>NC_035107.1:222009557-222368311 GCF_002204515.2 Aedes aegypti | reverse complement strand
TTGGGACTCCCAAGCGTCCTCTTGTAATTTGTGATTTGGCCCGGAGGAACGAAGACAGCGGCAGCGTTCGTCACATAGTGAAGTTCAGTGACCACGCGTTTCGGAAACGTTAAAGTTTTATCTGCTATCGGTTAGTGAAGCCACACGAAATAGTTAATTCCGTAACCGATTCGTCGAGTGGGATTAGTGTGGACTAAAAGTTAAATCCAGTGGTTCCAGAAAACTGAAACCGTACGCCGTACGTCGCGAGTGCAAAAGGTCGTGGAAGTGCTTGCCAGAAGCGGTACTGGCATAGTGTGTGTCGATCAGTTTAGACACGAACAATAGAACCACTGGAGAAAAACCGTATTTGATCCCGACCGATTCGTTAAATCCCACTCGACTAGCTAAAGACACTCGCGAAACCAAATGTGCACACGGTACCGTTCCCCGGGCCCAAAACTGAAGTGAAACGCCAGGCCTACCGTTACACGGGCCGAGTTGCCGCAGAAAATCTGGACTCCCTGTCCAAATCGTAAAGGGATCCAGTTGAAACCCCTCGCCGGCTGCGTCCGTCCCAGCATCACCCCTCCATCTTGAAGCGTCTCCCAGTGGAACATGTCGACCAACGAGCATCACATCGGCCGCAACGATCATTCACAGTGGTTCACAAGTGAATAAAATGCGCAAGTAAAAAAAAAAAACATAATTTAAGCTTTTTCTTTTAAATTGCATGATCCCACAAATCAAGCTGCCATCTTTTTTCATTGTTAGTCTTTGCTCATGGTTTAGTTTATGTGCTGAAAACTGTCGGTAAGTGGGTTGAAAGTCCACCTAATGGGTTGAAGTTTCTCCTCAGATCGCCCAAATAATACGACCCGTGAAAAGTGTGCTGTGAACCCCTGTCTAGCAGAAAACAATACAGGGCAGTGGAGCTCAAGCCTACAGGGGTTCCCCACCACACTTCGTTAAACTATCAACCATTATAGATCATCAGCATCTCAAGATATGCTAAACTTTTCAGGTTGATACAATAGTCAGCTTAGTGTTGCAAAACTTTTTCAAGCGGGTCCATTTTTTGGACGGGTACACATTCAGAAAAATCATTGAAATATACGTCATATGTGCCCAACATATTAAAACAAATTTCAAGCTATGCAGCCTTTCTATAAGGTAAGAAAACGTCTAATGACGTCCCAAAATACATTATTGGCACTTCATTCACTTGATCAATGATTCATTCGAATGAACTGATTCACCAGCTATGCACCCATTTGCTCAATGGGGACAATGCGCCTTGAAGGTTGCCTTAAAATCAGCGATGTTGCATTCAGATCGAATTGTTTCGTTATCAAGTAGAGTTTTCTTGGGAACAAGCTATGAATACTCAGTGAGTGGACCAAGCAACTATGTTGCACAAAAACATGACCGGCCATTCATAAGGGGCTCCTCGGTTTCCGAGTTGAGCAGTCCCACAACAACACGATTCACTACTGGTGACAACCCTTATGAATGTGCATGGAATCAGTGTCTCTCACTTCAGAAACAATGATCAAATTAAGCAAACAAAATCTTCATCACAGCTATGAACCTCAATACGAGCAACCACTCACAAGAAAACCTGACGAGGAAACGTTTCTAGCAAGGCTAGTGATGAAGGAGTATGGAAGAGGTTACTCTACCTAGCCTGAATTTCCTCGAAGAAGATCAACATGACAGCTATGCACCTCAATTTGAGCAACTATTGACAAGAAATACTGACGAGGAAACGTCTCTAGCAATACTACCGACGAAAGTGTACGGAAGAAACAATCTTACCTAGCCTGAATTTCCTCTAATATTAGTAAATTAGCAACCTAATCATAGCATCTAGATTAGTACGATTCAGTCGATGATTTCGTTTGTCTTGTTTCGTCAATGTAAATAGGTCCATAGTTTGTACATAGTCGTGTTCTCATCCATTCATAATGTCCATTGAAATGTCCGTACAAATTTTCCAATACGTTGATGTCGTTAGTTTACAGTGTCAATGGCGTCACACGTTCATTCAGTCCAAGTTTCATTGATTGGTCATCATATGCTCAAAGGTTGAAGAGGTTCATCATCATCTCTGACAGTATTGTGATATTTCGTTCGTCCTATCCTCAAGTTGTAAATAGTAGTCCAATAAGAATAGCAGTAAGATCTGAACATTGTCCCAATAGTTTTTTGCAAGCCGCAAATGTGTTCCAAATGAAGAATAGATTCCCACGTCGCAGCACCTGTAGAAGAAACAACAAAGCGTTCAATTTCAGGCAGGAAAGCATTAAATGAATACTCCCCCCGTAAATTTTCTCCTCGATGAAGATGCTCCTGCATCTAAGTCCCGTCCAGCAACAGAAATTTCCGAATTTCGCGATGCGGTTGAAGAATATCAGCCATCTAACACACTTTCTGACTTCTAGTGAGGTGTCACGGTCTGATTGGAATCCAGTTCCGGTAGTCTGACAGTTCGATGGCTGCGTACGTGTTGGGTAGATTCTGTACTTGTGGTGTGAAGTTAAATGTGAAGTGTTGTATAACAGTTGAGGGGTGTTAAGTTTAGTTTGCTTTTTTGAGTTTCGGGTGACCAGAACAAGTTTCGGGTGTGGAAACTCAACTAAGTTTTTGGTTTAAGTTACGTTTTGTGAGAGAAATGGACAAATTGCCTGGAGTATAGCATCGGGGTGAGCCAGATCTCTGCAAAATAGATATTTGCGGTAAATTCGGAGGATATTTATTACGCGTTGCAAGAAAAATTTCGATTCCTGGAAAATCGGATTGCTTTGAAGAGGAAATTTTCCTGGCTTTCAATCTAAGTCAACTATGCTCGTCGTTAGGTGAAATCGATTGTGTGCAATGGTTTGACGTTTCCTAATCTTATCAACATCAATGAAGCGTTCTTCTATCTAATATTCATAGCTTTTTTCTACAACCAACTAGGACTTTCTTACACGGATTTCGGAATCTACACGGTACTCATTTTTCGCGGATTTCGGAAATAACACGGCTTTGTTCCTTATTTAAACGAATTTCGAAATCAACACTGCTGTTTTTCTTATTTACACGGATTTCAGAATTAACATGGTTTTTTTTACACAGATTCCAGAATTATCATGTTTTTTTACACAAATTCCGGATTTTTTTGCGCGGCACGTACCCCCCGTGTAAAAAAAATCTTAGTGTACTAGTACCCATGTACGCAGCTCGAATCGATGCGGTTTCAATCATTACGTCCCAAATAAAAAGCCATTACCTAATGATTTTTGGAAAAATCAATTAGAAACCTTTCACTAGCACCATTATTAACCTTAGATGTGACATACAGTGACAAAGTTGATGATTTTTTATGAGTCAATGTTCAGCGCACACTATGTGACTTTTGTTCTGTGCGGAAATAGCTCGCTGCGCGTTATTTCCGCGAGGCTATCCAAATTTTTAAATTTCCCCGCAATATGTGCTCAACGTAATGATTGAGGTTACAATAGAATCCGAATAAGCCTGTATTTTGGGATTTTAAGAATTTTTATGTAAGGGACCGTCCATAAATGACGTAGCATTTTATGGGGGAGGGGGGAGTCTACGATTTTGCTATGAACCATATATTAGGTATGGGAAAATAGGCTACGAGGGGGGAGGGGGGTGTCAAAAATTGGCCAAAAAATGCTACGTCATTTACGGATGGTGCCTAAAGTATTTTTCCAGATTCGACTGAATCTGTCAAAAGTACGTTTTGGATTAAGTTGGTTTGAGTTTTCAGATTTGTGAAGACAGAATACACCTAACACGTTGGCGACTTCGAACTGGAAAACATTTTTTGTATTTATTCATATTTTAGCGTTTATTAGAGCCTTGTACATAAAGAATGGGCGAATAGCATTCGAGCTATTGCTAATGCTATAAGAAACTCGGTTCAAGAGGCCACGAGATATACTCCATATTTTGTGATGTTTGGACGCAACATGGTCTCTGACGGTAGGGAGTATAGGCACATGAGAGACACGTCCGAGGAAACAGGCAGCATAGAGTCCAACGAAAGAACGAAACTTTACAGTGAAATCGTAGGAGCAACGTAAGCCATCAGCGTCATCCTGAGGTAGCCTACGTCATCGGCAACGCCATCATGCCGTAAGTTCGGAGAGTGAGCTTCGACAAATCGTGAGTAAAACGCAACGTTGCATGCAAGAAGATTAGCACGGACACACAAAAAGCGCTAGAGAGTAGAGATTAGAACCGCACACGTTAGCTAGGAAGGGGGATAGTAGACGACGAAGAAAGGTCGGCCGAAAAGTCGTTAACGAAAATGTAGGTTAGTTAAATGTTAATAAATGTCCTTTTTGAAGTACTTGTTTCCCTAAAAGCCATGTGTTAGTTAGTGATAGTTGAGAAAGTTGAAGTACGTTTCACGTTTCGTTATGTTTTGAGTTTTCCCGTTTCTTGTTGAGGAATCCGCCTTCCAAAGCGTTATGGAGTCGAAGTGGTTGGGAGATCTCTGCCCGTGATGAGAAAAAGGGTCAGGTCGAGTTCTAGGAATTGGTTGTCTGTCGGGATTTGTTGGTTAGGTTTGTGTGGTATCAGTATTTGAAATGTTAGATTCCGTCGAGGCCAGGTTGAAGCAAGAGTCTGCTCACTTGTTCCCGAACACTGTTAAGTATTTGAAAGCTGACTCTTCGGTCAGTACCTAGCCGGGCATCGTAAACACGACGAGTGGTCCTCCTCGGAGGTGGCGCTCAAGCCACTCGTTTAAAATCCAGTCAGGAAGTCAGTAGCAGACTCCGAGCCGCCTTTGGACCGCTACATATTTGGTACATTGAACTTAATATTCATCGAATTGCAAAATTTTCTGTAACAATAGACGTAGTTTTATTAGAATGACGTATTTTTCAGTTAAAATACCATCAAATTTACGTCATTTCATTTTTAAAATCGCATATTGTGTTCACCATGATATTCATGACATATATAATATTAGTTTTTTCTTAGTGGATAGTGTATATAGCAGATATAACTGAAACCAAGGTATCTAGAAGGATACAAGGTACCTTGACTGAAACTGTTTTGAAACCCGGATGAAAACTCAAAAGAGATCCAAACTTTTTTGTTTATCGTTATGCTCGACTGGATGGATCATAGATGGATCATCATTCATAGGCGTATAAAACATCAACTTTTTCGTCATTTGAAAGCAAAGTTTATGAAACTTTGAGTGTTTCTGTTGAAACACAGCTTGGTAAATATATTTTTATAGCTGACCTTTTCAATGCTACTTGCCGCAAGTTAAATTGCTCCAAACTGACTTGCGAAAATTGACCCGCAATAAGTCAAATTTTTTGTCATTGGTGTGCTCTTCAGGATATTTCTCAATTCAATACCCTGATAGCCCTACATGTTTTTCCTCTTCTAGAAACCCATCTACGATTTGGTCTTAATTTGGTCTTCTATGATTTGGTCTTAACCGACTTTAGTCATCTTTGTAGCCAACTGATTACTCATGCTGATTTTGATTCTGATCATGTCCCTGTTACATTTCAAATATCCCATGAAGCAATTCTCAATCCTATCAGCTCCACTTTCAATTATTTTCGAGCCAACTGGAATTTATATGAAACATCTAAAACTCTAATCTTGATGTTAATATTCCCTTACAAACAAAACTTGATATTGACAATGCTCTTAAAACTTTAAAAATTCCATTGTTGAAGCCAAGAGCATTGCAATTCCAAAATGTGAAATTTGAATCCGTGATTATAGACGACGATCTTAAACTCTTGATCCGTGTTATAAACGTGAGGAGAAGGCAATTTCAACGCACTCGCGATCCTGCTATGAAAATTATATGGCAGGATTTGAAGAAAGAAATCAACAAACGTTTCTCACAATTAAGAAACAAAAATTTTGAAAATAAAATTTCTCAATTGGACCCTGGCTCTAAGCCCTTTTGGAAATTATCTAAAATTTTGAAAAAAAAAAAACCTCAGAAGCCAATACCGGCATTAAAAGAGGAAAACAAATTATTACTACTTAATTACGAAAAAGCTCAAAAACTTGCAATGCAGTTTGAAAGCGCGCACAATTTTAGTTTAGGACTTACTAGTCCAATAGAAAATCAAGGTACTCAGGACTTCGAATTTATTCTCAATCAAGAGAACGTTTTCAAAAATACCTGGGAGACTGATTTGGAAGAAGTGAGAACTGTTATTAAAAAAATCAAAAATATGAACGCGGCGATGATGGAATTTTCCACATCCTCATCAAGAAACTTCCAGAAATTATCATTCTTGGTTGATATATTTAACAAATGTTTTCAATTGACATATTTTTTCTGACAAATGGAAAAATGCTAAGGCCTCTCCGCCAAAGGACAAGCCCTGTGTATTATCTGCAGTAGAATGCAAATAAATTTTGAAAATATTTTCTTCATACTTACAAAAATGAAAGATTTCTCCTGATGCTTCAAAAACTCAACTAGTAATATTCCCACATAAAACAAAAGCTCTTTTTTGAAACCTTCAAGTAGACATGTTGACACGATGAGAGGGGTCAGATGAAGTTAAGTATCTAGGGCTCATACTACATAATAATTTAACTTTCAAAAATCACATTGAGGGCATTCATGCCAAATGTAACAACTATGTAAAATATCTCTATCCCCTTGTTAATAAAAAAACAAAACTTTTTCTTAAGAACAAACTTTTGATATTCAAACAAATTTTTAGGCCAGTCATATTGTATGCTGTACCAATATGGAGCTGTTGTAATAACTAGAAGAAAGTTTTGAATGTTTAAAAATGATTCTGATGCTCCCTTCTTGTAAGAGTTGCTAAATGAATATGACATGCAAAAATGCACTAGAAAATAATGAACATTTTTATGAGCAGCAAAGTCTCAAACATTTTGTGTTATTTTATCAGTATCTACTTCTTTGATATGGGACAGCTATTGGCCGACATTTGCTATCGATCGAACCACTGTGCATTCTGCTCCGTTGCATCCGCCAGCCCCCTGCTTGACGACAGCGAGCCTTCTGGGGACAGGGAGACTCCGATTTCCTTCCTCATAGCAGGGTTCGTTCATCCGCTTTCCAGCTGGGCAGTGATGCCAACTTTCCTGTATCGTTATCATTATTGAAAATCACCCTTCCGACGATACAACATCCAAAACCTGAACTCACTGAAATCAAGAAAAAAAATCTCGAGAATTTCTCCTTTCCACCCAGCAGAAGTGCATCTCGGGCAAGCTGCAAAAACAACAACGTGGTGCGTGTTCCGCGCCTTTTGCGCTGGCGAAGGCATAAAAATGAAAAAGTGCCCCTTGATTAGATTAATACAATGTTGCGCCGGAGGTTCGCCGCCTCTTCGGACATCCAGTCTGCAGATTGTTTACGCGCGGGAATGGATTTTTGTTGTGTTAGTAATCTTCGTCGCCATTAACACCCGTTCCGAAGTCGAATGGGGGGAACGTAACGACTCCTGAGGGAAGGAATGACACAAAATGGTCAATTTTTCCGGTCATTTAAGTCGTGTTTTGGTATAGGTGTTTTGATAAATGTGCGAAATCTGTGAAGGAAAACGAACGGTCTCCGGTTGATGAATGTGGAGCAGTTTCTTGTGAGAAATTTTCTGGAGGATTGAACTCATTGCCAGTGCCACGTTTCTCCCATTTGCGTAGGTAATCATGGGTTTCGATGGGTTAAACATAGTTTGTAAGTCTGGTAGCACGAGGGATATTTAAAATTCAAAGATTTTTTTCGTAATTTGTTTAAAAAATTTAAATTTCACTTTACAATCCAGCTTTAAGGCATTGGAAATGACTAAATACTTTTCATACTAAATAATGTTAACCAGTATCCGACCGGGTTAAGAAAAAAAAATTCAAAAAATTCTCGTGAAGCTATTTTTTATCCGATTTGCAAACTTCTTTCACTATATGAAATCCAAACTCTTCTATTTTCCTATGCTGGAGAAAGTGGTCCAATACTTTGCCTGTGGCCGGAGTTATTCCGGTGTCCTCCTGGGTCAAGTCGGGTGAAAAATTGATCAACTTCCTTTCCTGAACAGTTTTATAATACTAAACTGTCATTTAACTTAACTTAACATTTTGTAGGAACAGTCAATCGTGCAACATGAAAGTTATTCAAGTGATTTAAGCAGTCACTTTCATGGAAGTTTCCTTGAAAAACTGAAATATGCCTTCCGGAAGATCCGGAACATCCGTAAAAGTGGTCAAATCGTTAAAAAATGACTTAGAAAGCCGCGGTTTTTTTCAATGTCGCTAGTTTTCAACATACATGGACATAAACGACGCTTTGAGCGCATAAGACCCTGTATGGCCATTGGGGGCTCACCGAAAGATCCGGAACATCCGGTAAAGTGGTCAAATCGTTAAAAATGACTTGGAAAGCCGCGGTTTTTTTCAATCTCACTAGTTTTCAACATACATGGACATAAACGATGCTTTAAGTGCATAAGACCCTGTATGGCCATTGAGGGGCTCACCGGAAGATCCGGAACATCCGGTAAAGTGGTCAAATCGTTAAAAATGACTTGGAAAGCCGCGATTTTTTTATCAATCTCACTAGTTTTCAACATACATGGACATAAACGACGCTTTGAGCGCATAAGACCCTGTATGGCCATTGGGGGCTCACCGAAAGATCCGGAACATCCGGTAAAGTGGTCAAATCGTTAAAAATGACTTGGAAAGCCGCGGTTTTTTTCAATCTCACTAGTTTTCAACATACATGGACATAAACGATGCTTTAAGTGCATAAGACCCTGTATGGCCATTGGGGGGCTCACCGGAAGATCCGGAACATCCGGTAAAGTGGTCAAATCGTTAAAAATGACTTGGAAAGTCGCGATTTTTTATCAATCTCACTAGTTTTCAACATACATGGAAATAAAAGATGCTTTAAGTGCATAAGACCCTGTTTGGCCATTGGGGGGCTCACCGGAAGATCCGGAAGATCCGGTAAAGTGGTCAAATCGTTAAAAATGACTTAGAAAGCCGCGGTTTTTTTCAATGTCGCTAGTTTTCAACATACATGGACATAAACGACGCTTTGAGTGCATAAGACCCTGTATGGCCATTGAGGGGCTCACCGGAAGATCCGGAAGATCCGGTAAAGTGGTCAAATCGTTAAAAATGACTTAGAAAGTCGCGGTTTTTTTTTCAATGTCGCTAGTTTTCAACAAACATGGACATAAACGACGCTTTAAGTGACCCTGTATGGCCATTGGGGGCTCACCGGAAGATCTGGAACATCCGGTAAAGTGGTCAAATCGTTAAAAATGACTTAGAAAGCCGCGGTTTTTTTTTCAATCTCACTAGTTTTCAGCATACATGGACATAAACGATGCTTTGAGTTTTATTTCTATCTTTATTAACGAGATTTTTAGCCCTGGGCTAGTTCATCTCGGGACCAACGGCTTTACTTCCCTTCCGAAGGAAGACGTCACTGAAATTTTTAGTGACTATCTCGGGGATAGGATTCGATGCCAGGTCCTCGGCGTGAGAGTCGTGTGTTCTAACCACTACACCAGGTCCGTCCCCTTGATGCTTTGAGTGCATAAGACCCTGTATGGCCATTGGGGGGCTCACCGGAAGATCCGGAACATCCGGTAAAGTGGTCAAATCGTTAAAAATGACTTGAAAAGCCGCGATTTTTTATCAATCTCATTAGTTTTCAACATACATGGAAACCCCCCAAGTGGCCATAGCTGATCATACAACGTTCTATTTATTAGTTTCGTCCTTGAATGTAGAAAACTAGTGTAATAAAAAACAACGAGAATTTCCGAGACATCTTCTATTTGCATATTTCAGTTTTTCAAGGAAACTTCCATGAAAGTGACTCCTTAAATCACTTGAATATCTTTCATGTTGCACGATTGACTGTTCCTACAAAACTTAAGTAGTTAAATGACAGTTTAGTATTATAAAACTGTTCAGGAAAGGAAGTTGATCAATTTTTCACCCGACTTGACCCAGGAGGACACCGGAATAACTCCGGCCACAGGCAAAGTATTGGACCACTTTCTCCAGCATAGGAAAATAGAAGAGTTTGGATTTCATATAGTGAAAGAAGTTTGCAAATCGGATAGAAAATAGCTTCACGAGAATTTTTTGAATTTTTTTTCTTAACCCGGTCGGATACGGGTTAAGATTTTAGAATGCTTTCATTTGAACTTGCACTGCATCGTATCACAACATAGTTCTCCTTCAAATCCCGGGCAGGGATTCCTTCGAAAACCAGATAGAGATTCCTTCGAATCCCGGACATGGATTCCCAGGAATCCCAGACAAGGATTCTGTTGGGTACTCAAACTCTCAATACACTCAGGAGGGAAATCGTCACACTTACCTCGTGATCGAGCCACCAATAGCCGTGTACATCACAGCCACAAGCAGTCCGACGCAGACGAGATTGCCAACAACCGTGCACGTCACGGTCACCAGCGCAGGAAACACACCACCAGCAGCCGTGCACGCCACAGCCACCAACGGAATGCCGACAACCGCACACGTTGCGGTCACCAGCACAGGAACACTCCGACGAAGGACCACGGCAAGGATGCCGAAAATACGTTCACACTTCCAGCTTTGTGCCTCACACCTTCCAATTTCGGGTCGTGATCGCTTGCTCGCTAACGATAAATCACCAGGAGTGTAGCCTAATCGTGAAAACGACTCTATAATATTATCTTAGCAACTCCCGGCACACTCCTGTGAATCGTCGCATTAGCAATTTCGACCGAACAGCACCACCACAGTAGCTTCGCTTCACTGGAACAGCACCGCCGCACACCAATCGTTTGACGAACGAAGGAAAGAGGAACGCCGAACAAGACGCAACACGTTCACTGTCTTGCTCGACAACGCCGGCTCGGATGAGCGGCGCACACACACTCTTCGCGATGACTCGCCAACGCTGACCCGAAAGGGAGAGAGACACAGGCACACTCGTCGCCGTCTCGGCTCACGATCTCGTGGAAGCAGAGAAAAAGAAAATGGAAAAAATGCCAACCGATCGCCTCGTTGACCGGTCTGGCTCACTGTCACCACACTCTTCGGCTCTCGTTCAGAAAAGACTTTTACTTTTTGATGTTGTCGCGGGAATGGTTTTATTAAGACTGAATGAATATTGAAACAATGAAAGCGCTTATATATTTTTCTCTACGGCTGTAACAGCCAATCAAGTTGAAGCCCAAGCTCCACCCATTCGATGCACAAGTTGGTGGAAACCGTCTCGTTGCGTTGTTCGCTGGTATAAGATGGGCTGGTTTGGATGGATTGCTTGCATAGCTTATTCTGCACGCGTAGGGCGCGTACATACTCCCGCCGGTTGGAATGCAATTCCAAAAGCGGAAATCCTCTGCTCGTCATTATCGATGATGGGTAAGGGCGCTAACTTTCGGACGGAACGTCGAAACACACCCACGGCAGTCTTCACGTCGGCGACTCGGATCACTTTGTCTTTCCCCGGGTAAATAGCAACGATTTTTCCCAGCCTCCAAGATTGAACCGGTAAATTGTCCTCCATCAGTAGTACAATGGTACCCATTTTCACATTAACTTCACTTTTCGTCCATTTTGCCCTTGATTGAAGCGATGACAAATAGTCTCTTGACCACTTAGCCCAAAACTGTTCACGCAAATGGTTCATATACTGATGACGGGATAAACGGTTCACTGGTATTCCGGTATACGATGGCTTCACAATCGGCTCCAATGGTCTTCCAATCATCAAATGAGCAGGAGTTATTGGAAGTGGATCGTTTGGGTCGTCAGACATTGAATACAACGGCCTCGAGTTCACAACGGCTTCAATGTGAGTTAGAACCGTTCCAAACTCCTCAAACGTCAAAATCGCGTTTCCCAAAGTTCGATGTAGGTGGGACTTGATAACCTTGACACCTGCTTCCCATAAACCCCCAAAGTTTGGGGATCTTGGCGGAATGAATTCCCACTCTATGTCACGTTTGAGCAGGAAATCGTCGATCTTTGCCTTCTCGGTTTCATCACGGAACATCAAGAACAGCTGGTGGAGCTCCTTGGATGCGCCGACAAAATTGGTCGCGTTATCTGACATCATTTTGCGCACCAGTCCACGTCGGTTGACAAAACGATCTAAGGCTGAAAGGAAAGCTTCGGTTGTCAAATCCGAAACTAACTCGAGGTGGATAGATTTCGTCGCAAGGCACACAAAAAGAGCGATGTATGCCTTGATTTGCTTCGGCTTGTATCTGCCTTCTTTCACTGTTACCGGACCGGCGTAATCTACACCGGTGAATTCGAACGCTGCTGCTGAATTCACACGTTCTTCCGGTAGATTTCCCATTAAGGGTTGAACATCTCGTGGCTTAGTCCGGAAGCATTTTACGCAGCTGCGTGTCACCTTTCGAATGGCGGATCGAGCGTTGACCAGCCAATACTTCTGCCTTATTGCTGCCAGTAGACCGGATGGTCCTTCATGAAGTCTGTCCTCGTGGTACTGACGAATCAGCATCTCGGTCACTCGATGATCTTTTGGAAGTAACAACTGGTGCTTGGCGTCAAATGGTAACTTGGAGTTCTGTAGACGCCCGCCAACGCGCAAGAAACCTTCTTCATCCAAAAATGGTTGCAGATTCGCAAGCTGTTTCGGCAATTCCTTGCGCTGAACACACTGGATCTCTTGCCTTAACTCACTTTTCTGCAAAACTCTCACTATATACTGCATTGCCTTTCGCATATCATGCACGGAAACGTAACGGAAATTGATGCGGTCCTCCTTTTTCACACGTACCAGTCGAGTAAATCGCACCACTTGTGCCAGTACACGTTGCAGTTTGAAAAACGTGCCACATCGGTCGAACACTGGCTCTTCTTCTACCTCGTTTGCTGGATTACACACTTGCACTTCCTTCATTTCCGGTAATTCTTCATCCTTGATCGCTGGAGTCTCCTGGATCTCGTAATCGTCAGCTTGCAGAAATATTGGGCCGTTCCACCAAATTTCGGAACAACTCAACACTCTTGGGTAACATCCTCTGGACACCAGGTCTGCCGGATTACTCTCCGACCTGACATATTTCCACTCATAGTCACTGGTCAGTTTGTTGATCTCTGTTACTCGGTTTCTGACGTAGATTTGAAGTTGTTCGGGACTCTTCTTTATCCATGCCAGAACAATCTGGCTATCAGACCACAATCGGATATCGTCGACTTCGAGTTTCAATATAGGCAACACTACGCTGATTAGTCTGGCCAGAACGACAGCGGCACACAACTCCAGTCTGGGCATGGTGAGACGACGCAATGGAGCAATCCTCGATTTACTGCACAACAATCTAACAGAGACTTCTCCATTCTCTTGGACACAGCGCAGATAAAGACATGCACCGTAGGCAGTACCTGAGGCATCACAAAAACCGTGGATCTCAATACGATGCGCTCCAGGAATCACAACACATCTCGGCACTTGAATCTCGTTGAGCTGCACAAGTGACTGATAAAAGGTCATCCACCTATTTAACAACTCGTTCTCAAGTTTCTCGTCCCAGTCCAAACCATCTGCCCATAGCTGCTGCATGATAGACTTGGCCAACACAATTACCGGCGATATCAGGCCGAGAGGGTCGAAAAGCCTTGCTATTTGAGAGAGGACATTCCTTTTCGTTACCTGCTCGTCGGGTTGTATCGATTCCGGACTTCTCCAGAACAAAAACTTATCACTTTTGGGATTCCACAAAACACCAAGGGCTCGAATAGTTTCGTTGGCACCAGACTCCTCAATACGAACTAGCTTCTCTCGATCCTCATCCGGAATTCCTTCAAGCACCTCATCATCGTTTGAACACCACTTTCGGATGGGGAATTTGCCTTTCATCAGAAGATCCGCAATATCGCATCGCAGCTGCCTTGTGGATTCTAATGTTGAAGAGCCACTCAGAATGTCATCCATATAACAATCTTCTAGTATGGCCTCTGCAGCTTCAGGAAAATTGGTCATTTCGTCTCTCGCTAGTTGAATCATGGACCTGCAAGGAAGGATGCTGGTGCCGTCCCGTAGGTCACTGTCGATAACTCCATTACTCGTATCGGTTCCGTTGGATTGTCACGCCAGAAGATGCGCTGGTAGTGCGTCTGGCTTGGATCGATCTTCACTTGCCTATACATTTTCTCAACGTCTGCTGAAAATGCATAGAGATGCTTTCGGAATCGCAGTACGATGGAAAATAGATCACTCTGGATTTTGGGGCCAATCATCAACACATCGTTAAGGGATAGCCCGTTAGACTTCGCCTTGCCATCGAACACAACACGTAACTTTGTGCTGGAACTCGAAGGTTTGAGTACAGCATGATGTGGAAAATAATAATTCTGTTGAGAAGGGTGATCATCTTCCTCACGAATCTCATGGCAATGACCAAGACCTTCGTATTCCTTCATGAAAGCTTGGTACATCTGCTTCGTCTCTGGTTGGTTGGCTAGACGCTTCTCGCTTGCTAGAAATCTCTTCATTGCTAATGGTCGAGAGTTTCCTAGCTGATTGACAGACTCGCGGAACGGTAGCTGAACCACGAATCGGCCATCCACATCTCGTCGATACGTTTTACGGAAATGATCTTCAATCTCCTGCTCTTCACTCGTTGGCACTTTCACTTCTGGAAGTTCTTCTTGCTCAAAAAATCTCTGGATACTTTTCAGTAACGGGTCCTCACTTGTGGCACACAACACGTTAACAGCCTCATCGCCGGACTCCTCAAACGCACCGGCGATAACCCATCCAAACTGGGTCTCATAAAGTGAAGGTAGTTCTTCCGAAAGTTTCAGTTGTGCTTGCTTCAGGATACGGAAAAATAGCTCGGCACCAATCAACAAATCCACATCTCTCGGTTCGTTGAAATTGGGATCGGCCAACACAATGCCAGTCGGAAATTTCCACTCAGAAACGTTTACCGGAACGGATGGGATCCGTCCAGTCACCTTCGTTGTCACTAAACAGTCCAAGTCTCCTTCAAAGTTGGCGTAGTCGGAAAATAGCTTCAGAATCACACGATGGCGGATTTGAGATTTGGCACCACCTACTCCTACAACTGGTACATTGGCGGGGTACTTAGGCAGCCCTAGCAGTTTAACAGCAGCCTCGGATACTAGGTTGACCTGGGACCCAGAATCGAGAAGGGCACGCAGCTTGAACACCTTTCCACTCTTTGAAGCTACGTTCACCAACGCCGTCATCAGGAACACATGCTTTGCTCGACGCTGAACACTGGAACACGCTGTAGACACAGGTTCCTCGGGAACAGCAGACGCTACTGCCGTCTTCACTTCTGGTTGCTGAGACGATACATTCAAATTCTGCGGAATCGGTACTGGTTGGGGCACTTGCTCGAAATGCAGCATGGAATGATGCCTTTTGGAACACTTCGAGCATGACTTATCCGAAGGACAAGCCTTGATTTGATGGCCTTTCCGGAGACAGTTGAAACACAGCCCGGATTGCTTCACTTTGGTAACACGCTGATCAACACTCATACTCAAGAAGGACGGACACTTATAGTTGCAGTGCTGGCCTTGGCATATCTCACACATGTTCTCCACTGGAGTCGAAGTTGCAGGATGGGACGATCTAGGCGAAAAGCTGGTCTTCGCCATCACAGGTGGTTTGGCGATAACTTTGGAAGAAGGCATCTTGTCGATTTCACACCTCTCAAGGACTTGGCAGTAACTTCTGAGGAACTTCATGGTCTCGTCAAGGTCAGGCAGTTCTCCATGATCCATGGTTAGCTCCCACTGCTTCCGCGTTTCACCATCAAGACACATGGACAAAATCTTCACCACTATCAAGCCAGCTGTTCCGCTGACTTCTTGTTCCAAAAACCGCAATCCTTCCACATGACGATTGCAGGTATCGACGAGGTCTCTCAGCTCCTTGTAGCTCTGCTTGGCAATCGGTTTCATCGACAACAGCCCGGAAATATGGGTGTCGATAATCACTCGTGGGTTCTCGAAACGATCTTCCAGCAACTGCCATGCTTGCTCGTAATTGTTGTTGTTGATGATCTTCGCATCAAGAATGCCGGAAGCTTCACCAATCAACGCTTTATCCAGGTACTGCAGCTTGGTTGCGTCGGAGTCACCACATTTTCCAACCAAATCGTTGAAAAGGGCTTTGAATTTCGGCCAACCTTCGTACTTCCCATCAAAAGTTGGGATCGGGGTTCTGAGAGGTTGTTGCGTCACAATCACTTGGGGAACTCGATTGTTGGCGGGTTCGGCACGGAAGTAATCCACTAGCCGATTAAGCTTCACTAGCGCGTCAGTATGCAGCTCATCAAACTCCTCTAGCTTCTCATCTTGTTCTGCTACGCTCACATTCGGACACTGAGCCATGATCGAATCATGCTTCGCCGAATACTCCGAATAATGCAACTCCAACTTCTTCTCAAAAGCTTTCAACTGGGAGGCACTCGTCGTTTCGGGATGCTCGATAGCTTCGTTCAGCTTCTGAACGATCGTCGTCACACGCGCTTTCACTTGTCCACGCTGGTGGATCAACTGCTTCAGGTTTTCCATGGTCACACTATCACTGTTTCACACTTTCACAGGGCTATTTCGCTTCTACCACTTCACTTTAGTTCATTCACAGAGGGCTCTTACTTTTCACTACACTTGGGTACCACTGTACTACGATTCACTATTGACAAGAGCGCGCTTGACAAAGGTCTCAATGGGAGGGCTCACGAATGTTCGCGAAGGACACAACTCTCTTAATTCAGTTCGAAAGGGTCACGAATTTATCACGGTAGGAGGAACACAGTCTCGTAATGGAGGGAAACACTTACTTAGTCTCGAATGGACGTATCACTGATTATTATCCGGTTCGATTCGGACCAAATGTTGGGTACTCAAACTCTCAATACACTCAGGAGGGAAATCGTTACACTTACCTCGTGATCGAGCCACCAATAGCCGTGCACATCACAGCCACAAGCAGTCCGACGCAGACGAGATTGCCGACAACCGTGCACGTCACGGTCACCAGCGCAGGAAACACACCACCAGCAGCCGTGCACGCCACAGCCACCAACGGAATGCCGACAACCGCACACGTTGCGGTCACCAGCACAGG
Organism: Aedes aegypti; assembly: GCF_002204515.2. Lineage (NCBI taxonomy): Eukaryota > Metazoa > Arthropoda > Insecta > Diptera > Culicidae > Aedes > Aedes aegypti. Next base: position 222,351,195 of record NC_035107.1, on the reverse strand, counting down.
AACACTCCGACGAAGGACCACGGCAAGGATGCCGAAAATACGTTCACACTTCCAGCTTTGTGCCTGTGTCTCTCTCCCTTTCGGGTCAGCGTTGGCGAGTCATCGCGAAGAGTGTGTGTGCGCCGCTCATCCGAGCCGGCGTTGTCGAGCAAGACAGTGAACGTGTTGCGTCTTGTTCGGCGTTCCTCTTTCCTTCGTTCGTCAAACGATTGGTGTGCGGCGGTGCTGTTCCAGTGAAGCGAAGCTACTGTGGTGGTGCTGTTCGGTCGAAATTGCTAATGCGACGATTCACAGGAGTGTGCCGGGAGTTGCTAAGATAATATTATAGAGTCGTTTTCACGATTAGGCTACACTCCTGGTGATTTATCGTTAGCGAGCAAGCGATCACGACCCGAAATTGGAAGGTGTGAGGCACAAAGCTGGAAGTGTGAACGTATTTTCGGCATCCTTGCCGTGGTCCTTCGTCGGAGTGTTCCTGTGCTGGTGACCGCAACGTGTGCGGTTGTCGGCATTCCGTTGGTGGCTGTGGCGTGCACGGCTGCTGGTGGTGTGTTTCCTGCGCTGGTGACCGTGACGTGCACGGTTGTCGGCAATCTCGTCTGCGTCGGACTGCTTGTGGCTGTGATGTGCACGGCTATTGGTGGCTCGATCACGAGGTAAGTGTAACGATTTCCCTCCTGAGTGTATTGAGAGTTTGAGTACCCAACATTTGTTAATTCAGTTCGAAAGGGTCACGAATTTATCACGGTAGGAGGAACACAGTCTCGTAATGGAGGGAAACACTTTCTTAGTCTCGAATGGACGTATCACTGATTATTATCCGGTTCGATTCGGACCAAATGTTGGGTACTCAAACTCTCAATACACTCAGGAGGGAAATCGTCACACTTACCTCGTGATCGAGCCACCAATAGCCGTGTACATCACAGCCACAAGCAGTCCGACGCAGACGAGATTGCCAACAACCGTGCACGTCACGGTCACCAGCGCAGGAAACACACCACCAGCAGCCGTGCACGCCACAGCCACCAACGGAATGCCGACAACCGCACACGTTGCGGTCACCAGCACAGGAACACTCCGACGAAGGACCACGGCAAGGATGCCGAAAATACGTTCACACTTCCAGCTTTGTGCCTCACACCTTCCAATTTCGGGTCGTGATCGCTTGCTCGCTAACGATAAATCACCAGGAGTGTAGCCTAATCGTGAAAACGACTCTATAATATTATCTTAGCAACTCCCGGCACACTCCTGTGAATCGTCGCATTAGCAATTTCGACCGAACAGCACCACCACAGTAGCTTCGCTTCACTGGAACAGCACCGCCGCACACCAATCGTTTGACGAACGAAGGAAAGAGGAACGCCGAACAAGACGCAACACGTTCACTGTCTTGCTCGACAACGCCGGCTCGGATGAGCGGCGCACACACACTCTTCGCGATGACTCGCCAACGCTGACCCGAAAGGGAGAGAGACACAGGCACACTCGTCGCCGTCTCGGCTCACGATCTCGTGGAAGCAGAGAAAAAGAAAATGGAAAAAATGCCAACCGATCGCCTCGTTGACCGGTCTGGCTCACTGTCACCACACTCTTCGGCTCTCGTTCAGAAAAGACTTTTACTTTTTGATGTTGTCGCGGGAATGGTTTTATTAAGACTGAATGAATATTGATTTTTGCATTAAATTCATGTTTATTTTTCCATTTGTTTTACAAAAAATATTTTTACAGATTAAGAGTTTGACCAGAGTGGTCCTTCAGCTTTGTTTGTGATGGTGAATTTTGGTGGATGTTTTTCATGAAGATGGTTTTACCCTAGTTATTATTTTGGCCTTATTGGCTCTGGTGGTTTTTAAAAGAAAATTTGTTATCCTAGCTACTATTTACAAGACTACAATAAAATAAAATTTGATAACCTAGGGGGGAACGAGGTCCCGGATGACCTGCTGGCCAGATTGGTGGCAACGAGCCCTGAATTTCTCGATTGAGTCACCAAAGCGCTCTTCTAAAGTTTTGATCTCGGCCAGACGATGGACCTCGGTTGTCCTCGTTCTCGGAGGACTGTTGAGGATCATCCGGAGGAACTTATTTTGGGTCCTCTGGAGCCTCAGATGGTGGGTTTTAGCGCAACTCTCCCAGATTGGAACGCCATATTCAATTACTGGAAGAATGACCTGTTTGTAAACAGCAAGCTTGTTCTTCAAAGACAGAGTTGACTTCCGGTTGATGAGTGGATAAAGTGCTTTAAGCAAGATATTGCTTTTGATGACCGTTTTGTCAACCTGCTGTCTGAAGAGAAGCTTGCTGTCTAACGTTAGCCCAAGGTAGTCGGCTGCATCAGACCATTCCACCGTTGATCCACCGAGGGTGATTTTACAATCCTCAGCCGGAACAAGTCTGGGGGATTTGGAATAGGGGAAGAGGATGACCTGGGTCTTCGCTGCGTTGATACAGATCTTCCAGCTGTTCAAATAATCTGACAAGACGTTCAGGCCTCTCTGGAGTCGAGATGTTAGTGCTCTCGTGAATCTGCCGCTGTAGACGACTGATGTGTCGTCAGCGAACAGTGACAGAGAGCCGCCTTCAGGGAGCTGAGGCATGTCCGAGGTGAACAGGTTGTATAGTAGGGGACCTAAAATACTGCCCTGTGGGACACCTGCGGGGATGTTGTGAGGGTCTGAGTTGACTCCATTAAGGGAAACCCTGAACGTCCTGTTAAACAGATAGTTTTTGATGATTTTCACCAAATAGGTGGGAAGATTGTATCGGTGCAGCTTGTACACCAGGCCGTCGTGCCAGACGTTGTCAAATGCTTTTTCAACATCGAGCAACGCCATGGCGGAGGATTTGGCAAGGGACTTGTTCCGCCTGAGGATGTTGGTTACTCGAGTCAGTTGGTGCACGGTTGAACGACCGCGTCGAAAGCCAAACTGTTCCTCGAGCAAGATGTTGTTTTGATCGGCTGCCGAAAGCAGCCGTCTGTTGATCGCTTTTTCAAAGAGCTTTGATAACCCTGAGAGAAGGCTGATGGGTCGATAGCTTTTGGGGGAGGAAGGATCCTTCCCAGGTTTCTTAATGGGGATGACTTTTGCTGACTTCCACGACGAAGGGAAGTAGCTAAGTCGAAGGCACTGATTGAAAATCAGTGCCAGATGTTGGTAGAACTGGAGACTCAATTGCTTGAGCTCCAAGTTCAGGATGTTGTCGAAACCTGGGGCCTTCATGTTTTTGGATGTTTTGAGATAGGCCAGCAACTCGTCAGCAGTGATCTCCAACTCCTCCGAGAAGTCGTTGGGAGATCGGTGTAGGTTAGCTGCGTGTTCGGAAACAGCAGCGTCGTGTGGGCTAGGAATGTCTAGCCCTAGATTGTGGGAGCTGACGAAATGCCGACCCATCTCAGCAGCCTTCTCCGCAGGGGTTATCAAGCGATCCTTAGAGTCGGTGTTGTCTAATGGGATCAACGGTGGAATAGGTCTGGGTTTGGATTTCAAAAGTTTGGTCATCTTCCAGAATGGCCTAGCACAATCTGGGAGAGAGCGGATCTTGTTGGAAAAATCATCGTTCCTGAGGTCCACCATTCTGGCCTTGATTATTTTGGATATGCGATTGACTTCGCTTTTCAACGCAGGCAGACCAGAGCGTTGGTACTGCCTGCGTTTGGTGTTCCTTAAACGAATGAGATCTTTGGTAACACGATCGATAAAAAGGGTGTTGCTCACCTGACCAGATGCTGGTACATGCTGTTCTCGGGCCACGGAGATGGCCTCTTCGACGCTCTGCAGATGCCGGTCGATGTCTTCAGCGGACGCCAGGGGAGCCTCGTACTGGATGTTAGCGTCGACACACCGCTGGAATTGGCCCCAGTCGACACGGTGGTAGTTGCGCCGGGTGACCCGATGCCGGTTGACCAGGGAACCAACTTCTGCCACCACCGGGTAGTGGTCCGAGCTCAGGTCCTGGTGAACGACCGGTTGGGAGATGTTGTCGGCCATGTTGGTCAGGAAGATATCAATGGTCGCATGGGCCCCGGACCGGCTCAGGCGGGTGGGTGAATCCGGGCTCAGGATGGTGTAGTGGCCTTCCTCCAGGTCCTGTTGTAGGATGAGGCCGTTCCTATTTCGCCGGGGGTTTCCCCAGATCTCGTGCCTTGCATTCAGATCGCCAGCCAGGATGAACTGCCCCTGCCGCCGTGTCAGTTTGACGATGTCTTGCTTTAGGGCCGCCGATGTTCCGTCATTGATGTTGGTTTGCTTCGGGCAGTACGCCGCGATGATCGTGATTGGGCCGATGGAGGTTTCCACCCGAACACCTACGGCCTCGATGACTTTTAGTTGGAAGCTCGGCAGCAGGGTGCAGTTTACGTTCCTCCGCAGAGCAACCGCAACGCCTCCACCTTCGGATCCGCACCGGTCAAGCCGCACGATCCGGAAGTCGGGGATGAAGATGTTAACTTCCGGCTTGAGGTGCGTCTCCGTGATCACGGCTATGTCGATGCCTTCTTGGTCCAGGAAGGCGGACAACTCTCGGTTTTTGCTCCGGAGGGAGCAAGCGTTCCAGTTGAGGATCTTGGTGGTGGCCTCACGGGCCATATTTGGCGAGAAAGGCGAATACCACCGAGTTGGCGGCGTTGATCTGCTCCGACTTGGAACGGCAGGCGCGCAGCCGTTGGAACAAGTCCCTGGTGTACTCCAACATTTGCTCCGGAGTGTACAGGGAGCCGTCGTCGGAGGGAGGAGTGCCGGGGACACTGCGTCCAGGATTCCCCCATCCAGGAGGGGGCGCATTCTGCACCGGAGGGGCGGCGGCGGCGGCCGCGAGGCGATGCTGAACGGAAGGGGCCGACTGGCGGGATGCCTGCCGGTGGGTTGGTTGGAGCGGTGGCAGATTGGGCACTTGGTAGCGGGGCGTCGGGAAGTGCTCCTCAGTCAGCGGTGGGGGTGGTTGGCGCTGGCGTTGCCGTCCCAGCTTCTTGGCGGACGCTTGCTGGCGGATTGCCAGAAACTCCGCACGTTTGGGGCAGTTGCGGCTGCTGCCCTCGTGGTTGGCGCCACAGTTGGCGCACTTCGGCTCGATGCCCTCCATCGGTTGGCAAGTCGTGGTGGCGTGCGCACCGGCACATTTGCCACAGCGGGGCTTCATGTGGCAGTTTCGTGTCCCGTGACCGAGCGCGAGGCAGTTGCCACACTGCGTCACGTCTCGCTTCTTCGGGCGGTAGCGCTCCCATTCCACCACGATGTGGAAGAGCGCTTTCACCCTCGTCAGGCCCGCCATGGTGGTGGACCCCTTCTCCAAGTGGGCCAGGTAGAGCTGGTCCCGATGTCGTCCTCCTTGTGCTCTCCGGATGGGGAACACATTCGTTGGCTTGAGTCCAGCCGCCTTCATTTCGTCCACGATTGCCTCCGGGGTGAACTCCGGCAGCCCTCGGACGAGAACTTTCAACGGCTTGCTGCCGGGGGCATCGTGGGTGTAGAATTCCACCCCTTTTGCCTTCAGCAGCTTGCCGGCCTTGTCGAAGTCGGCGCCCGAAGCGCACATGATTTTGGTGCCGGTATGGCACAGCTTGAACAGCGGCCGGATGTTGTTGGCCGCTAGCTCGGATCGCAGCGCCGAGAGGTCCTTCGACGCCGTGAAGAGGGGGGGAACCTTCGCGCCCGGGGGGGCTTGGTCCACAGGCAGGGAGGCAAACTTGTTATTTGCCAGCAGCCTGCTGTATGCCGCCGGGTTGGCATCTTCGTTTCTGGCTCGTTTTGGCGCGCTGGTCTGCCCGCTGTCGGCCAGCGGGGCGGGGGTCGAGGCGGAGTCCGCCTTTTGCTTCCGATTGCGACCCATCGCTATGGGCCGCGGTTGCTCTGCTTCGACTAGCAGAGATGCTTTCTGGCTAGCCACCCCTAGGAGGTAGGTTAGCGCCGGAGAGCAGTCGCGGGAGCGGGAAATCGCGAAAAAAGAGTGCACTTCGCACACGAACGGAGGAGAATTCGAACTTGTCTCGCAACTCAAAAAGACACGCAACCGTTCACAACGGCAGTTCGATTCAGAATGAATGAATATTGAAACAATGAAAGCGCTTATATATTTTTCTCTACGGCTGTAACAGCCAATCAAGTTGAAGCCCAAGCTCCACCCATTCGATGCACAAGTTGGTGGAAACCGTCTCGTTGCGTTGTTCGCTGGTATAAGATGGGCTGGTTTGGATGGATTGCTTGCATAGCTTATTCTGCACGCGTAGGGCGCGTACAGATTCCTTCCAATCACGGACAGGGATTCCTTCGAATCTTGGACAGAAAATTCTTCAATTCCCGGATAGGATTTCTTCGATTCCCGGACAGAGATTCCTTCGAATCCCGGACAGATATTCCTTCGAATCCCGGACAGGGATTCCTTCGAGTCCCGGATAGGGATTCTTTCAAATCCGGGACAGGGATTCCATCGAATCCCGGCCAGGAAATCCTTCGAATCCCAGACGGGGATTCCATCGTATTCTGGACAGGGATTCCTTCGAATCCCGGACAGGGATTCCTTCGAATCCCGGACAGGGATTCCTTCGAATCCCGGACAGAGTTTCCTTCGAATCCCAGACAGGGATTCCTTCGAATCCCAGACAGGGATTCCTTCGAATCCCGGACAGGGATTCCTTTGAATCCCGAACAGGGATTCCTTTGAATCCCGAACAGGGATTCCTTTGAATCCCGAACAGGGGTTCCTTAAAATCCCGGACAGAGATTCCTTCGAATCCCTGTCAGGGATTTCTTTGAATCCCTGACAGGGATTCCCACGAGTCACGGACAGGGATTCCTTCGAATTTCGGACAGGGATTCCTCCAGAATCTTTAGAATCCCAGACAGCGATTACTTCGAATCCTGAACAAGGATCCTTCAAATCTCGTACAGGAAATCCTTCAAATCCCGGATAGGGATTCCTTCGAATTTTGAACGGGGATTTGTTCGAATGCAGCACGTGGATTCCTTTGAATCCCGGAAAGGGATTTCTTCAAGCCCCGAAAAGGGTTCCCGGACAGGTATTGCTTCGAATCACAGATAGATAGATTTTTGTCAGGAATTTCTTTGATTTTCTTATACATGTTTCGTAATCTCCGAATAGGATAACTGAAAATTAGTAGATATCTTCTACAATTGTAGATAAATCCAATATTGTCCATGGCGAACCTGGTTAGCAACTCAATGGCTGCCAATAATTTCCCGATCGAGCTGAAACTCGAAGCTCTCGCTTGAACAGCACCTTTCTACTGGAGCCGCCGGGACTTGTCGTCAATATCGTCGGTCGACCAAACTCCCGGGGGGCTCCAATAGAGTTGCAGAAAGCTTGCCTTGCCGAACAAAAAAAAACAACACGAAAAGAAACTACCTATAACAAAATATATGTGAATGTGACTTTACATAAAAAGCTCTCCTCTGGGCTCTGGGTCGCGACTCTTAGGCCAGGGTCTCGAGAGAGCGCGAACGAAGATAAAATAAAATGTAGGCCAACAACTTTGCGGTGCAGCACCTCGAGCAGCTCGGCGTCGTCGTCGTCTTGTGTGGATTAGGGTGGCCCAGAAAAAAAATCAATGCTCGAAAAGTCATGGTGCTTAGCCCTAGAACAGAAGATATGCCTATTTATAGCATTTTTGTAGAACGAATATTCTTTTGAAACGTCGTCTAGAATCTAAACGATCCACCAAATCATTTGAAAAAAAATAGTCCTTGTTGGTGAAAATAGTCATACTTAGATGTTCACATGTTTTCGAAGCCTATTATTTTTTCATATTTGATAATATTGTTCATTCAATATTCATTAGGTGTTTGAAAATATTTCATTTTCTTGTTAACAATACATTTTAAAAACTATTTTTTGAAGCTCATTATGCCCGATATTAACTCCGTCAAATTAAAGAAAAATGAAACCAAATGTTCTTTTGATGTTTGAGGTAATCTTCAGGTACTTGGCTTCAAGATAGGCTTCAAATATATTATTGCATTATAACAGCACTACAAATGCCTAGTTATATCATTTCCATCGCTTAGAAATCCTATATGTGTCAAAACTCTGGATAGCATTGGAACATAACCTCAATGCGAATATAGAGCCAATAAATGCCAATAATGCTTGTATGCATCTATGATGCTGATTTAGGGCTTATTTTTAGTCCTAATGGTTACATGGGGAAATACGCGTATCTGTCAAATTATACAAACTCTAGTGGAATTAAATGGTATAGTTCCAAATTTGGTTTTTATTTACTTATAAGTATTCCAGTTATCAGCTCAAAGATTTATTATCATCATTCTAGGTTCAAACATCGCGACTTTTCCTAACCTAGATTTTTTGTTCTGGTACACCCTAGCGAGGAGTCACCCTCGCCGCCCAGCACACGCCACCGTTCTTACGTGTCCGTTTTGTTCGAATCACGACGATGACGACGAATGACGTGCCTCTCCTGATGGCGGTGGTGGTTGATCATGTGCGCGGCACATTAAATTCAAATATTTATTTCCTCTTGTCCGGTGCTATGGGTTGAGACCTGTCCCGCAACGCAACAGGCCGGAGAGTGGAACCTTACGAAGCAGTAATTCAGCCCGCCAGCTCGAGGGATCGATTGGGAATCGCACGGCTCTTACAACCCGATTGGGCTACAGTGTCGAACAATATATTGGCAACTCTTCCGATTTTTGTTTAAGGGCAAATTGGATGCTTAGATCTGAGTCATTTATTGATTGATTTGAATAAAATTTTCACAGCATCTAATACATTAATTGAATTTCAATAAATATGTTAACAGTTTTTTAAATGCCTAACTCAAAAAAATCGGTAATACCTTCAGCAAAGTCATACATGTCATACAATGAACAGCTTTTAAGACGCTATTTTTTGAAAGTCTCTCAACGACGGAATTAATGGTCCAATGGCTACCGCTTCTGCTGCATAAGCAGAATGTCATGAGTTCAATCCCAGGCCCGTCCCTTTCCTTGTACTTTGTAGTTGTGTCTTTCACTTGCTTCTATCTTCCACTCTAAATCTATCACGATTAATCTGATCTATTCGTTCATAGCAATAGCTAGAACCAGAGATGGACAAGAAACCGTTTCACTATGCTTCAATTCTTCCATCATTATAGCACGCTTTTCCTCACGCCTGATACATAGACAGTCTGCTAACCAAAAACAAGCCTCTCTGCCATGAAATACCTTACCTCTAGCTAGACCTCCCCGCATGAACTGACGTAGATGCAGGGGTATATCCGGTCTACTGTGGGCCAGTTTCTGCTGTTTTCCTTGAATCCGGAGAGCTTCAGTCGGTTCAGATCTGATGCCACAATGCTCACTGCATCCCCATACGACATGTTCGATATCCTGGTAAGCCACGCCGCAAGCACAGAGATTGCTTTCTGAGAGCCCAATACGGTGGGTATGCGCGTTTAACGAATAGTGATTGGACATAAGTCGACACATGACACGAATGAAATCACGGCTCATGTCCAACTCCTTAAACCATGGAATGCAGCCATCTACCCATTTCTCCGTCTCTCCATTTCTGTTGCCAGCTGATCAAGGTCTCCCGACGGTCCAATGCAAATAAATCTTCGAATACGATTTGACGCTCGTAAACATCGCCTTCTTTAGCGCCTACCTTAGCCAGAGAGTCCGCTTTCTCATTGCCCGGAATGGAGCAATGGGAAGGGACCCAAGCTAGAGTAATAGTGTAAGAGCGAATTGACAAAGCACTCAATGCCTGGCGTATTCTGTTCAGGAAGTACGCTAAGTGCTTCACCGGCTTCATTGACCGAACAGCCTCTAGAGAACTTAAACTGTCGGAAAAAATGAAGAAGTGCTCGGGTGGGAGAGAACTGATGTACTCTAAGGTGTAATGTATAGCTGCTAACAGCCTGATTTTTGAGGAGATTATTTTTGTGCTTTCGTGTACGAAGCCAGAGATCTTTCGCGGCAAAGTAGCTGATGCACGAGGTAAATGAATGAATGAATGATAAAAGATATCTAACAAATAACAAGCGTAAACAAAATGATATGATTCTGAGTACTTGCCTGTGCCATATTCAATAATTTTATCGTTTTACGTCGATGATTTCTACGTTTTGATCCTTCACTCTTAAAAATAATGAAAATCACTCCGGACGTAATTCACATTATGACTGCATGACACATTATGTAAGTGATGAAATGACGTAAAAATGGGTTCTGAAAGATGTATTGAAAGAAAAATGTAATTTTACATGATGAAGGATATGAAAACGATGCCGCTATGATTGACATTTCCCGAATCAGACACCATCGTATTTAAAATGTGACACAAATTCACGTCATATGGCTCACTTCTTTTATGTGCATCCAAAAGACGTAGAATCGCATGATTTTTTCGGAGTGTTTTGTTATATGATAATGAACATTCCTTATTCGTGCCTCAAACCATCTGTTTTTGTGTGCTGTAGTGAGAAGATTTACTACTGCATGCAAACACTAGCACATGGTGTATCTGTCAAAACTCTGAATAGAATTGAAACAGGCCCTATATGTGAATAAATAGCCAATATAGCCGAGCACGTGGATTTTATTTTATAATTTCACCCATAATTTGTCCGTCTTTACCACGCGTAATGAGTTAATTAATTTAATAACCATGCAGATTGGATTACCGAACAGCTCAATATAAGTGTCAATTTATAGCCAATATAGTGCTTAAATAGTTAATGCGTGTATGCTTCAGAAGCATAAATTATGCAGTAATAATGTTTCTAGGCGGTCAAGGACTATTATTAGACGTGTCAGCATTTGTAGTGCTATTGTAGTGCATACATCTATGAGGCTGATTTAGGGCTTATTATTAGTGCTTATGAAACTCCGCTACAAGGATCGACCCGTTAGATGAATGCTCACTGGTTGGAAAAAAAAATCCAACTATAAAGCACTCGCATGACAAGAGTAGATGCCAAACTGACTTTGACGTCTGAACACCGTTGCATTGGAGTGTCCATATATAGAAAAAATGTGCATGTGTATGAGTTTTTCGTGCCTGCTCTCCAGATGCGTGAGTTTGGAACATTTTCACCAGCTGTCAACAGGCTTGATAATTCTCCTCACGCTCGTTCAAATCTACTCAAAAAAGAGTAATTTTGACTCACTTTTGAAGTTTCAAGTTAGCTGTCAAAAGTGAGTAACTTTATTTTATCAAAGTGAGTAACTTTTTACTCAACCATGAAAGAAAACGACCTTACTCACTTTTGAGTAAACACAAGCATATTTGACTCACTTTGTAAACGTCAAAGACTTGTGAAAATTTCGCGCACTCGAACTGACAAATCCTCTGTTGTGGTGAAATTTCTTCCGTTGACGTGATGTCGGACTGTTTTCAAAAACAGTCGAGACAAAAGCAAAGCCGGCAGAGCAATGACCATTAGTTTGCTTGAAACTTCGCTTCGGAAGTCCAACCGGCGAATTCCAGATTAGTGCTGCGAAGTCAATAATCCTGATATCAAGTGAAGCGAGGTCGGAGTGAAAATGACCAAGTCCTGTTTTGATCGAATAACCGCAAGAAACAAATATAAACAGTAAGTTTTACCGTCGTACTTATTATTGGAATAATTATCAATTCTTTACAGTCTAACTGGGAAGGCTACTGGCTCGGACAAACTACATCCTCCATGACTTTCATCAATCCCCCAGAGATTTATAACATCCGGGGATCCATTGCAGAGCAGTGAAAATTTTAAAACAAATATCTAATTTTTAAACTTGTTATCATGTATTATTCATATAGTTATGTAAGAAATACGCTTTTTGTGTATTTCTTCTGATTTTAATAACATAATACATTTATTTCCAAAAATATTATTTCCTGAAGTGAGTGACATCTACTCACTTTCTCCAATTTCAGATTAAACAAAGTGAGTAAGTGTTATTCCCATATTAACATTTGACAATGTTACTCTAAAGTGAGTAACGATGGTGTTACTCACTTTTGAGCAATTCCACTTTGTTCCGAAGTGAGTCGAAATCTACTCACTTTTGAGTAGATCTGAACGAGCGTGCTCAACATCACCAGAGTTCGGTGACAAACTCTAGAGCAGCGTGCTGCCTTTGCCTCTTCGCAAGGGAGCGAAAAAATGCTAAGCAGAGAGGCAACGAAAAATGAGCGAGGAAGATGCAGCACAAAACACAACAGAATGAAATTCCATCGAAAAAGGGTGCTCTCACAACTCCCCGAGGACTGTTTGTTCGGGCGGCAGACTCAAGAGTTGTTTTGAAGTGTGAGTTATGGTGAGCATCGCAACGAGAGAGAGAGAGTTCCTGACAAAATCCTCGCATTTTTTTTGCACTCTCACTCGAATCGCTTGAGGATCTGTGTTGAAAATTTGGAGTCAATTTTTTTATCCGCAGAAAAACGACAAAATCGCCTTCTCTTTGACTCGCAGAGGAGTTTCTGTCAAGCCTGGCTGTCAGTCGTCCCAACTCTCAACTAACGGGTCGGATTCGCTACTTGGAATGGCAATCGTGTTCAAACGAGTGGATCCCTGCTGTACTTGGAATGGTCGCGATCTGTGACTGATCGAGGTGGCGCAAATGAGCATGAAACTATTGGTTTGTCGATATCTCAGGAACCTGCCAACTTAAACAGATTTAATCTTCTGGAAAATTGTTCAGTAAGTAATGGACTATCATTATTCGAAAAAGTTGATTCAAAACTTTGACACCAGGCAGCGCTAGTGAGCATGAAGCTTTTGTTTTGTCCATATCTTAGATGCCATTTAGTACAACTTAGAAAGATGGCGTCTTTGGCAAAGATATTCAGTAGCTCAAGATCAAAACTGTTGGTTTATAAATATCTAAGGATCATGAACACTTAAAGAGATGGCTGTTCGAGTTCAAGTTGCCAGCCTGCAGCTAGTGCACATGAAACTTTTTTTTTGCGGATATCTCAGGAACCTGAGCCCTTAAAAAGATGGCGTCTTCGGCAAATTTATTCAATAAGTCAAGGGATATCATTTTTAGAACCGGATGATCCAATATTTTGCCACCAGGCAGCATCAGGGAGCATACAACTTTTGTTTCTCAAAACTACTGGCTAAATAATGATAGTTTATAAGCACCTGAATTACTTTACCATAGACGCCAACTGTTTTCGCAACAACCTAATTTTTACAGAGTGAAGATTTTAGGAAACTGGGCAGCAAAGTGTTAATTAAAGCGGTCACCTCTTCACGAACTTGGATTTTCAATTTTCGACACTGATCCAAACTAGCATGACTATACCTACGGTACGGTGATAACGATTCCGACGGGTTGAATAATGATAACTGGGTTTTTTCACTTTGAATATTAGATTGTATTTTCGACTTCGAAGCTGTATCTGGATTGAATTGTACATGATTTGGGGAGCAAATTTATATCATTTTTCATCCATGGTTCCATATGGGACCTATTGTGATAGATTTATTTAATTTAAAGTCGTTTTTTAACTTTCAATTGTCCTCTAAAGCCTTTATAAATTTCATTTTATATTCTTCATTTGATTACATTTTCATTTCTATTTCTTTTTCAGGACTATGAACAGGCTTGGCCACAACACCAACTTTACACACATTCGGGATCTGAGCTGTTAAATGTCAAATATCACGTGACTTTGACAATTGAATATTGCTAATATCATTCATCCCCGAGGAAAAAAATCATCGAAAAATGTTTTCCCGGTGACTTTCTCCAAATTACGATCAGTTGGCCATATATGCTGATGCGATATTTAGCTTGGGAAAGTGCTATAAGCATTTTAAATTTTCAAAAAATTTTGACGTTTAAATGCACTGGTCAGGATCCTGCTTACTATCGCCGACTGTTGGCTAAATTTCGAGTCTTTTGGCTCAAAGAGAGATTGCATCCTAGCTACTGAACAACTTCGCCGGAGATGCAATCTTTATAAATTATTAGGATGCAGAGTAATCTTCAAAACAAAAATTTCTCCACCAAATGTTAAAACTTCAAATTTTATGTCCAAAATAATGACAAACCTTGAACTACTGCACAACTTTGCAATATACACCATATTTCTATGTCCGGATCCTGAGATATCCTCAAAGGGGCTGTCTATTTATTACGTAAGACATTTTTCGGAGTTTTTCAACCCCCCCTCCCCTCATAGTAAGATTTTTTGTATGAAAATTAAAAATAAATTGTATGGCGCGTAAGAAATCTCAGACCCCCCCTCCCCCCTTAAACCCTTACGTAATTAATGGACCGCCCCAAAACAGAAAATTCATACTCACTTGTGCACAATTGCATGGCTCGAACAATGATAGCCTTGATTTACTGAACAAGTTTGCCAAAGGCGTCATGTTTCTAGGTAGTCATGATTCTGAGATATTTGCAAAACTGAAGTTTTATGCTCACTAGTGCAGTTAGTTTTCGGCACGGTAAATGGCTGCGCATGACATACCATTGGTACCACGTGGTAACTGCAGGAATGAAATAGACCCCTTTGTGTGGCCTCTAGCCCAGCAACTCCTATCCATACCGACGATTGGAAAGTACAGCGCCCACCAGCTGACGAACGAGAACGACCTACAACTGATAGATTTTGCCGCTTTCAATAATAAAGCCATTCGTAACACCTACAGCACAGCCTCCCGTATCCTAAGCAGACAGCTACAAAATCGACCACGTTTGATCGATGAACGGCACTTCTCAGACATAACTGACGTCAGAACCTATCGTGACACTAACATTGACTCTGACCACTACCTGGTGATGGTCAAACTGTACCCAAAACTATCCGTCATCAACGATGTACGGTACCGACGCCCGCCTCGGTACAATCTAGCGTGACTGAAACAACCGGATGTCAGCATCTTGAAGCAGCATTGCCGGATGAGGGCGAGCTCGATAGGGCCCCTCTTGAGGACTGCTGGAGGACAGTCAAAGCAGCCATTAAGGACGCTGCCGAAAGCATCGTCGGATATGTGGAACGGAGTTCAAGAAACGATTGGTTCGATGAGGAGTACCAGGAGAGGAGAAGAATGCAGCGCGGGCTGCAATGCAATGCACACGGCAATTCATAGAACGATTCAGACTGAAGCTGAAACAGCAAATCCGCACTATCAGCACAACGATGGTCCCACGATGGTGGAAGTAAAAGATGCCATTCAACAGCTCAAGAACAACAAGGTCGCTGGCAAGGATGGTATTGGAACCGAACTCATCAAGATGGGCCCGCACAGGTTGGCCGATTGTCTGCATCGGCTGATAATCAGAATCTATGAAACTGAAAGGCTACCGGAGGAGTGGAAGCAAGCCGTTATATGCCCTATCTACAAAAAGGGCGGCAAACTGGAGTGTGAAAATTGTCGTGGTATCACTATCCCAAACGCGGCCTACAAAGTGCTATCCCAGATTCTCTTCCATCATCTATCACCTATAGCAAACGAGTTCGTGGGATGTTAACGAGCAAGTTTCATCGACGGCCGCTCGACAACGGATCAGATCTTTTCCGTGTGGCATATCCTCCAGAAATACCGTGAGTACCAGGTCCGTACGCACCGTCTGTTCATCGATTGCAAGGCGGCATACGACAGTATTGACAGTGTAGATCTATGGAAGATCATGGACGAGAAAAGTTTTCCCGGGAAGTTCACAAGACTGATTAGAGCTACGATGGACGATGGACTACAATTCGTTCGAGTCTCGGCGGGGACTACGACAGGGCAATGGACTTTCGTGTCTTTTGTTCAATATTGCGCTTGAAGGTGTCATGCGTAGAGTCGGACTTAACAGTCGAGGCACGATTTTCACGAGATCCGGATAATTTGTTTGCTTCGCGGCGACTGAAACGGGATGCAAAAAGAGTCGGGCTAATGGTGAATGCGTCGAAAAACAAAGCACATGTTACCTAGTGGGGCCGAGCGCGACAGGGCAAACCTAGGAAGCGGTGTCACGATAGACGGGGATACCTTCGAAGTGGTGGACGAGTTCGTCTACCTCGGATCCTTGCTGACGGCTGACAACATTGTTAATCGGGAAATACGAAGGCGCATCATCAGTGGAAGTCGTGCCTACTATGGGCTCCAGAAGAAACTGCGGTCAAGAAAGATTCACCCCCGCACCAAATGTACGATGTACAAAACACTCATAAGACCGGTAGTCCTCTACGAGTATGAGACGTGGACTATGCTCGAGGAGGACTTGCAACTTGGAGTGTATTTTCAAATGTTGATTTAGAACTGAGATCAAACCTACCAAAATTGACCATTTTGTATGTAAAAAGTTGCTAATATGTTGTTCAATACTGTATGTCGCATACGGCTGGATGAGGGATTTCGAGAGCTTGGGAAAAAATAAAACAGCAGAATCGCGCTTTCTTTGAGCTCCCAAAACAAGTTCAGCCGGGAGGAAAGCCGGGAGCATGTTGTTGTAAGTCGTGGCTGAATTGACTAGTTGGTTGGTGCCTAGCTGACAGCAGCGAAAAGAAATGCTCCTATTTGCCGACTCAGACATAAGGGGAACCGGTACCAGAGCGAGTGAGAGAGTCGTGAACAGATGATCGCGCGTAACATATCACTCATTGATTTTTTTGTCGAACTGATCAAGCTAGTTGGTGTCTGGTGTAGAAAGTACCACCGGAAATGTACGACATGGCCTGAGGGCTTCTGAAAACTAAATCGCCAATAGTTGCTATTAGTGACTCGCTCGCAAAACTGGATCATGCCCAGGATTCCAAGGAATCCCTGTCCGGGATCCGAAGGAATCCCTGTCCGAGATTCGAAGGAATCCCTGTCCGGGATTCGAAGGAATCCCTGTTCGGGATTTGAAGGAATCCTTGTCCGGGATTCGAAGAAATCTCTGTTCGGGATTCGAAGGAATCCCTGTTCGGGATTCAAAGAAATCCCTGTCCGGGATTCGAAGGAATCTCTGTCCGGGATTCGAAGGAATCCCTGTTCGGGATTCGAAGAATCCTTGTCCGAGATTCGAAAGAATCCTTGTCCGGGATTCGAAGGAATCCCTGTCCGGGATTCGAAGGAATCTCTGTCCGGGATTTGAAAGACTCTCTGTCTGGGATTCGAAGGAATGGGATTGAAATGAATGCTTGTTTGGAATTTGAAGGAATTCCTATCTGAGATTCAAATATAAGAGTTGTTTGATAAATCTGTATTTTGCATTGTTGTAAGTATGAATATAAAGCATAATTTGTAAGACAACCATCAAGACACAATGTGATTTTTACATTTATATATGTTTTTACACTGCTGCTTCAACCTACCTTATTTTTGCATAGCCGTCTAGAGGTGCAATACGATCTGTAAAGAAAAAGAAAGCGGAAATTCGCTATTAAATCATTCGATGCAAAAAGCACAGGCAAGCTCGAGTAGGTTGCAAATTTATAGTAACCTTCAAAGGCTCCGTACGATTATCATAGCACAATAATCGCCTTTAACCCTCACCTTAAGCCCATTCGAACCATCGATCTCTCACTATTTTTTTTTTTATTAATAACTACCTCCACGAACCAAATTCGGAAAGGTTCTTCAAGTACGCCAGTCCATTCCTTCCATAATTGAACAATAAAGCTCCGTAGCACCTTCTCGATTTATCAATAGGGGCCACCCCTGAAACGCCACATGCTAAATTTCACACAATCCATACCCGAATCGCCAGCAGTAGCACAGTAGGGTGGCCCATAATGATCAAACTACACAAACCTTAAAGACAACTCTGAAGGAAAACTAAATTTTAGTTTTCTAGGTATATGTTTTTATTTCTTAACGAAAATACTTCCGGTTTGTTGCATTCTATTCTATATTGATTGGAAAACCTCCAAATAATTTATGAAAAAAAAGTTAGCTTCTGAAGGGTGTAACTGAATAGTCTTACAGTTTGATTTTTCTCATATAAAAATGGGCCACCTTAAGCAGCAGTCAACGACGCAATGCGGCGGAAAAAATGCACTAATATGGGCCGTTGATCACAAGTACGGTTCGAAGGACGTGGCCGGTGCGCGCGGCGCAACGGCCAGTAGCAAATGCCGTGACCAAATTACTTACCGTCACCACGGTAGCACGGGTATGGCGATTTGACATTTCGTCCATGGCGGCGACGAAACGGCAGAGCGCGTTAAATATTTTTAATAAATTGTCATCGTACCCCTCGTTGCCGTGTATACCCCTCGCATTGTCGACTGACTTGACAGACTGCACGCTTGATGTAGTAGGTGGCGGCACGACAAATTAAGACGAAGGTCCCTCTGAGCGTTGGGTCTTTACGTAGCGAGAATTTAGCAACAATCGATTCGATCAATTAATATCTCCTTTTTTGGCCGTATAATGAATTTATCTTCGCTTAAGGCCTTGTGGCCGTGTGGTTTCGGCGCAATGCGGGTGCCGTTCCCGGGTAAACTTTGACAGTGTTCATGGTTGGATGTGAGAGTTATCCATTGCATAACATGCCGGTACCTATCTGACGTAATAGTAAAACATTGATAGAACCTATCATTCAAACACTGTTTTGATGTTTATTGATGCTCGAAATTATTTTTTTCTTCGGGTTGTCTCTTTCTACAGTAACTGTAATTACTTCACAAGAACAAGGGTAACTGTTCCATCCTTCATCTCACGTGTCTTTTTCATTCATCTATAGAGACAACCATTAAAGCATTATTTGAACAAGTGTTATTTTTTGCAAGTATACGCTGAAACCTCTATTTACGTAATGGGAATGCATTATAGTGAACTTTTATGTTCGGTCTATACTTTTAGAGATTTTAAACGGTTCAATACCTAACAAATCTAAAGCCAGTCCTTCAGGACATTAAGCCCGAGTGGCCGCAACGGTGCAAAACTATTCATTTATAATTTTGAATATCAGATCTTAATGATTTATGCAAAATAAAAAAATGCCATTGAAAAAACTTGACATGTCCCAAAAAACCGCCTTTTTCTACCCGACTTGACCCAGTGACCCACCGCAATAACTCCGGCTACAAGGGTATTCCCGAGTTCCTCCGGCCATTTCTAGAAACTAGATATGTGGGCCAGTATACTGACAAAAAATATGAATCTTTAATGTATTCGCTGAGTGGTAAGGGTTTTAATATTTTTGCTTTCACTCTGGCCTACACGGGTTAACGAGATTTCTAGTCCTAAGTAGAGTTACTGTGCACGTGCTGCAGCCTTAGGTGCAGGAGCCTCATTGCTTGCAAGCGCACGGGAGCGCTGTACATTGTGAGACCTTTTTTGGTGCGCCTTTTGGTTTTCTTGAGAAGTATCTCACTGCGGTCTCATGCGCTCCGTCACATGTGCTGTTTAAAATTCAGCACAATAATTGAAGTGATTACAAAAGTTTTCAACGAGGATCGAAATTGTAACCCTTGGATCGCGAGGCTTCTACCATATCATGTAAGCCATCTAGACACCTGCATAATGAGGCGAAAATAGCTGTAGAAGCTCTTCGTTACTAAGCAGTTGTTTCACAACTTGGATACCGATGGCGAGCCGTAGCGCCGAACAGCGCATGAGACGAGTCTCCCCGAGAGCACATCAACTAGCGCGCGCTTTTAGGATTTTCGTGAGCCTCCTTTTAGCGCAGCACACTAGGATTCCGATGAGCTGAGAGACGGATTGGTAGGAGGCTCGTCAGTACATTTATGTGCTCCTGTGAAATATGTAACTCTAGTCCTAAGCTAGTTCATCTCGGGACCTAAGGTTTCACTTCCCTTCCAAAGGAAGTCGTCACTATAACTTCGAATGTCATAAGTGATTAGCTTGGGGTGGGGATCGATCCCATGTCCTTGGCATGAGAGGCGTGTGTTATAACCCCTACACCAGATCCGTCTTCAAATAAGTGAGAGATACTCAGAGCCGTAGCGATACTTCATGGCGTCCTTGGCGAACCTCCATTTGTAAGCCCCTGGATAAATTCAAAACTTTTAACTTTTCAAACTTTAAATTACTATAAGGTCAAACGGTTGTCGTAAAATATTCTTTCAAAATAGTTAAAAAAACACAAACATTTTTGAGAATTCTGATCACGATTTTGTGAGAAGTGTCTCAAGGGTTCCATCAGAATCTTTATTAGGATTTTTGAAAATTATGTGTAGCACTTATGAGTATGCCAACCAAATTTTCAACAAATATTGCTCAGAATTATTTCTAGTTTTCTGTCAAAATGACACCAAGGATTATGTATAAATCCTGGCCAAGATTTCCTGCACCTGGATCACATGTAAATCCTTTGTGAAATTCTATGGAAAGCTGTTAAAGATCCGATAATAAACCTGCCAAAGGTATTGTGAGAATCCTATTTTAGGTTAGAATTATATTAGATTACTATTAAAAAGTTTAGAACAGCTACACTACCCACCATAAGTATGAAATCGCGTATTGCAAAACTCATACTGAATATTGCAGCACCTTGAAAAGTTTAGCATCACCTAAAATGAATATTATCTCGTGATTCTGAATTGCTAGATCAATGTATATTTGAGGTCATCTTAAAAATTAAGTCTTTGAGCCCCTGCGATTTTTTATTTTCGTTGAAAAAACTTTTATCACTGGATTTTGGGTGATGCTAAACTTAAAAGTGCTGCAATACTCAGTATTGCAATGATTCCATACTTATGGTGGGTAGTGTATATCCAATATACTTTGAAATTTCTGTTCAGAATTCTGTTTGAAATATTTCTAAGATAGTATTAAATTAGTACCCTGGATTCTATAACAAAAAAATATTTATCGGGATTTTGTTGGAATGTATCCTGGAACTAAATCAAGCTGTGTTGCCAAATATAGCTGTAATGCTGCAACTTTTCTTCCAGTTTAATTGAAAAGAACAAAAAATGCAATAAACCTATAGTTTGTTGTATTTTCTATTTAGTAAAACAGCCGTAAGAAAATTTCCAATGATTGTTCAACGATAATTCCAAGCTTTTCTCTTAGGAATCTTCAATTTACTATCCTACTATGTATTTATTTTCGGAGACTCTTTCATCAAAAAATGTTAAAAGCGATTCAGGCATTAGTACAATTTTATACCATTATGTCTACGTATATCTGAAAAATTGTTAAACGGCGCCCTTACTTGATATGTTTTCTTTAAAGTTTTTCCAAATGTGTCTCTCATTTTGGCGCCCCCTGAAGGCTAGCGCCCTTGGCGGGGGCCAACCTGGCCAACCGCACGCTACGGCACTGGAGATACTGCCAATTTTATTAAAAAGATTATGATTTTGAACATGGAGGATATGTTTACGAGCCTTTTCAATAAAATCGACGTAAGTACTAAACCTGGCTGCCGATTAGCTAGTTTGGCTATCATCCTGTCGACCATGTGGGAAAATTCCTCAATCGACCACCTTGGGGGCGCGTAACAACTGCGATAGAACACGCCGTTGATTTGCTATCGCGAAACCGTCATTTGAGCTAGAGACTACTTCTTGGATTGGGTATCGTCATGTCGTCCCTATAGCTGCTAGCTGTTGAGACCAATCCGCCACCCAGTTCCCGTTGTTGGCTGGTATGCGGTATGGGTCCGATAGTCAGTCTTGGTTTCTGTAGTTAGATCATAGTAGGCTGCCATAGGGAAAAGAGTAGTTGTTTGACGTTAGGGATGATCATTGTATAATAAACCCCTGAACCAACAAGACGTGTTTTATTGCTACAGTTTCCGAGACTGACTGCCAAAGAAGCTGCTTGGCTGCATCACAGTGGTTTAAATTTAACTGTGTTACTTCCGTTTTGGCTGCTTTGATACTCCGCCTGTGCCCAAACATTTGGGACCGCCCGTTAAGTGTCCGTTTTCTGCTCTGCTCTGCTCACTTAGCGATTTGCTTACAATCGCTTGCCCTATGGCCTTCGGTGCCACATTTTCTGCAAATCTTACTTCTGTTTTGATAACGAGGGCTTCGCCTAGATACCTATGATTCGCTGCTTTCGGTTTAGCACTCTCCTTGGGCTCCGTTTTCAGTTGACTCTGTTTTTTTCTTATTTCCAACTCGTATCCACGGGTTGCTGTTGCCTTGCGCCCGTGGTTCCTGTGGATGCACTGCCTGGTTCGGGTTATGGTTATGGAGGACGGCCGCGTAGGTCACTTTTCCCTTAGCAACCATACGTCTTTTCGCCACGTATTCATCCCCGGAAGGTCCCCTTTTCCGCATCGCGTATCGAATAATATCATCAGATATATTCGCGTTGCCTGTGAAGGAAAAGACTTCAGTCTGAAACGAATTAGTGTCTCTTTTGCCTTCTACCTTGCCAAGTTGTTCCTTGGCTTTCTCGTAGTCCTGCTTTGCAGCTAGGACTGATTGTCGCAATTTCAGTAAACTTGTTTTCAAGTCTTTGCTGATATTGCTTTTGCTCTTAACAAACTCGATGATGACATCAAGTTGCTCAGCAGATACCTGCATTTTAGGGAGGTACTCCCTATTGCGATCCGTGGCCTCGATTAGTCCCGGGCCATCGGTCACCTCACATGTTGCACTGGAGCGGCCAGTGCCTGCCGTCGTCACAGTATCTAGGCTTTTGCCCACACTGTTTTCACTAATGTTGATGTTGGTCGCCTCCTTCCTTGGCGGAAACCTTAGCCGGTTACTGATAGGTCCAGGAGCCTCTCCTTCACATTCCGCTAGTTGGTTGTTTTGCTTGATAATCTCTTATGGGTCTCTGCTGTCTTTAGTGAAGTATCACGCTCGTGCTGTGGGTATCAAGCGAGCTTTTTACATGGTGCAAGAACTAAGCACACTACGCGATCATTCTTGGCGCCTTGGGACAATTACTTTGCTACTTTCTATGTAGTGCCTATGAACTCACACTATATTGCAAACCCTCATGGTATTTTAAGATTTGTTGAATTTGATTTGGGTTTTTAAATTAGTTGTACGATTTTGATTTAAATGGTCTACCTGCTCAATGAACATGTTGAACAGGCTGACGAGACGCCTCTGAAAACTAATAGTATTTGATTTTAAGCAGAGATACAATGGATTTTTTATCGAAAGAAAACAACTTTAAAATGAATTGATTTTTGCAGTTAACAAGTTTGCTTGTGTTAGTGCACGTGTAGTATCAGTTTTGCAACAGTATCAGTGTGTACGTGAGAATATAACCTAGAATGAAGCAAAGGTGTGAAATCATTCGAAATATTCAAGTAATTATGCTTATTAAGGACAAATGATCCACTTACCCCACTGTTACATTTTCCCCACGGTACCTTAACAAAAAACTAGTGCAACTGTGATCCAAGGGACCATCGATTCAGCCATGAAACCAACTACTATGGTTCTCTAACTCAATATCGAGATACGGAATAAAAACTCAGGAACACGAAAAAGAGAGCAAGTTCAACTCAAACGTGCTTACCCTACCTACCTACCATAACTCCCAGTTGTTGAGTCAATTCATTAATTTTTGATTCGCACGCCATTTTTCGGTTGACGCAATAAATAATGCATTTCCATCGGCTGTCAATTCGACTTGATTGCCTAGAGTTTTTGCTGCGTTATGACCCCCCTCTGCTGCCTGTCCGTCGCGTATCGATATATAAGATTATGAAATTTGTCAAAATTTCCGCTCCCGTCGACAATCTCGGCGGCGGCGAAGAGAAGGAACCAATTTGCTACGGTAACTTGGATCCAGTTTCAGTTTTTGCACTCTTGATTTAGTACTGTTATTGTTTTCGTCTTGCGCCGACTTTTTTTGATGCTGGTATTGTTGTTTATTGCTCGCTCATTGTTTATCACACAAAAGAATAGAGCGCTGCATATGACGAGCCTAACCTCACTCATTTGACAGCTGCTGGTCCTGTTGTTTACGTTTCGGACTTAGTCGTTTTTTCCATCATTTTTTCATCTTCGCATTTCTATCACCAGCATGCTGATGGTGACGATTTTCCACGGTAGGAAGATAGAATAATACGATCCGTGGATATCTGCTGTGGATTTGACGTCTCCGCGCAACAAACTTTCACTAAATTAAGAATGATTCGAAAAAAGTACTAAGTCCAAACTGTAAACAACAGGACCAGAACCTGTCAAAATTGATGCGTGACGTCACAGTGCAGTGGAGTATACTGCACACAAACATCTAGAACACAACAGTAATCGTCTGACAACTGACGCCATCTTCAGCCATTTCGTCCATTGTTGTTGATTGCTTGACAACTTCTTTCGCTGCGAATGGACTTTTGTTTTGAATTCCTTCGCACGCATTCATTTTTTTTTGTTTTGGTTTCGTCTGCAGACACAGTTGGCGTTGCGTCGTCGACGCGTCGCGCCATGTCGTAACCGTAAAAGGAAGTGGACATTGTTGAGCCAGTCAGATATCACCGGGAATCGGTATGGCGAGGATTGGCGTCTGCCTGAGTCCGGTTGTGGTGTTGTCTGTTGCACCCATCGCGTTGTCGTCAGCCGATGATGATGGGATGCGGTTGCAACAACGATGTCAGAAGCTGTCAGTGAAATAATTACGCGACCGTGGGGATTTTGATGGTGTGTGGAAAAAATGGTACAAAAGAAGGCTGGACGAAACATTGGCCTTCGTCTGGGTGTATGGAGGAGGCTCGGAGCTCTTCTAGGCTGTGAGCTGTCTCGAAACGGTGTTCACTGCAAAGAAATGCTTTTTTTTACAAAAATAAGAGAACAATTACGTTGCCATGAATGCGTAAGCGTTCCCCATATTTGGCAGCGTCCATTTATTACGTAACGCTAAAATTGGAAATTTTTGACCCCCTCCCCCCCTCCGTAACGCTTTTCGTATGAAAATTTTAAAATTTTTATATGAGCCGTAACGCTTGAGCCTACTCCCCCCCCTCTCCCCCTAGAGCGTTACGTAATTTGTGGATGCCGCCTTTGTACACGCTTAAAAAAGCGTTCTGGAAAACGTGAACTGTCAAAAATACACCGTGAACTACCATCATCGGTCACAGATACATGATCTAGTTCACGGTGTATTTTTGCTTGTTGACGAGTTCACGTCTGCTGTTCACGGATACGAGAACCGATTTTTTTCTGTGTATTATTGGCGTAAATTGTCTTTCAAAATATATTGTAAAGCATCAAGTTTGTAAGGTGACGCCTGAAGCTTCTGAACACACCAAATTTTTATTGCTGGTAACCAGCAAAATTTTGCTGATTTTTTTTGTGCTGTAATTCCAGCAATCCATCCAGCAATATAAAATTTACTGATCTTCAGCAAACCGAATCGTCAGAAAATGACAGCTCTTTTACTGAACATTCAGCAATACATAGGCCTGATGGCTCAGCCCGTTTGCTGGTTAACCAGTAATTTGAATATAAACACTGTTTGCTGGAGTACCAGTAATCAGTCAATTCGGTTTCATTAATAAAATACTTTACGTTTTCATTTCCAATTGGAAATTTATGGCGGAAAATGTTCTTTTATGACTCTAGCATGCCGTTATAATTCATCCAAAGACAAATTAAAGACCTCCATGTCCCTTGCAGTTGCCCAAAATTGTATTATGAGCCATACATCATACATACAGGTAATCTAGAATGCCGTGAAAAGTATACTGCGATCTGTCAAACTTGGGTACCTTTTGTACTACCGAGGGACCAAATGCAGTACTAGAAGTGGTACCCAATCAGAGCCCGCGTGTGGCGGACCTGATTCATCCATATTAATCTGCTTCAAACTGCTCCGAATCGCCCATCTCATTTTGTGGAAATGATGTGCCGGACAACGAGGAGTGAATATTTAGCGCAACACCCGGCAATTAAAAAATAATCCGATTTGTCCTTCGGTGTGTCGAAAGACGCTTTATATCTAAAACAATGCCTGAAAAACAGAAACAAATGTTTTAAACTATGTTATTTATCTTTATTTCGATGATTTTTTATACTCACGAACGTCCGTTGTGGATGAAAGAACCTTTTTTTCAGAGAGAGAAAAAAAACAAACCACCTTTTTGACAGATGTCTTGCTGATTGTTTCAGTAAACTATCAGTTTACTGAATATCCAGCAAATCAAATTTGCTTTACTGAATTACCGTGGTGAATCAAAATCCGGACGGTACCAATACCCGGACACTCTGATAATTATCATTAATTTAATGTAAATATTATATAATAATTTAAATAATTTCATACATAATTTCTTATTTTAACACTTCTTATCAGTTTAGTTTCATTTGTAATCTAGTAAGCATTGCCTGATAAATCATAAAAATAAAAACAAAATTGATGCTCCAGTTTGACGTGGTTTATTAGCGGCGTGGATCAGTTTTGAAAGTGATTCGACGAACGCACCACAATATTAAGTTAACAGTTCTATGCTTAAATTACATTATTTTGGAAGTGTTTCAATTAGAACAGTGTACGAAACAATCGTTTAGATGTTGTGAAGCACTACATTTGTGAAAGAACGTGAAAATAATCTGTAAATTGTGAAGAAGGTACTGTCCGGGATAAGAAACCAGTGGCTTCGAATCCGGACATTATTTAAAAGTGTTGTGTTTTACTTTCGTGAACCAATAATTGGAAAGCAAATTAATTATAAAAGCAGCAAATACTATCATTGGAAGGTAACGAGAGATTACAAGTGCTAAGAAAATCAGTGTGACTTATTTTTTATACAGAATAAACACCATGTACCCAATCGCATGAGTCTTGAGCCAGTAGAGGTAATTAAAGCACATATTTACTTAAACTTTACGTTTATTAGCTTCAAGAACCAAACGCATGCATTGAATCTTTGATCAAATGATCACAAATTCACGTAATAGTGAATTTTGATACACTTTTATGCCAATTTTTCAAGTTACAATACAGGTGTCCGGATTTTGATTTATATTTGTCCGGATTTAAAACCAAGGTATGCATTGGCTGTCCGGATTTAAGGACAAGACATGCTTGAATGTTTCAATGTTTTTCTTGACATTTTCATATTTTTTAACATACAATTAACCGTTTATAGCAAGATCTAACATATAACTAGTTGTGACAATATCACACTTCAATTTTATTCGAAAAATACTTGTAAAAAATGGTGTTCGAAAATATGCCTCTACTTAAGCGTCCGGGTATTGATTCATCACGGTATCAGTAAAATTTGAATTGCTGAAGTCCTTTCAGCAATTCATTTTGCTGGAAGTCAAACTCAAAATTTGGTGTGAAGAGAAGCATTCCAAGCTACTGAGAAGAATAAACCCAAGTTTCTTGAGATAAGTCTAAAAATATTCTGAGTAGTAGCTCTCCAAGAGCACAAATCTATAAAACTAGACCTGCGAGGAAACAATCGATCAAGTTTCCATCTTGAATGGTTATCTGGTTCTCATAATTTGAGATTTGGCTTCGATTTATCTTTCTCTCACCTTAATTTCAAACAGTTTTTACACAAATATCAACAAACATGAAAACCTTCAGCACTTCAACGGTTTTGCACTGAGCTCAAGTGTCATCAGGCATAGGAGAGCCGAATTCAATTAATTTGTTTCATGATCCTTAAGGTGATTATAGAACGAAACCACACCTCAAATTTTCAAGAGCACAAGACTTGAGAACCAAACAGCGCTCCGCGTTGGAAATGTATCCCATTGGTCACCACCAGCAAGCAAGTAATTTGATTGATTTTCAACGCGAACTGTTGTCAGATTCTCCAGTCTTGTGCACTTGAAAATTTGAAGTTTGTCTTTCTTTTACAATCACCTTAAGACACTACTGTGGTTCCGAGGAATTCTCGCGGAACATTACTAAAGAACCTATCTAACATTGAGTGGCTCTCTTTGTTTACTTTCTCTTTCATTAATAACTGAGTCACATTAATTTCTTCTGTTGCGTTTTTTGTATGAAACGCTAGTCAAGGAAATTGACTTTCGATCTATAGTGAAAAACTTCCCAAAATTTTTATTGTTCCACTGTTATAATCGAAAGAGAACGAGAGAGGAGAGAATCTCTTATTTGTACATAGGTCCTTTAGTAATGTTTCGCGAGAATTCTAAATCTTATTATTTGGCTAATACATAGGAGTTTTTTTTTAATTACTCAAGGATTTTTAATTAACTTGGACGGGACAATTTCAATGAAGGAAATATGTCGATCACAGGTGATCAACTTTCTCAAAAGCTTATTATGTTATTTCAAAGTTATCCTTGATGCAGCAAGTTCAATGAACGTCGACCGAGTTCCCTTCGCGTGCAACCGAATCCATTCTCCCGATCGGAAACCGTTCCGCGCAAATCGTGCAATTTTGCGAGTCACGATTCGCCCGGATCTGCAACCAGATCCGAAGAGGAGGAATGTCGGGATTTCGTTCTCTCGAAATAAACCCCCGCATCTGGAAAGAAAAGAAAGGAAAAAACAACGAGAAAGGGGGCCAATCTCATTATGTTGTACCGTAAACCGCGCTGCCACCGCGAGCGTGATCTTCGTGGGTCGATTATCCGACGGTCGGGATCAGGTGCACCCCAGCTCAAAGAAGCATTGGGCATTCTTTCTTCTTTTCCCGTTTTCGTTTGTTTCGCGCATTGCCTGAACGCCTCCTGTACACTATGGGCTGGAAATCAAAATTTCGAGACAAAACTCCAAGCACTTTCATAATGAACATATATCAACCTAGAGGTAATACAATCTTACTCAAAAAACGATAAGCACTAATAGTAAGCCACGAAATAAGCATCATAGATGCATACAGGCTTTAGAATAGCGCTACAAACGCTTACATGCCTATCAACAGCACTCACACTGCTTAGAAACCCTATTTACTGCATTATTAATGCTTCGAAGCCCGATGCAAACAGGCATATATTGCCTTATATTGCCACTTCATTCTCATATGGGGTATGTTTCAACGCTATCCAGTTAATTTTATTTTTCCTCATTATTTAAGATATTATTTTCATTCATTCACCAGCTGATGGCCTGCATACGCGAAAGCACAAAAAGTTCGCCCCAAAAATCGGGCGAAAACAATTGACGTTTCTCATATGGTCTTATATTGGAGGTGAAGAGAAGCACGATTATATCTTTGCATTATAATGGAACGCTAATTTGCCTTTGATGGCATTATAATAGCTCTATATTCATATTTATATATATGTAGCTGTAAGGCATTAAATGATTACCCTGAATACAAGTAAATTTTTGCTTGTTCCTGAACCCGAATACGAAGGAAAATCTAAGCTTTAAGAATGAACTACGCAGCTATAAAAACCAGACATTGCTAT
Source organism: Aedes aegypti (assembly GCF_002204515.2). Taxonomy (NCBI): domain Eukaryota; kingdom Metazoa; phylum Arthropoda; class Insecta; order Diptera; family Culicidae; genus Aedes; species Aedes aegypti. The sequence continues at coordinate 222,322,032 of NC_035107.1, read as the reverse complement.
CTCATCTGATGAACGAGATCATCTTCAGATAATGGAAAGATATTGTAAATTTTGCTTCCTATCGGACGCGACGATTTGTAATCGTCGCCGGTGAAACCGTCGCCAAAATCGTCGCCAGCCAAGCAACCGCTGTGAATTTGACGTTTCAACAGTCTTGCCAACACAAAGGCAAATCACCTCCTTTGATTTGTTTGCTGGCGACGATTCTTTCAGTCTATTCAAAAGTTGGCGGCGCGTTTTGTTGCGAATGAAACAGACAATATTATCTGCAATCCAAGAGTGCACTGAAATGATATCATTTCTTAATTTTGCGTATTAAAGCTAAGTATGCTGTTTCGCTCAAGAAAAATAAAAATTTCTGCGGAAGAAATGGTCAAAAAATTTTCTACAGTGAGTTCCATTTGAAATGACATTTCTTTTCAACTGCGTACTGCGATCAAAGAAAAATGCTTTTCTTGACCATTTCTTGGGAGAAATTTTCCACGCATCGAGATAGGCGATTCCTTTTCTTGTCAGTAGCAAACCGGCCTTAAGCCTGATTTGGTGCTGAAAAGTAATTTCTGGGCCTATCTATCCTGCAAGAAAACGATCATGAAAGCGCTTTTTTCTGATCGTAGTATGCAGTTGAACATAAATGTCAGTTCCTTTGGAGAATTATCAACGTGTGACTGAAGAGCAATTTATGAGGACTTATTTTCAAAATAACTGCGATCGTTGTGTTCAGAAATCAAGAGTGGCAAAAACAATTTAGTAATATTGATAAATTATGGTCATCCTTTGAATTTTCAAGAAATGAAATCTTCAATTTCTGTGATTAATAGTTTGAATAACACGGCACTTTCCTCGTACCACAATGTAATGCTTGTTTTATTTTTCCAGTAGAATAACAGCATGTATTTGAAAGAGTAAAACCCAAAATGTTTCGTCATAGTGTTACCGGGAAATTCCTCTTGAATATAAAGCAAAGTGTAGCTCTTGAATCAATTTTTCTGAATACTATTAATTTAATTTCATTTTTCTTCACCACCGCCTAGGCCTTAAACCTAGTTTAACCATATAGGGTGACGTGGTTTATGGGTTATGGTGAAGAAATAATCCCTTAGTGAATATATTGGGCTGAGTTTTCAGCTGTTTAGTAATCAGGGAAATCCAGACTGTATGACCATTTGTTTCACGAGCAGTTTGTTAATCTCACCATACATAGCGCATTTTACCAACGTGATTTCCTTGTGGGACGGTTGTTAAAAATTCTACTCATCGTTATTTGAGCTAAATGAAGTGACTCGCCGTGAAGATTGTCCGACATTTCCCCGAAAACCATTTCCCCGCATGAATTTTCCCCGAAGGATTTTCTCCCGAAAACCATTTCCCCGAATGAACTGTTTCCCCGAATGTACCATTTCCCCGAAAAAAAAATCCAAAGACATTTTTCATTTTTTTATTATCGGTGTAATAGACCATATTCAGCAAGTTTGATAATCGTTTCGAACGAATGATTCTCTTATAAATGATTTGAACCGAAAAAATGTGATATTTGGATTGGAAATCGATGACAGTTTTTACTGGCATGTCTGCTTTCAAAAATATGTTAGAAATGAAGTTCGGTGCTCAAACTTTATATATTATAAATCGTAATAAAAATGCATAAAATGTAAAAGGTAGGTTTTGAAAGAATATTCAAGAGATGAACATAATTGATGCTTAATGTCGTTTTTCCGAACATAATTCATCTTATAGTTATAAAATAAAGTTTGACTGATTGAAAACAGTTTGCAGGATTCAATGACGAGATACAAATGAGATGTAGTTTCTGTTTCTTAAAACATAAGTAGATGTTTAATTTTTTTAACTAATGGATTGTTTTCAATTTTATAAATATCCTTTCTTTATAACATAGGTTGTTCTCCATTATATTACTGGTCCAATAATTGTTGGCTTAAAATAGTTGATAATTTAAAAGCTAATTTTGCCTTCTTATCATCGTAGGCAGTTCTTTGAAGCTGGTGTATTGATATTGTTCTGTAAAGTAGGCATTGAGAAAATAGGTTGTGAAGTACAAAGATTCAAAAAATTTCAGAGGATTGGAACATGTCCAAATCTCAATAAAACTTTCATAATTTGCTTTTCACTACAATATCTTTCCGAGAAAAATATAGATATGATCAAATCATGGTTCATTTTTGTGTGCGAAAATATGTAGTGGTACTGCTATGCGATTACTTTTCATTATGGGACAATCCAGCTTGGTGTTTTTTGTCCTAATTTTACAGAGCGAATCATATTATCTCATTAGTGCAGCTGAAAGTGCATTTTAAGATATGTTGAAATCTGAAATCAAATCAATTTTGACGAAAATGCAAATGGGACTGACTTGCAATTCACGGCGGTACTGATTTTATCAAAAATTTGCCCTTCTTCTATAAGAATGCAGTTCTTAATACATACATATATCAATAAAAATTAACAGAACTACTAAAACTTTAATCATTTTTTTTCTGGTTATTATATGCTATTGCTTCAAATGTCATTGTAGGAACGAATACTACAGATTTTTATATATTTTGATCCAACATTTCCAATACTCCTAATTGTTTTTTTTTTGTCAAATAGGCATTTTTTTCTATTGAATCAGTGATTACAGGTCGGACTCGATTATCCGGAGACTCGATTATCCGGGGACTCGATTATCCGAAACTTTAGACTTATTATCCGGAATCCGTTTTTTGATGTTCTTGTTTTTCAATCTTTATGCATAAATCTGAGATAATTTGGTATTTCAATATACAATATGAATGGTTTTGCAGTTTAGAACGTATTTAAGAAAGGGGGGGAGTTTAAAAAGTGTTTTTTGTGTATGCTGGTCAAACATTTTTTCTTGTAAAGACCCCTACTGTTGCTAGAAAAAAATCTGGCTACGCCACCGCATCATATAAATAAAATAACGAAATTCTTTTATCAAAGATATTAATTTTTTTTCTAAGTGATTCGATTATCCGGAGGATTCGATTATCCGGAGGATTCGATTATCCTGAATGAAAAAAAAATCGATACTCCAGATAATCGAGTCCGACCTGTATTAGCATTTTCAGTTTTCATTACTAACATGTATTTGACGTTTTCGACTAGATGACCTATTTAGGAACATTTCGGAAAAAATACGTTCGGCTTCTATCCAAGACATAACAAATTTTCAATATTTTTTTTATCTAGAAAACAGATATTGATTGTCAGTAAATCAATAAAGAAGTATGTTGACTTTTAAATATGTCTAGAAGGATGATTCGAGGTTTAATTATGTAGTGCAAGATATAATAGATTCTAAGAATCAATGGGATCACTGTAGCTACTGTCACTTAGTATAATGAAATTACGTTCAACCTAGTGGACATATGGCATGAGAACGTTTGGCGGAATCAGGCATCTTTGCGTAATCATGCGAAACAATGTGGAAGAACAGCCTATTATTAAAAGAAGGGAAAATTCAAATTGAAATATTATCAGCTAAGTGCCACTAAACATTGGAACAGTATAAATATAAAGAACAGCCTATTATTCTAAGAAGGCAAAACTAAGCCGCTTCCAATGAAACTGTCTATCATGTGCTCGCTTTTATCGCCAGGCTATCACCAAAAACGCATTATTTTGAACATCTGTTACTTTAAACACATGGATTTTATAACAAATAAATCAATTTTCATCTAGTCTTACATCAGCTAGCACGTTAAATACTTTTTGTAAGCAGGATCATTAATAGCTTTCAGTATGACAATTACACTACGATTTTTTCGGGGAAATGGTACATTCGGGAAAATAATTTTCGGGGAAATAGTTCATTCGGGAAAACTTCATTCGAGGAAATTGCATTCGGGGAAATGGTTTTCGGGGTAATGTCGGACAATCGCCGTGCAAATCAAATGGAGAGTCGAGAATTGTCACCTCGCTATACGACACCGACAATTGTCACCTCACGCCACTCGTAGAATAAACCCAATCGTGTGACAGGTACGATTATACTCTATGCCCAGGGAAGTCAAGGAAATTTCCTTTACGAAAAGATCCTGGACCGATCGGAAATCGAACCCAGGCACCTTTAGCATGGCTTTGCTTTGTAGCCGCAGACTCTAACCACTTTTGGGGCTTAGGAAGGCCCCAAAAGAGACTTCATCTAAAAATACCAGATTGAAAAGATTTCAGTTGAGCTTATTCAGTTCGAATGAAAATCTATATACATAGTTATATACATATATTATACATCATCATGTCGTATTTGAAGTGGTCGGCATTAAGTCAGAGTGGATCAAGTACAATACTTGGGAAAATTGGATTATTCTTTCATTAGATGCAAAATTACTTTATCTTCATTTCACTTTGATCTGATTTGATGAATCTTGTAAACTAGGAGAGATATGGAACAAATTTACTTTGGATGATCAATAAAAATCGATAAAAGTATGCAGTCAGAGTGGACTAAGTGCTGTTTACCATAACAACGAAAACGATCAGCGCGCTGAGGAATTCGAAAAAATGTAAGACATGCCATGTGATTTGTCAGTTTTTTCGACATGGAATGATTATTCATTCATTCAAATTTATAAATATTACATAATTCGATGCATCTGATTTATTTTATAGACATGCACCCAGTTTGACAGGCAAACACTAAATAATTTTTATTCTCCAAAAAACTGTTCAGTCAGAGCAAAGACAAATTAAAGACCTCCATGTCCCTTGCAGTCGCCCAAAATTTTATGGCTCATAAGGTAATCTAGAATGCCGTGAAAAGTGTACTGCGATCTGTCAAACTTGGGTACCTTTTGCACTAGCGAGGGACCAAATGCAGTACTAGAAGTGGTACCCAATCTGAGCCCGAGTGGGGTGGACCTGGTCAGAGTGTACCAAATCGCTGAACGGTGTTCTTTAGTTCACTCAGTGTAGACCAAGTGCACTTAGTCCATCACAAAATCGTTCTCTAAGAGGTTTGGATTATGTTTTTTCATGATTATCACTTCACATTATATTGTCTGAAAGTAACTTCAAGATGAGTGGAAATATTAAAATTTTAGCGAATTCTAAAGTTGGGAAGTGTTAGACTTTGAATCCATTTTTCTCAAAATATGAAAAATGTCACTTGGTCTACTCTGACTGATTGCCGACCAATTGGTCTCCTCTCACGTTTCTACCATGTAAGGCCTTGGCTATGAAGAATCAAGCGGATGGATGATGCAGATAAACTCAGCTTCAAATTGTCCATGAAAGCCTTTCTGGCTTCATCCAAAAATATCAATGGACGTCTGTATAATTCAATCAGCCACTGATGATGTTCATAACTAAACTTACGGGTTATGTTCTCCTGCTTCTTCCGTCTCAAAATCCTATTTTGCTCATACGATTGACCCCAATTCGAAATGGTAGTTTGTGCTTTCCGTAGAAGACCAATACCCTTGCCCGAGAGAAATCATTCAAAAAAAAAAAGCTTCCAGGTCAATCAAAAACAACCGAAAAACGATATTCTTTTTCTCTATATAAATACACGTTTCGCCCTTGGTTTGGTGTGCTTTGGTAGCCATGACTTTTGTGAGCTGAACATGTATAAATCTGTATAAATAAAAATGGAGTGGTGTTTGGATGTAACGAAATGGCTTGAGGGATGGCTTGGCGAAAGGATTTGCGCAAGGTTTTCACAGTTGCACTCGACAAGGGATGCGACGTGACAGTGTAATGAAAAAGTTTGCGATAGTCCCCAGAATAATCGAAAAAAAAAAACGGGTGAAGACTAAAGTGTAATTTTGTATGACGTTCTACAACAACCTACTTGATGACAAGACGAAGTTTGCCGGGACCACTAGTATTGAAAAAAATATGGATTTATCTCATATCATCTATTAGTAAAATCGATTTTAAGCGAGATAGAAAACTATTATCTTCTCAAAACCGCTCAGAGGTATTTGAAAGACTGCAAAAATATTAGGTGTAAAGATTTTTTTTTAGCTGTTCATAATTGTGCTACAAGGCATACAAAATAGTAAATTTTCCAATGAAAAACATAAAAAAAACAACTATGGTATGTTCAGCAAAGTTGTAGCAAATGGTAAGTATACAAACTTTGTAGATCGTAGAAGGCTAATAAAATATTTAAAATTGAAACTTATTTTTTTGGATTTCAACCAAGCGACCATTAAGAAATTCGAATCGTAATAAGTTGGGAAGATATGCAATGCCTGATAAAAACAATGTTATTTTGAGTTTAGTTTCAAGCACATATCTGGATCATCGAATCAAGCGCAAATTTCAAATCCATGTCCGGTGATTTTCAATATATTTTTATTTAAATTTACTATATCATGTAAAATTTTAATATTTTCAAGTGGAATTGCATTTAATATTCACTGCATTTAATATTCGTTGATATTTTAAATATTTTTCGATGTCTCTCCCAATGTCGATATTTTTTCGGTCCCTTCATTCTGCTCACACTTTCACTCTCCAAATCTCGATATCTTCCTATCTCGATGTGATGTTCATTCCCGATTTTCTATCCGTATGGCGATATGCCCATTATCAAAGGTTATTAGATTAGATTTTATAGATCAAAAACAATTTGCGACGACGAAATGACATCTGTTTGTTTTCAATTTTTCTGGTAACAGAGTGATTTTCAATCTAGTAATCATTGAAAATGTGTTCTTTGACTCGATCCCTTCCTATCTCGATGATCCCTTCGATATCGAGATGTGGAGAGTCGACTGTTGTAGAAATGATGGATTACAATTTTATATCATATTATATATTTTATATACACTTTTTTCGTTTAATTTTAATTTAACTAGTGCAATGAAGATCTTTCATTAATCAAGTAAATTCATCGGTTTACAACACACAGGTTCTCAATGATGAGAAATTAATCTCTGTTTTTTTGGAACTTTTGTCGCAAAATTTTGATTTCTGCCCCATTGTGGATGTGCCAATGCAACGGGCCATGTGGTGCTCGCTCGCTCGCTCGCTCAATGATCGTCGTCATGGGAGTTGTGGGGCTGTTCCTGGTGCTGTTATCGATGCAGTTTGCGGTTAAACGACCAGCTAAATTGTCGTCCACAAACTTCCTTGTGTAGAGATACCTGAAGCCCGGTCTCAGACACAGAGAAAGGGGCTAGGCAGGCGCCGACATTGAACAAAATTGCCGCTTTAGAGCCGCTTTTTCCCAGCTTAGCCGTGCGCAAAAAGCTTACAGTGTTCTACCTGATCACTCGGAAACGATCAGTTCCGTTCATGAGAACACAGCGACGACAAGTTGGCAAGTTAGCGGTGCTGTTTAATTTTATGGGTTGTTGTTTTTAATCTAGGATTGAAGTTGGTTTAAGGCGACCGTAACCTAGGACAGGGAACTAGTCATACTGCTCCCGTTCCTTTAGGTCAAGGGTTCGATAAAATTGTACTTTGGTTTGTTGTAAGGAAAAATAAGACGCATTAGCGTTCACTACACACTTATTTAGGGAATTATCTTGGGCTGTAGCCAAATCTGCAAATGAACAAAATATGGCAAAATCCAAAGATTTGATAGATCAAAGCAAGTCATTTTCGATAACATTATGAAAGGTGGATAAAGGGGTTCTGCACAAAAATGTACCTGTCCTATCTGTAGGAATAATGAGTTAGATTCAAAATCAAAGCGTTAGTAGAAGAATCCACTGAATAAACAAATGAATTCAATAGCGAGATTTGCACCAGTGTTACTTTCCTTCTTGAGCTTGCATGCAGCGTAGTAGTAGCTGACTGGATGTGAGATTGGATAGTGAGCTTTTGGCAACTAGCCTGAATGAACACAAGTTTACGGCAACATATCTAGAAAGATTCGCGAATTAGGCGAAACTGACAAAATGTACACAATTTAAGAAACTATAGCGGTGAAATTGTAGCTTGATTGTCTATTCACTGCTCATGAACTTTTCCCCTTTCGATAATTTAACTATTCAAATACGCAAATTTGTAGAAGACGAAACTTTACCTCATGCAAAACCACACACTGTATTGATTACGCCTGTGTTTTTGTTTATCAAAGTGATGGGCGCATCTGAAATCGAAATCAAAACACGGCGAGAGTAAACGGCGACACTGCAAACAAAAAATAAACAAGGCGTACATGGCGGGCTTAATTGAAACCAGAATGAAAACACGGCGCAAAAGTAATAGGCGACACTGAAAATAATATCGATTACAGGCTCATAACATTGGGCGATACTGGCATTCTTGAGTGCGTTTAAGGCGAAACATTATAATATTTTTTATTACGAAATAGCTAGGAAAATTGAAGGAGATGTGTATGGTATTGATGAGGATTTTGAAACTAGCTTTATGAAATGTGTATTAAAGTGAAATAGTTAAAGTTGGAATATATTTTCTCCAATTGGAATTAAAAATTGCACATGAAAATTTCATTGATTATTTTCTCATTGTTATTGATTTGTCAGATAGGCCCTTATCGCAAATCCCTCCCGAGATATATTGTTCAACCTTTGATTAGGGTATCAATCTAATTCGTCGCAAGCGATATTGTTCGTAGTATCAAACTTAAAATGTTCCACTACGACGGCTATTTGATCTTACTGACAATATAAATTCACTTTCCAACTAGTAATTTTATGAAAGCTGTTTTGGTTCGTCCACTTGTACACCAAAATACAATGAAACTGCTGTGTTTCGTTAAATAACTTTCAATTATCTACTTCAAACTTTTTCACAAAATTTGCATTGAAGAAGACGTACCGAGCGGAATTTGATTAGCGATCAACTGAGCCACGCCACATTACGATTCATATTTGTTTCCACCCCTTTGAGTGACTTACACTATGGAAACCCGTCGTACATCTTCACTGAAGGATTTCATTTTAATCACACGCTGTTTAACTTCTATAATTCATGAAATTTTAAGAAAATCCCTCTACAACCACGTATAATTGAGAGCGTAAACAATCGGTCGGACCTGGGAGGGAGGCATAGATACTACACTCGAAGTTTGATACATTTTTTCCAAACTGCAAGATAACTCCAGTTTGCCAACGACAATCAAGGCAGGCTTGGTGAGAATCACAAGTTTTCATTTGTTGTGTACCTTCGATATTTCTGGTCAAACATTGGAAAAGGGCCACAGTTTTCTATGCGTTTAATTTTCAGTTTTATTGAAAACAGTTAAAAGAGCCTCATTCCGATACGTTGTATTCAATTAGAATAAATGGTGCTCTCGTGACGTTACTTTTTAGTGTCCATGAATTGATTCTAATTCGATTTTTGCCACTTTTGATGAAATGCAAAAATATGCTTTGGCTAATTATGCGCTTTTATAATGTTTGTCCATTGTTTAAGATCCGGGCTCACAGTGACAGTTCGTGACAGCAAAATCTCGGCTCACTGTGACGTAGAGAAATTTTATATTAGTTTCTCCCTCCCAGGATCGGACTAAGAAAAAACTTGTACTCATCAATGTGTGCGTGATGTTTGGCGTGGAAAACGGTTCCTTTGATTGTGGTGTTTTTGCTGCACTGAGAGCAGCTGTCATGATTGTTCCTTCAAAAGGAGTTGTGCTCTATTTGTTTGGGCTGTATTTTTATGACGCCAATGTATTTCGATGGAAATCCATATATTTCGCTGTGCTGAAGAAATGGAAAGAGACGCCCGTAGATCTAATATTCCAGTTAAACGTTTTATTATAATGTTGAAGTATTGTATGTTGACACAACTTGATAAATATACTTTCAAGGCTGCCTGTTTGCTTTTTTGTTGCATAGGGCAGCAAGTTAATTTGCTTGAAACTGACTTGCGGAAATAATTAAAAAAAATGTGTCAATGATGACTATAATGCAAAACAACCCAAAGAGGTTGGGAAACTCAAAAACTAAAAACTCCTCTAAAACATCAAATGTCTAAAATCAACGAGAGCAAAGAAAACCAGTTTTTTTTTCTGCTAAATGGTGGATTTGGACCATTGCAAATGTGCTAGAACTCTATCGTCGAAAGTTTGGAAGGTTTTTTTTCTTTTGTCAGCAGCTTCTATTGTAAAACTTCAATTCCAATTAATCAAATAAATACTTCTTTCAAGAAACACGAAACTTTTTTTTTTCTAGAAGCTTGTCAAGTACTGGTTGCGAGTTGCTTTAGTCCCAAAATTATATTTCATCCCTTTGCATTTTAATGTCTGCTAAGCTAACTGTCACAATATCGCAAGGCAGACAAAAACTATATACATCTATGAATGAAGCCTTGACTCAAAATCTTCACAAAAACACACTAAACTGTGATATCCATTAGCTCACTCGCCAGGTCGCTAAGTGCTGTCGAAGCACCGAGAAAAGTGATCCCAAAAATAATGGCGCCCAACATCCAACACGCAAGCCCAGAAAACATTTCTAGCACCTTTCAGTTTCGGTCGTGATCCAGCCATGAAGCGGCCCGTTCATCAACCAATAAAATTTTATTGTTTTGATGAATACAACGACACGTATGTAGGAAGGGTAAACAACTTTCTTTCGACCCGCGCGCGATGCGAATCGGAAAAGGGCGTGTGGGATCTCCCGAAAGCGACACTTTCCCTTTGCCGATCCCGAACTTCTGGCGGTTGTCGTTGTTGTCGGTGTAAATATGCCAGATTGAGGTTATGGTCAGCTAGGTATTTGGATTCAATAGGGTTTTTTGGGTTTGTTTGCAGTAACCTTTAGGTGGCAGTTTGAGCGGTGAAAACCAAATGGCTAAATTGGCACCTTCGATTTCTGAGGGCTACTTGAGTAGCACTGTGCTTCTTTCCTGGTTAAGATTGTGTGGACTATCAATTAACACCATATGGCAAGTGCTGCTTTCTAACTACCAAATGATATAAAAGAAATGGAATTAGAAGTGGTAGATGTATATAGAGAGCTTAGTATTAGCAAAGCCTTATTTTTATAGTATCTATGTCTACAATCCAACACACAATAATTTAAACTATTACGAAAAATCCTTTTGAGATTTCAAAAGAACTTTCAGAAAAAAAAACGTAAAAAATAAGATTTGCATTATTTACTGGTACTTATTTGTATCAACATATTATCGGAAAAAAATGAATTAATGGAGTAACGTATCTTTAGAACGCCAAAATATCAGCTAGTTCGATTTGTCTGAACACTCACAGTTTCAGAGTTTTTGGAGATATTACGGCTTTGGATTAATAAATATTTATTTCATGAATTCTCATTTTCAATCAAATCTACCCAAGTATGTAGGCCTCTAAATATTTGGAGCGTTGTGTGCTTTGAGCTTGTACACATTTCCTTACGATCTCAATTTCTAAACCATTCTCATTGTCAGGGGGCAGGAGGCCAGTCAAGGGATTTCTAAACTTGAGCGAACAGCATACTTAGCTTCACCAAGAAAAAAAATTACAGTCTATAGAATTTTAGTTTAAATAAATTACTTAACCTTCCAAAAGTTCAAACTTTGTCTTAGCAATTTAGCATTAGCATTAGCATTAAGCAATTCGCACAAATTCTTAGGTGGTACAGTTCTAAACCATTGTATGAGGGTTGCCTCCTCACCGAATGGAAAAATTGAATGCGAAAAAAAAAACAAAACCGCATACTCCTTCCGAGTTCGCTGCCCAGCAAAACGCGCAAACCGAATACCTACTCCGGCGGAGACAAAAAACAAAACCGCATGCTTGGGCTTCCGAACAGCACTGCCCAAACTTTGCCTTAGAAATTTTTCCAAAAAATCATTCATTCTATCAAACTTCTTCATAAAGTTTTCCTAAAAAAGTTATTAAAAACTTTTCGCGAGTTTTAGAAATATTTTTAAATACATCGGAAATTGCTTCACAAATTCTCCTTTGTTTTTTTCTGCGAATTCTAATTCAAATCCCTGGATTACACAGGAATTATTCACGAAAAGTATTCTTGGAATGTCTTATGGCTTCGAACCTTCAGATCATGAGTTGCTACTCCGTAATTGACCAGAACAATCGAAGTTGCACAGGGAATTAATGAATGGGGCTTGGGATTAGCTTACCATTCTTCAATATGCACAAACCGAGAGCTCAATTTTTAAAAGTCAATAACGGCGCCGTCCACGTCCTTACGGTCATCGGGGAAGGGAAGGAATGTTAGTTAGACAATCGTTGTTACTAGATACAACTGCATCTCCACAGGTTGACATAGGATATTGGGTTAGTGGGATAAGGTAAAGATCTGGAAGTCACCAATGGCTGGTGATACGATCCATGATATAATCGGATTCGTGATATAATTCGATAATCGCGTTGTACGCCAAACAAGTGTTCGTCACTCGCCCACGCAAGAGCAAGCGACGCGATCAATAGATCAAACACTACTAACGATCCGCGGTGCTTTTTCATTTCACTACGCGAACAACGCGTGACATGTTTGATCCTGCCCTCATTATCCGCCCCCGCAAGAGCAAGTGTCAAGGTCGAAGGGTCTTTTGGCTCTGAATCTTCAGAGGAAATTTATTCAAAAGCCGCAGGCATACTTTTACCTCCGAAATCAGCACAGCAGTAAAGAAGTCTTTGGGACACATTTAGCTAAATAACTGGGCAGGGATAAACTAAGAAATATATAAAAAGATTTGAAAAGATCTTCCTTGAAAAGTTACTTTAGAAATAATTTTATCAATTCAGAAAAAAATCTATATTTTGAAATTGAAATCTTGTGCAATTCTAAGGTAGAATTTCTAGAGGCTTTTGAAGTCAAATAAGGAATTCTGTTAGATTTCAAGAATAATTTCTAAATAAAATCCTGATGGAGCTCCTTGAGAAATTTGTTTTTTTTTTATTTGAGAGATTTCAATTATCCTGTAGTTATTTATCTCTCGAGAAAAGATTATAGATAATCATTTATCCAAGGGCTTAACCCAAAAAGACGTGCATCATTTAGGGGGGGGGGGGGGGGTACGAAAGTGTTACAGTGCATGAATTAGGAATTGGAAAAAACGTGACAGAGGGAATGGGGGCTCTACAAATCCCGAAAAACGATGGACGTCATATGTGGATCTTCCTTTTGGTTGTTTCAATCTGCTTCAACATTTTGTTACTTCTCCTTCCTTCGTATTACGCTTTCTTGAGCAACTTCGTACTAAAAAATCGTACTCCAAAGAGCATATTAAACATATTAAGAACATATTAAAGAATCTAAAGAATAAAACATAAATTTTAAGTGTTTTGAAAAATTTCAAGATTCCAAAACGTATGATTCCAGATTTCAGAAAGTCCATCAAAAACTCCTCAACGAATTTTCAAAGTGATGCAAAAATTTCGTCCAAGTTTCAAATTATGAATTTTACTATAAGACATCTTTAGCTATATTCTTGAAAAATACCGCCAATATTTACACGTTGAACTCCTACAGTTCTACCAGAAGAGTTAAAATATTCTTTCCAAAAGAGTTTGCTTGGAATTTTTGCAAGTAGGAAAAACTAGTGTTTAGATTAATCTAAAATTCGCCATACTACCATGAAGCATTCTTTAAGATGTTAGATACAAACACCTTCATTAAAATCCTATCCGCTTTGACATAAATTATTGTTCATTATGAAAGACGATAAAAATTAACGAGATTTTTCCTTTTTAATCCTACAAAAAACAAACACCATATCTTTTTCAGTGTGGTACATTGTCAAGACGTCAAAAAGTTTAAAAAATTCCACGGTGAATTCTTGAATTTCCCGACAAGAATTCAATATTTTTTTAAATCCAATTTGAACTTGAATAGTAAAAAAAGGAGTTAATGAAGTGGTTTGTAGAGTAACTTGTAAAAATATTCTTTAAAAATAATATCGAGGTATTTCTGGAGTTGTTTTTGAGCCAAATATGAAGAATGGATAGATTTATAGATATACTTTATAGAAGAATCTTTGAATCAACATTCGGAGAAAAATATGGATTAATTTTTAGAACCTGATGTAATTTCTATAGAATATTTTTTGAGAAGTTCAAGAATAAAGCGTAAAACCCTTTTGTAAATCTGGTAAAAAAATCCAAGTAGAATCGATAATGCTGTTTTAAGCACAAAATCTATGGAAAATGCTTGGGTGGATCTCTGGTGAATTTTTGGAATGGTCCTAGGACGACATCCCAGGGGAAACAATTTTATTATTCTCCAAAGAAATCAAACAAATTTCTCGGGAATTTTTTGAGTATTTTCATGGATGAGTTAATGAAAGAATAGCTGAACGTATTCCGCTAAAAACTTTGGAATGATTGAACTAAAAACAGGTAGGAGATTTTTCAAGAAATATTAAAATATTATATGCTAGAGAGAATTCCGAAAGAATTCGAGAATCAGTATCAAATTACAATAAATTAAATAGATACCGTAAATTCGGGTGTAATTGATCAGTAGGGTGAAATTGATCACCGTGTCACGCGATTTTATTTCTTACTAATAATGCACCAAGCTCATTGCAACCTATAGTAAATGAACGTTGTTTGTCTTAAATAATGTCTAATTGTGTATTGTTAAGTTTTTTGTGCCACAGAATGTTTATGTCTATGAAATTAATGTAAAATTCTAGAATCAAGTTTAGTGTGGAATTGATCATCATCTATAAACTTCTAGTTCTAAACAAGGATTCGGACATGGTGTAAACCTGAACGTTTGTGAGGATGCTAACAATATATCTCCAAAACAGATTTTACTATCAAAACTCTTACCAATTTGCTCGTTTTGTTGAAAAAATCAATTTTCTGCAACAAAGTAGGGAAATCCTTTGGAAATTGCCTACATTTAGGCGTTTTTCGCGGTATTCTTGAAATTTAATTATTCATTATTTCCGTAAATATTGTCTCGTTAAGAATTTGGCAAGCATATTTGGATTCAGGAGGCTCAAATTAAGTATGTACCGTCGATGGGGGTGACAATGGGTCTAGGGGGTGAGATTGGGTCAAAACGGAAAAATATGTTTTGTGAAATATTTCAGCTAATAACGCTGATATTACTAAAATTAATCATTCAAATGTTAGGGAACATATTTTTGCACATAATTCAAAACAATATACATTTTTAGAAATAGTAGTTTTTGTTGACTACATCAATAAACTTGCATGTTGAAACTAAATAAAATTTACAACATTAAATTTCTCCTGTACAAAGTATCACGCATGTACTCTTGCCTCTATCGTTGTATTAGTAGAATGTTGAAAGTCTTTTCATTACACATCACAGGTATTTTCCGAAATCTGTTTGATTTTCCCACAAAAAAATCATTTTTTTCGGTATGATGTCTAAAACATTGAAAATGGGGGTGAGATTGGGTCAAGCAAGAACGATAGTAAATGAAATTCCCAGTCCACTTTTTTGACATTTTACGGTGCCGGGTGTTCTCTTTTTTCATTAAGATGTGTTTATTCTTTCCAAATACAGCATCTCTGAAACATCAAACAAGTCTACTTGAGTATTCCGTGCATTGAATAACAATATAACGCATTTTGACAACTTCTCAAACCAGCAACTGTGTTTCGTGCGCAACAACATCGTAACGTTTTATCAAAAGGGTGTTTTTTTTCTAAATTTGATTATTTATCAGCGTTTTCATATTATAGAAACATCTCACGGAAGTACAAATGAGTTGGATCGCTGAAATACTGGAGTTATGACGTCAACTTCTGCCTGAAATTTATTGATCGTGGAATGTCGCACCGAAATTTAACTATTTGCGAAGGTTTAAAATAATCACTGTTTCAGTACACCTTTGGGGAAACTGAATGGGCTTTATAGCAATTGGGATGAGACTTTGAAGACAATCTGAGGGAAAAACCAAGAAAATTTATGTAAACTTGACGATAAATATTGGGTTTACATATTATTTCTCATAGCTCTTCAATTTTCAGTATAATCTTTCTTTTAAGTGGGTTTATCATACTTGTGATACATACATACATCTTAGATATCTTTTTGTCTTGTTTGCATCGTTTTTTGTCAATATTTTTCAGTTGTGAATGGTTTTGAAATCATATTCTCAAAAACAAGTGATTTCAATTACAGTGACCCAATGTCACCCCCTCTATGGGGTGAGATTGGGTCGTTTTTCATTCACTTGTGGTGCCGCTGTGAATAAATATTTGTCTTTAATTTTTTGAACAGTTGTTATTGTACCATCAAAGTACATACACACCAAATTTGAAGTTTATTGGAGTTAAATTGCGATAGTTATTCAAAAAATAAATCGCACATATCCCTTTTTGACCCATTGTCACCCCCAACGACGGTAATGTTGATTTCGAAACTAACAATAATAACAATGATAAGTGATCAATTTCACCCCTAAATGGGATTCCCAGATTTTTCCACAGTGGATACGAGTAACTGACACTGAAGAAGACTGCAAGTGGTAGTCGAAATACGCGTATCTGTCAAAGATAAGCATTTAGGAGCGGAATTAAAAGGTACACGGTACTCCATCTACTTTAAAGTTTCTCTATTTGAGATTCTGCTCAGAGGATTCGAACATTCATTAAAGAGCAAAAATACCTACCTAGAGTCATCCAGATTTATTTTTGGGTGACATTAAATAATTCACCAGGATATTTGTTTCTCCTGTTTTTTATATGGAATTATGCCATGGATTTTTCCATTTTTTTTTTTCATTGCACTTATCCAGAGTTTCCTCCTTTCGTTGAAAAACGAGAAAATACTTCCAATAATTCGTTTAAAAATTCTTTCAGAAAATTTTGAGTAAATCTTAACTGGATTTCTTCAGAATCAACATTACCAACAAACCCATTGAACTTTTTTCAGCGTTTTCATATAGAAACAGTACAGAAGGATTTCTGTTCGTAATTTCTGAAATAATTGCTTCGGGCGTAAAATCACAGCCTAGTGGTGTTTCTATATGGACATCAATTCACAATAAGATTTTAAAATTAATTTCCACAGAGATTCTGAAAATGTTAAAAGAAGGAATTTAATGAAATGAAAACCACGATGCAAGATTACAAAAATTATTATCAAAATGGGTTTATTTCAATTTCGTGATGATCAACTAATGGGACTGTAATGCGGGTATTTTCAATATGGGACGCACATGGTTTGGTATTTTTTCCTCATTTTGTTCATACAAAGATTCAGTTTTAAGCATGATATTGGGAAGTACACTGAAAATAAACACCATTCACGGAGCTAACTCAAAAATGGATAAAATTGGTATGGAACTGTTATGCGAGTATGAGCAGTTTATATGCCATCAAATTTTAGACAACTGCAAGGGACATGGAGGTCCTTATTTCGTTTTTGATTGTAGGCCATATTGTGAAATGTGAACGTATCCAAATCTACTATATTTTGGGAAACTTTAGTTGCGGCTAAGTAAGCCATGGTATCAGAAGACAGTACTTCCTGGAAAGCTAAAGCAAAGTCTCTTGCACTAGCTATGAGCTATCCCCAACATCGGTACAGTGGCGATGACCACCAGAACTCCCTCGTTAATTTGACAGCTTTCAGCTGTCACGAATAAGTAGGATATCTGACTCTCAACCTCAACCCTACCGTTAGCGCTTTATGCATGCGCCCGTCGACCATCGACTCTGGGCGCAGCACGTTACTGCAAACAGGGATGCATCTCGATCAGTCAATCAGTCTGCGGCCGTCATCGCAACAAAGTTTGTGACATGACTGGCCTCGATTTTAAGAAAAAAGATCTCCGCCGCTTATTCCGACACACCACGAGCCACCGCGCGGCCGCTCGTCATAACTCGGCCACAGATAAACAGACGCAACACTGGCGACAACACTCATAGCCAGAGGTGCGCCCAACGTTTTTATTCATGTTTGACGTTCCACACTAGCGCCTCATGTAGGTTTTGTTGAACAAAACAGTATTTTGTGCAACCTGCTCATCAGATGATAATGGTGTAAACTGGGCTTAGGTATTAAAGGAGTTTGATCTAAGTGTTACATCTGCTTGTCTGTGACTCAGTCGTTTCTTCTCTGCGCCAATAGCAGGGGTGGGTCAAACAGGCGAGGCAGACAGCAGGGGTGGGATGCTAAATAAATAGCTAACTCCAATGAAGCGCTGAGCGGGCGGAATTGAAAGGAGTCAGGTTCTTTCTTGATTAATTTTCCCATGAAGGCTCGAACCGGACCGTGGACCGCTACGATGGTGGCCGCCTCAAGTTCACCGAACACAATGTTTTTCTTCAACGGATCTCCGTTTCTCTCTTGAAGCGCGCGCGCGGACACAAAAACTGAGCGATCATCATCTTCGTCGTCGGCCCCGAATAAAAATGTACGATTGAATTAATAGTTGAACTTATTCAAATAACATCCAATCTATGATGAATCTAGAATTCATGTCTTGTTGAATGTTTCAGCAAAGTCGGAACATTGATGGTTTTACAGAAAAGTCACAATTATTTAAGTTTTTTTTTTTGTATAGATATATTTTATTACATTTATACTGTTTTTCAGAAGTTTTTATTGTTCGGTGGATCTTCAATCAAACTTTAACTTTATATTCCTCTACTTCTTCTTTTTTTGGCATTAACGACCCCACTGGGACAAAGGCGCCTACTCAGCACGTTCTAAGAGCACTTCCACAGTTATTAACTGAGAGCTTTCTTTGCCAATGTTGCCATTTTCGCATTCGTATATCGTGTGACAGGTACGATGATACTCTATGCCCAGGGAAGTCAAGGAAATTTCCATCACGAAAAGATCCTGAACCGACCGGGAATCGAACCCAGACACCTTCAGCATGGCTTTGCTGTGTAGCCGCGGACTCTAACCACTCGGCTAAGGAAAACCCCTTATATTCGCCTTAGCAATCTATTTATTGCTCTAAACAAATAATAAGGTATCTGACCTCCAAGGTTTGTTTATCTTTGATGGTCTTCTGAATTTATAGAAGTAGTTTCCGTAAAGGCACCTTAAAGCGATAAACACAAATCTCCGTAATATAATCTGCTATTGTAGTAAAGAGAAGATTTATGTTTTGCTTCCTCTTATTATTTCATGCAAACACTAAACATGAAGCATATCTGTCAATACACTGGATAGCATGGAAGCATGTTCTATAAAAGAATATAGGGCCAATATAGTGCTTATTTAATGTATGTATGCATCAGGATTAGAAGCATTAATGATGCAGTAAAAAGGTTTCTATGCAGTGGAAGTGCTGTAATTTAGCGTGTAAGCATTTGCAGTGCTATTATATTGCCTGTATGCACCTATGATGCTGATTTAGGACTTATTGTCAATGCATTTTTATAATATCTTTATGAGGGCTGTCAGACCCCTACTTGGATGGATGGTTAGCGTGCACGATGATCTCTTAATAAAATTTTCACACGTTCCCACGGAGAGAGGCCATTCTCTAGGGGGGTAGGAATCGAACGGGACCGCGTCATTCCCTGCGGCTTCGGTTCCCGCCTGGCCAACTATACGATTAGTCTGCAATTTGTGATTTACTCGTTGATGCGGAACAAGCAAACCGAGCGAAACGATCTACACACTGCGGTACGAAAACAATGTTATTCCTGTTTATTTTAACTCACTCAGCAGAGCACGTGCCATAGCACATTGCGGAGCACTGTCCGGTGTTTGTTTACAAATTTGACGCGGTTTGACAGGTTTTCTTTGTTGTTGTTGTGGATAAGCATGCGTACCCACTCAATTATTTGACTGGACGTCCGGTTCCGAAGCACGCATTGCAGCAGATAGGTGTAATACTGAAAACTGGGACAAGTGGAAGCAGAAGAGAGGCACTACGGACGTTTCCTCATTTTTTGGCTTTGACGAAGAAAACTCTCAGTTTATATCTGATGAAGTGATCGAAGAATACTCAATAGAAAGGTAGGCTCTGCCTCAGAAGGAATGTAATGCAAAGAAGAATTAATAATTTCTTTTAGGGTAACATGGTACACAATAATCTCCATTTTTATAAATTCTATGGAGAAAAGGCCGAAAGGCGAAAGATCAAGAGGACAAAACTGCCCATAACTGCATATTTGTAACATTCGACAAAAGTAGGCATTGAGTAAATGGAATACCAAGTGTGCATTTTATGGCAGTATGGGAAGAAACTAAAATTTCTAAAAATTACCAGGAACTCCAAAGTGCTTATTTGAAGCTGATAGTTTGTACAACGCATATCGCATACTAGGTGAATAGTCAGGAAATAATTCTGATAGAAAATTAATTGTTATTACATTACGAGGCTCATTTATAATCTCAGTGTGACTGTTATGCGGTTATAATTACCAATGTGACAAAACAACTTGGAATTTTTTTCGAATTTTCTAGAACACTCTCACAGTTTTCAGTAAGTTGATTGAAAGTATTTATCATTTGATGACTCTCGATGGTATTAACTCCAATTTGTGAAAAATGTCGAATGTGACTGTTATGCAGTTATGGGCAGAAAAGGTCCGGAACGATTTGCTTGGTGGGAAATTCGTCCTTCCTTGAAAATAAATTTTCGACCCATTATACCTTCTTTTATCTCTTTCGACGTCTTGTCCTAGTAGTAACCGAAAACGCGAATCAAGGACAGCACGTCCATTCGCCAACAAAGTCGTTCACATAATCATTTACGCACGCATCATATCCAAAGAACGGCCTTCAACACCAAGCCCAGCAGTAACACGTCACGCACACCAAAACCGATTTTAGTACTATACCATTTAATTCCACTATAGTTTGCATCTTTTGACAGATACGCGTATGTCGACCTCAACTGTAAGGCCGTCTTCAGTGTCGTGTACTAGACGGTCTATGGTCTTATCCACAGGTGTACTAAACCATCTCGGTCGAAGAATTTTGACACTAGAGCGGGTCCATATCACGTGGGAATCATACGGGTGCCTGCCCCGCTCAAGTGTCACAATTCTCAGACCGAGTGAATTTAGTACACCGGTGGATTAGACCATAGTGGAATTGATTGGTTTAGTACTAAATTCGGTTTTCATCTACTTATAGGTATTCCACTAAACAGCTCGAAGATTTATTATCATACTAATATACACGGAGAAATATTTTTACCTATTTTTTGAGTTTACTTTACCCAAAATTAAGTATATCGATTATAGTTTCAACCCAAAATCTCTCGGATTTCTCTTTCTCCCACACGAATGTTGTCAAAAATAGAGAGAGCTGCATCTACCCAATGGGGGTACTTTGGCCCAATAAGCCAAATTTGGGTAAATGCAACAGTTCTTATGTTTGGGTCGAAAGAACTCAATTTTGCGTTAAATCAACCCAAAATTGAGTATATTTTTCTAATGGAATTAAAGCCAAACTACCTAGTGGGGACCTTGGAAATTTAGCCAAAACTGAGTTATTGAGCTCAACTACGGAATTGCGTTGAAACAACCCAAAATTGAGTTGAATTTCGTCTCCGTGTACGCCAATTTCATGGCTTTAAAAGGGGATGTGTTGGTTTTCAAGTGACAGTTGGTGACAGGTTCCCTTGACTTTTTGGGAGCTCGCAATCTAAGCCAGCTGTCTCCTCTCTCTCAGCCCTGAGTCTTCATAACTACGATCGCAGTTTTTCCTACGCAGAACCATAACAAACCCGAAACCAATCGATCGATTCCCATTGAACGAAATGGTTTCGGAAGATTACTCCTCAAACCAAAAGACTGACTATCATCCTAATTATAAAGATACATACATGCAAAGGTAAATGGCTGGGCATGGCGTACCATTGGTACCTCGCGTACCTGCAGGAATAAAATAGACCCCTTTGTGCGGTCCTTAGCCTCTTGCCCAGCAACTCCTATCCCTACCTCCTCGTGGTACTGGCCGGGGTACGAGTAACCTTGGGGAAGATCGGGTAACCAACCCCCGGTGGGAACTTTGGTCGTATGCTGACAGGGAAGGGGGGGTTTGCTTTTGCAAACCTGGAGCGTCTGTACTCCACGTTAGGAGCGGCTCACAACAGCGTCTGTTCCCCATGTCAGGGGCGGCTGATCATCGTCCGAGTGCCAGAGAAGGACTCTAAGCTAAACTGCGCACTATGGCCCTCCGAACATTTAGGGGGAATGGTCCTCCGGAAATCTAGGGGGTTGGTGTCAGGCCCTGCGAGCCAGCCGTAAAAACACATCAGCACAGGAACGTCAACGAGAGAATACGGACCGGAACAATCGGCAAAGACCACAGCGACGAAAATGGACTAGCGATTGGAAACTCGGTACGTGGAACTGCAAATCTCTCAACTTCATTGGAAGTACTCGCATACTCTCCGATGTACTGAAGACCCGCGGTTTCGACATCGTAGCGCTGCAGGAGGTGTGCTGGACAGGAGCATTGGTGCGAACGTTTAGAGGTAATCATACCATCTACCAGAGCTGCGGCAACACACGCGAGCTGGGAACAGCTTTCATAGTGATGGGTGATATGCAAAGGCGCGTGATCGGGTGGTGGCCGATCAATGAACGAATGTGCAAGTTAAGAATCAAAGGCCGATTCTTTAACTTCAGCATAATCAACGTGCATAGCCCACACTCCGGAAGCACTGATGATGACAAGGACGCATTTTACGCGCAGCTCGAACGCGAGTACGACCGCTGCCCAAGCCACGACGTCAAGATCATCATAGGAGATTTGAACGCTCAGGTTGGCCAGGAGGAGGAGTTCAGACCGACGATTGGAAAGTTCAGCGCCCACCGGCTGACGAACGAGAACGGCCTACGACTGATAGATTTTGCCGCCTCCAAGAACATGGCCATTCGTAGCACCTATTTCCAGCACAGCCTCCCGTATCGGTACACCTGGAGATCACCTCAGCAGACAGAATCGCAAATCGACCACGTTTTGATCGATGGACGGCACTTCTCCGACATAACCGACGTCAGAACCTATCGTGGCGCCAACATTGACTCCGACCACTATCTGGTGATGGTGAAACTGCGCCCAAAACTATCCGTCATCAACAATGTACGGTACCGACGCCCGCCCCGGTACAATCTCGAGCGGCTGAAACAACCGGATGTCGCCAATGCGTACGCGCAGCATCTTGAGGCAGCGTTGCCGGATGAGGGCGAGCTCGATAGGGCCCCTCTTGAGGACTGCTGGAGGACAGTCAAAGCAGCCATTAACGACGCTGCCGAAAGCGTTGTCGGATATGTGGAACGGAGCTCAAGAAACGATTGGTTCGACGAGGAGTGCCAAGAGGTTTTAGAGGAGAAGAATGCAGCGCGGGCTGCAATGCTGCAGCATGGTACGCGGCAAAACGTGGAACGATACAGACTGAAGCGGAAACAGCAAACCCGCCTATTCCGGGACAAAAAGCGCCGCCTGGAAGAGGTGGAATGCCAAGAGATGGAGTTGCTGTACCGTTCTCAAGAAACGCGGAAGTTCTATCAGAAGCTCAACACATCCCGCAAAGGCTTCGTGCCGCGAGCTGAGATGTGCCGGGATAAGGATGGGAGCATCTTGACGGACGGACGCGAGGTGATCGAAAGGTGGAAGCAGCACTACGATGAACACCTGAATGGCGCAGAGAACACAGGCACAGAAGGTCAGGACAGCGAAGGCGATGGCTACGTCAGCACAGCGGACAGCGGAAATCAACCAGCTCCCACGATGGGGGAAGTTAAGGATGCCATTCAACAGCTCAAGAACAACAAAGCCGCTGGCAAGGATGGTATCGGAGCCGAACTCATCAAGATGGGCCCGGACAGGTTGGCCGCTTGTCTGCATCGGCTGATAGTCAGAATCTGGGAAACGGAACAGCTACCGGAGGAGTGGAAGCAAGGCGTTATATGCCCTATCTACAAAAAGGGCGACAAACTGGAGTGTGAAAATTATCGTGCAATCACCATCCTAAACGCCGCCTATAAAGTGCTATCCCAGATTCTCTTCCGTCGTCTATCACCTAAAGCAAACGAGTTCGTGGGAAGTTATCAAGCAGGTTTCATCGACGGCCGCTCGACAACGGACCAGATCTTTTCCGTGCGGCAAATCCTCCAGAAATGCCGTGAGTACCAGGTCCCTACGCACCATTTGTTCATCGATTTTAAGGCGGCATACGATAGTATCGACCGCATAGAGCTATGGAAAATCATGGACGAGAACAGCTTTCCCGGGAAGCTCACAAGATTGATCAGAGCAACGATGGACGGTGTGCAAAACTGCGTGAAGATCTCGGGCGAACACTCCAGTTCGTTCGAGTCTCGGCGGGGACTACGACAGGGCGACGGACTTTCGTGCCTGTTGTTCAATATTGCGCTTGAAGGTGTCATGCGGAGAGCCGGACTTAACAGTCGAGGCACGATTTTCACGAGATCCGGACAATTTGTTTGCTTCGCGGACGACATGGATATTATTGGGAGAAAATTTGAAACGGTGGCAGATTTGTTCACCCGCCTGAAACGCGAAGCAACAAGAGTCGGGCTAATGGTGAATGCGTCGAAAACAAAGTACATGCTGGTTGGCGGAACTGAGCGCGACAGGACCCGCCTAGGAAGCAGTGTTACGATAGACGGGGATACCTTCGAGGTGGTGGACGAGTTCGTCTACCTCGGATCCTTGTTGACGGCTGACAACAATGTTAGTCGGGAAATACGAAGGCGCATCATCAGCGGAAGTCGTGCCTACTATGGGCTCCAGAAGAAACTGCGGTCAAGAAAGATTCACCCCCGCACCAAATGCACGATGTACAAAACGCTCATAAGACCGGTAGTCCTCTATGGGCATGAGGCGTGGACTATGCTCGAGGAGGACTTGCAAGCTCTTGGGGTTTTCGAACGCCGAGTGCTAAGGACGATCTTCGGCGGCGTGCAGGAGAACGGCGTGTGGCGGCGAAGGATGAACCACGAGCTCGCTCAACTCTACGGCGAACCCAGTATCGTGAAGATAGCTAAAGATGGTGTTCGCCACGAATCCGGTCGGAACAAGAAGGCGTGGGGCGCAGCGAGCTAGGTGGATTGACCAGGTACACCAGGACCTGGAGAGCGTGGGTCACAGTCGAGGATGGAGAGAAGCGGCCATGAACCGAGGGAATTGGCGAAATATTGTTGGCGAGGCTTTATCAAGATAATTGATGTAAAGCCAAATAAGTAAGTAAGTATGCAAAGGTAAAGCAGATAGGCAACGCTATTACAAGAGTCGACGGTAAACCGCAACGCCATCTGCGATTGTCAGACGAATACACGAAAAAAGACAGAGATGGAAAAAGTACATCTAATGGTTTTCGAGCAGCCAACGCGCCTCATTTTATTGATTAGATTTATTGATCTTTTCGGATGATCACGACTTTTTTCCCCGGCTCCACTCGACGATCGACGGCGATCGTTAACTTTTGTTTGTTTTTGAATCCACGTAGAGCAGGATGGGTGCCGAACGATTGGTTTGATAAACGGTTACGATTGGCAGACAGCCAACGGCGGGGTTATAGAGTTCAAATCCTATTGTTCTGCTTCGGCATCGCGTTTTGTAGATTGGCCGATTTCGAACACGAAGGGAAAGTTATTCGGATTTGAAGATTGGGCACTGCTGGATGATTATGACAGCTGAGAGTCAAAAGAGTTATGTGAAAGGGTAATCAAGAAAGGATCGACTATTCTGATAGCAAGCGCAACATTCCCGATAAACCGTTCATTAATTTCAAACAATTTCGAATTATTTGCCAAGTGGCATAGCACTATCAGCCGATCCACATGAAAACATGTTTTCGTGCCAAAATATAGTAATTTAAAAGTTATCCAGGAAATTGCAAATTCATACAGGAATGTATTTCAAGGGTTCTCCCATTGACAAATTCTTGGAGAACAAAGTATCTAAACGATATCAATTGTAATGAAGAAATTGTTGAAAGAATCTATAGATTATGTCTTATTAGGATTTTCGAACGTATTCTGAGTTGTTTCTTCTTCAGAAAAAATATAGATATTTTCAAATTGAGGAAATGCAGTATGCCTTGAGGAATCGCAGGTGTAAGCTAAGTATTCTGTTCCGCTCAAGAAAAGTAAAAATTTCTGCGGAAGAAATGGTCACGAAATTTTCTACTGTGAGCTCCATTTGAATTGACACGAATTGACATTTCTTGTCAACTGCGTACTGTGATCGAAGAAAACAGATTTTCTTGACCATTTCTTCTTCTTCTTCTTTCTGGCGTTACGTCCCCACTGGGACAGAGCCTGCTTCTCAGCTTAGTGTTCTTATGAGCACTTCCACAGTTATTAACTTAGAGCTTACAATGCCAATGACCATTTTTTGCATGCGTATATCGTGTGGCAAGTACGAAGATACTCTATGCCCTGGGAAGTCGAGAAAATTTCCAACCCGAAAAGATCCTCGACCGGTGGGATTCGAACCCACGACCCTCAGCTTGGTCTTGCTGAATAGCTGCGCGTTTACCGCTACGGCTATCTGGGCCCCTTCTTGACCATTTATTGCAAGAAATTTCCCACGCATCGAGATAGGCGATTAATTTTCTAGTCAGCAGCAAATCTGCCTTCAATCATTGGAGATAATTCCAGCTTTTTACGCTGGCTATAAAACATTTTTGGGTTTGACATTTTTTTTTTGCCTACACGTTTTATAGTTAGGTCTTAGTAGGCAGTCAAATAAGCTTGTTTATTTAAATGTCAAAAATTTTCACCACACTGTTTTGATTTTATCCGTTTTTTTATATTTCACATACTTGCCATATTTATTTGTTTAATTTTTGCTTTATCTCGTTTCAGGTACCTATCCCTCACCTTTTTCTGAACGCTGCACAATGGTCGGGCTCCATATAAAGGAGCGGCCAAAACTACAGTATCGGACATATAAAATGCACCAAAGCCGTTTTCCCATACAAAATGGTCAACTTCAGAGAGCTATATCTCTGCCGTTTCTCAACCGATTCCTTTCATTTTTTCTATGACGAACTACAAATTTTCGAAAACTATTGTAAAAGTTGTGTTAAAACTATTAGTTTAAAAGTTACAGATAGGTTGAATTTTGACATAAAAAATGCACCAAGACACAAAGTGATGTAGCAGAAAAACTACGCGTCGTAACATCTTTTTGTCTTCAGCGCATTTGTTCATTGCCTCACAAGGACCAAACGCGCTGAAGACACCGAAAAGATGCAACGCATAGTTTGTCTGATGCATTACTTTTCGTCTTCACACTTAATTTATTTCGCCGAGGCCGGCAAAAATAATTGCCGAGAACCCAAAAGCTGAGATTTCGGCAAAAATCTCGGTAAAAGTTCAAAGTGCCGATTGAACTGCAAAATGTGAAATCAATCCAGCTGTCAAAATTTGACGAAAAGATCTGCAATCAATTGCTAAAAATCTCGGCACATCACTACCGAAATTCGGTAAATGGTTATTGTTTCGTTTTGAAGAAGAATAAGAAGAAACAAACTACACATAAATTTCAATAATCAAAACAAATGTATTTTAATTAAATATTTTATGTATCGTGTCTTGTAACAATAACTAAAAACATCTAAATTGTCAAAAAAAAAATGTGAAATTTCGTGCTTTTCCATTAAAGCAAATGATAGCAGCACCACCATTTTCGCTGCACTTCCATTGCAAGAAGTAAAAGTTCCCGGGAAATATTCCTAAAATTGTAATAAAAATAGCATTAACTGACCTGACTCGTGTGAATGAATCATTTAAAGGCACAAATATACGCCACAATACAATAAATTATGTGAATACTTACATGAAGGCACTCTCCCTCTTTCCAAAAACGTTTCAAAATATTTTGAGCACATGGTGGTTTCTGCAGCTCTATGTCTTCGGTTTTGACAGATGCACTTTGCCGAAATTCAGTAAAAATATTTGTTTGCTGATTGATTTGGTAAAATGGATTACCGAATCTCAGTTATTTATGAAAACTACCGATTTTCGTCAATTTGCATCTGTCAATATCGCTCATCTGTCAAAATTGAACGAGATTTCAGTAAAAATATGTTTTACCGGCTGCATTCGTCATTTAAGTTTACCGAAATGAAATTCTACGATTAAGTGTGTTGGTGCTTTTTTTTTGTCAAAATTCAACCTCTCTGTAACTTTTATACCAATAGTTTTAATACAATTTTTTCAATAGTTATCAAAAATTGAGGTAATTTGTAGTTCGTCACAGAAAAAATGAAAGGAATCGGTTGAGAAACGGCGGAGATATAGCTATCTGAAGTTGACCATTTTGTATGAGAAAATAACTTTGGTGCATTTTATATGTCCGATACTGCACCAAAACACTTTTTTGAGATTTTTATGGTTTTTATCATTTTAAAATATACCTCATGTATTATATTATTATGATTCTTAATTAAAATTGAACTAAAATTTAAATTTCTTTGACTTTTATGACGTCAAACTGAAATAAGTCAAAAATTTGAAAAATGTAACAATAAAATAAAGTACAAAATTCATATTTAAGGAATGCAATATTTTCCGCACTATCTGAAAGCTTATGGTTCAACACTTTTATCGAGCATGAGGCTGAAAAAAAAATTTAGTTGAAGCTTTAATACTGTTCAATATTACACTTTAGTAATTTTGATGATTTTGAACATGAAAAACAACTCTTGTCGCGTCATGTCGCCGCCATTTCGAATATTGCACTTTAAAATACATCCAACTTACAAAAAACGTTTAAATTTTATGCAGAAATTTGCTGATTTGCAAGTTAGATCTATTTGAATATTTGAATATTTTTCATACACAGTTGATATAAAATATATTTAACAACTCTTCAAAAAAAAATATATTCAACCACTCGTTAAAATACAAACAAATTTTGTGCTTTCAGCCAAATTTGATTGCATTTTAATAAAAAAAAACTAAAAAAATAAGTTACGCTATATATGAATAACCCCTTCTGAAACAATAAAAATGCCAAATAACATATTCAGATTACATATTTCATCGATTCAGGCGATAAAACTAGGTTTGGCCAAACTTCGTTTTTTTTCGACCATTGTGCGCTGTAGAAAGAAATATAACGAATATTTAGCTCATCATTGAAAATCCTTACAATATTATTGACATGCAAAAACGATTTCCATAGAATAATGTGCATGAATCTCCTGGAGGAAATTCACTTAGAATCCTTCGCAGGGTTCTTGTTACCGTAATTTCTTGTTTCTTGCGCAAGATTTTTTTTCATTCTTATGAAACCCTTGACAAGATACTTCGACAATGGATAGCCTTGTGTGTTTGACAGAATAGCAATGCTGTCACAATGTTAAATCCCATATATAGTGGCGCCTTTGTTTTGATGCGGTGAGCACTGACAAAAACTTCCTTCAATGATCCATTCTGGGAAATATATGCATTGAGTACACTGAAACAAGCATTGAAGTAATGAGAATCACGAACAAGTTTTTAAATTTACTATTCCAATCACGATTGAGCTATAAAGAACGCTTTTTATTTGCGTTTTGTTCCCTCTCAATCCAACCGCATCGATAGCCGAGCGGTAAGCGTTCGCGCTTGACAATCGCAAGATCCTCGGTTAGATTCTGGCCTGCTTTAATTGGTTAAGTTTTTAACCATGATATAGTAATTTTTACTGTCGAAATGGTGCCGTGGTAGAATGGAATGCACAAAATATTTGAAATAAATGCAAATTTAGTCTGCACAAATCAAGTGGCGTTGTGTATTTAATTTAACCCTCTAATATAGTAATTTTAACTGCAACGCTGTTCTCAGTGTAGCAACACAATCTATAGAATTCGACTCAAGTAGCTCAATGAATAGAACTTTCATACGATTCTCGATTATACGTGAATACCGTAATTTCGGGTGAAATTGATCATTTTTCACAGTTCTTCTAGTCTCTTTTCTATAATGTTCACAATGTCAAACAACTAAATGCAGGTAAACAAGTACGAAGGTGAGCCTCATCGACTTATGTACCGAAATTTTCTAACAAATGTCATTTTAGTGTTAACAAATACCTCTAAAATAAAAAATCAGAGGATTTCATTTCGGGGTGAAATTGATCACTTGTCAATGCCATTATTGTTAGTTTTCCAAACAACTCTATATGATAAATTTGAGCTCCCTGAATCCGAATATGCTTGTAAAATTCTCAACAATGCAATATTTATATAAATAACGAATAGTTAAATTTCAAGAATTACGCGGAAAACGCCTAAATGTATGCAATTTCCTAAGGAATTCAATGATATGTAACAGAAATTCAATTTTTTCAACCATATGAGCAAATTGGTACGAGTTTTGGAGATGAAATCTGGTTTGGGGATATATCTCATGCATCCTCACAAACTTTCAGGTTTATACCATGTTCAAATCCTTGCTTATAAATAGAAGTTCATAGGTGTTTGTCAATACTGCACCGTGCATGATTTTGAAATTTTACGTTATTTTCATAGTAATAAACATTCTTTAACGCAAAAAACTTCACAACACACAATTTGACAATAGTTACGACAAGCACCGTTTATTTACTGCAACTTACATTGATATTTGTGTTCCATTACGAACAAATATAATCGTGTGATACGATGATCAATTTCACCCTTCTGATCAATTACACCCGCTTTTACGGTACGAAAGAATTGATAAGACCTTCTTACTTGAACGGCGGTCGCAAAGCCCAAAACTATCCAATGCATTCGAATAAAATTGTAATGTCATAGATACTATTGAAAATTTATCAGTTTTAGTATAGTTTGGCTCATATTTGAATATAAACATTTCATTCAAAAGCGTATATTCAATGAATTCTTAGCCTTTGGGTTGCAGAGAGGCATGTTCGGCGGTCCATTGCCAGACGACATCTTTGATTGAAACCATTTTACCAAATTTGTTTCGGTATAGATTCGTAGCTAATAATACTATCATCAATAGACCATTTCCGTGAAAAATTTTTATTGGCTTATATTTTCTCTGTCAATTTACTGAACAAACTTTCCTAAGGAACCGATATGTTTTAGAGCCTTTAACAATGAAAAACTTGCGGCACGTTAGTTCACCCCTCGGTCCCCTACAATTTGTTTCACCTCGAAAAAAATGCAGACCCCTTTTTCCCCTATGGTTTTGCCATCATGTTGTGGTGAGTTTAAGATCAGCTGGTATGACCAGATGATTTTTGTTTATGTTTTCATTCATCATAATGGGCTCCGCTGGTTTCGCTCCCTCCTTCCTTCACGGTTCCTGAAGTTTCCGTTATCACCGCGGAAACCACCTTCACCACTTCGGCCGGTTATGACCGCATCCGGCGAACACTACACGGTTCTGTAACGCAAGGATTGTAGTCAACGGATGCCTGATCTCTCTGTTTTGTGCCGACGAAGATTGAATGAGCCGGAAGATTCCCGCCTAGAGGCAGCAACAGCCACTCAAAATTTCCTTGCGTGGCTGTTGCTGCATCAAGGCGGAAATCTTCCGGATCAACAGCCAACAGATAGACTTAGGCATTTGTCGGCATGAATAGTACAAAATAGCCTCTAATAGAACTAGCGGTACCGTAACTGTTGGGTGGATGAGAGATTTGTTGTTAGGGGATGGTTTTGAATTTTGAATCTGTGGAGGAAAATATATTTTCCAAAAGGAAGACCTGAATCGGGTCGGGGTTGAAACTGTGATTCAGAACTGGTTGCGCAAGTTCCAAGCTGGTTCAAAAACGTTTGATTGTGTTGTCTAACTTACACTGAGGCAAAAATCTCGCATGATTTTCATAAGATCACACTAATGAACGCGTTTTTTATTATTTTTTTGTTGGTTCATAAGACACTTGCGTATTTCATTCGACGAGATTGAGATTCATAAGACAAGTGTAATTTTTTCATAACAATCAATTGTTAATGTCATTAGAACGCTTATGAACCCCATTGCTTATCATTGTGAAGAACCACGTGAGGCAAATTTTCTCGGTACAGCCATTTCACTATCAGAAATTCAATATGGCTTCCGAAATGGACGTGTTTGCTGATTTGTCGCTGGCTGACTCCGTTTCTAATGCATCAAAGGGTAAATATTTTCTATTTATCATCAATTCCGCTGTAACTAACACTTTCTTTCAATCAGATTAAGGAATTGGATCCAAAGAATAAGATTTTTGAATGAAAATTCAAAACAATTTGTATGACGCGTAAGAAATCACAAACCCCCCTCATCCATTAATCCACCCCTAACGTAAATCTGCACCAATTCAGGCGTTCTTCACAACTTTTCTCAATAATGTTTCGCTGCTATAATATACTTCTTCGCGTTCAAAATAGGTTAGCCAACTAGAGAAAATCTAATTTTCATCCATTTTGTCGTATCGCAAATCGATTCTAATCCTTACAGTAAAGTGCTTTAATCGAATTGCGACATGACAAAATGGATGAAAATTTGATTTTCCCAAGTTGGTTAACCTATTATTCATTCATTGAAATTTATAATCTAAAGCTCAAATTACACAAGACAGTCTTATGGAACCAAGAATGGATTAGAACGTAATTCATAAGACTATCTATGGATTTTGTTATCAAGTCAATGCTGGTTCATAAGATCATCTTACGAAATTCCTTCGAGGTGTATTATGGAAACAACATCTGCCGAAAACCATACGATGGTCTTATGAATTTCAAAGATTTTTCTTGTGTCGTAATTCCATAAGCAAATCTTATGACAGTCTTACGTTTGCTTTCCTCAGTGTAGAAACAAGAAACAAATGTTGTGATGGTTGTCTCTTGGGTTGTCTCGAAATTAGCTTGTTTGAGTAATTTCACGTTAGTTCCGTTGGCGCTCCTGTTTGGGGCGCCCTGATTGGGATCACGGTCAGTTTGAGCGCGTACCTGGTTTGACGTTTCCAAATGTAAACAAGCATCCCAATGCAGGGGTGGAATCGAAAAACTGTTGCAAAATCACCACGCTGATACCCATAGGGTTGAACAAACTGTGCCGCATCTCGAATTATTTTTTAAAATGTGGTGAGTATCCATGTTTTTAAAAATTTGTAAGAAAATCAGGAGTGCATAGAAATAAAATCTGAAAGCGTCAATATTCATTAAAAATGATTGTCTTTCGAAGAAAAATACAAAAACTTGGCGTTAGATCTGACCAGAGGCGTCGCGTGCTCAAATAAGCCACCTGTGCAACAACAAGAAAAATATATTTTTTTATTGGGTAAACAACGCCTATGTAAACGGTAAACTGGTGATTAACTGGATTTTGCACGTTTCAGTTACAAAACATATCAGAAATATCAAAATGTATCAATGTGCGCGTATTTGCATATATTCTTGCATTTAGTAAAATAAGCGGTTATTCACAAATTTCATAACGCTGAAGGGGTGTTCTCACGATGTTACGGCTCATATAACATTTGTAGAATATTCATACAAAAAGCGTTACGAAGGGGTGGGTGGGTGTCAAAAATGGTCGTTTTTAGCGTTATGAAATAAATGAATGAACCCTAACTGCAGTGTGCATTTTTTTACGATTTATTGGTACGTTTTACTTGATTTGCAAATGTTTTCATCTGCATATTAATCTCGTGTATCCGGCAGAAATATAGAAAAAAAACACTATTTTTTTAAATAATTTTCTTGGTCCCTTAGGCATTACAACTAATATGTGAATATGTGCGTATTGTGCTCTGCAAAAAAAATCAACGGAATGCGATTAACATAAAATGGTGGTATATCGTCGCAGTGATAATAAAAATCACCAAATGTTTCAGATTTAGATAATTACAAACATTCGCGTACTTGAAGAACGAAAAAATTCAAACCTACGAATGTTGACGTTGCGCGCATATCTGCGCGTTATCGCCGCCACTGGATGTGGATTTAAAATGAGCAATACCGTCGTCTTTGGTCCATAAGGGTGACTTTGGGCCAAGATTTTTACAGCAAACTATAACCAGAATAATGAAAACAATGTGGCAAGCTTCAAGAATACGTTATAAATAGCCACTAGATGGTCATGGATTAGTTTTTCGCCTCCCGTGCAATTCAAGAGATGCATCGAAAAGGGCGGTCAAAGTCACCCCCTAGGACCAATGTCACCCCACACGGCGGTACTTGAATTGTATGAATGCAGCGTAAGAACACATCGCGAATGATTTGTACGCTGTCCGCTTCGGTGGCGAGCCGATAATCCTGTTAGAAAGGTTAATCCTTCTTTAAAAACAACATCAATCCCACCATAAACTATGGAAAAGACAGATATGGAATCATATATTATTAAAATATGGAAATTGGAGCAGTCTACGGAGCTAAAATAAATGCGCTAATTCCATTGATAATACATTCTTCTTGAGCTTTTATCATCTTCTTCAGCTTGTTCAAATCGGCTGGTTGAACCTGTCGAGAGAAACCGATTTCGTATTGCATGAAAGTTAGCACCGTAAAGCATGCAATTTGCACTCTAAGAACACTCTATTTCCATATTGACTGCGCTAACTTCACCAAAGACCAGAAATGATTAGTTTAACATTGGATTATTCGAATTTACGTATGCTTGGTATGCTTTCGAATTGTTATAAATTTGAATTAATTATTAATACCTCTCATTTTATAATGTGGATATCCTTCTAAGTTGATGTAAATATGTCTGGATGGACATTGGACATCCGATCTATTCCGAACAAAATGCATTCTATTAGGAAACTGCTTAGCGTGCACCAATATTTCGAAAGCAGAAAAAGTAAAACCTGTTCAACTTCTTTCGTTGAACGGGTTGTTTCCACACATGTATGCTTTTGAGCGTGTACAGATTACTAAGCTGTGAATGTATGTGGGACCTTAGTTATATGGGATTTGGTTCAACAGCAGCAGTTGAACAGGCACAGTAGTTTCTCTTCAACTTTTGCGCTGCTGTCTTTGGTGAAATACCACGCTTGTGCTGTGGATGTCAAGCGAGCTTTTTACATGGTGCGTGAACTCAGCACACTACGCGATCGTTCTTGGTGCCTTGGGACAATTGTTATGCTACTTTCTATGTAGTACGTATGAACCCACACTCATGCTATTTTAAAATTTGTTGAATTTGATTTACTTTTTTTAAATTAGTTGTACGATTTTGATTCAAATGGTCTACCTGTTCAATGAACAGGTTGAACAGGCTGACCAGACGCCTCTGGATCTGACGGAAATGGTCTATTAGGCACTTATCACCGCTCCTTCTAACACATTAGAAACATAAGCAAATACCTACTTATACTAATTTATATATACAGAGAACAATAATGGTAAAACTCATTGTCAACATCAACAAATTTCATCTCCCCAAAGCTTGCTTCGATCGAGCTATAAAAAATATAGTGTATGCAAGAAATGTCAAAAGGGGGTGATTCAAATATTATAGCAAGCTGACGTAAAAAGCTGGATAGATCATTAGACAAGTGATTTTTTCGATGAACAAAAGCATCTAAAATGTTGGTCATTTCTATCACTTTCACCGAACAGGCCTCAATCTGTCCCATTTCCAGAACTTTCAACTGGGCCACGATGCCTCAAGCAATAGCCGGATTCTTCAGCTCAAGTTCCCTCTTCATACCAAAACGGAGCCGGTCTATTGGTGACGAACGACAACACAGTCATCGCCGCCACCGCTGGCTGCTGCTGTCAAGTGCGACGTACATTTTCCTAAAATGGCACCGCACGGGGGCACTAGCAACTTAACAGCTGCCAATGCAATCCGTTCATCCCGTCCATCGATACACCGCGGTGCACAGTGGGCAAAAACTGACCAGATTTAACAAAGAATTCTATAACTCAGTTGAGTGCTGAAAACAATTGATTTTGTATCAAAACAAGGGAATCGGGGTTAAATGGACATAATTAATGAAACTACGGTAGACTACAAAGGCTTGAGTATGTGTTGTCATTTCCTTAAATTAATATACATCATATCAACTTCAAATTGTCTTGAATTTGAATCTTTTGATAATGACAAAACTATTCATTTGCATAGAAATATAAGAATTTGGAATAAATGGGCTACTCATATAAGTTTTGCGGCTGTCATATATCTCTGTACAATATGAAAGCATTTTGAAACGATTATAAATTTGTGTGCCTAAAATTTTATAAATAGGGTCCTAAAGCCCTGTCACAATTTTAGTGCCAAACGCTTATGTTTAGTCCAAAAACACATATTTACTCAATTTTCTAATGTTTTCCGTTGGTTTAAGTCCAAAAAACATTTTTTTTAGATTTTGTCACATCCTTTGGCTTAAACTGCAATTTTTGTGTATATTTTGTTTTCCGTGTCCCTTAAGAAATGTCAGATAGGAACAACCCCAGTGGTCGAACTAAAACCCCTGTGGTGTTTTTGTCGACTAAGCGAACGTCAAACATGATCAAAAGTGTCAAGGTTCATTTATGGACCAAATTATTAAATTAAAGTTTAAACATGATATAGCCATTATTTGAGCGGGAAAAAATGCTAAAGTAGTTACAGTAACATGCTTTTTCGTGTTATTAAATAAAAACAAGATTTCATTAAAAATTTTAGGACCCAATTCTGAGAAAACTGTTGAAATATAAAAGGATTGGGGCTAAATGATCCCACTGTGCGGTGAAACGGGTGCAATAAAAAGGGCATCAGCCCCTTCCTCTATCCACTCGGAAGCACGTGCTTGGCTCAGAAGCAAATCGCATTCCATCGAATTGCGGATCGCGGTAGGCCAAGAATTTCCAATCGATGGGTGCCTACGTAGCTTATGCTAGATACCTGTGAAGATCGCGCATGGCTTGCTTTGAAGATCGGCAAGGTACTTACCAACTGTTAGTTCTCAGCCAAAGGGTCCGGGATGATTCGGGATGCGGATTCCGTCTGCCACCTGGTCTTGTCAGTTCTGCTTCGTAGTCGTTGTTTTTTTGTTGTTTCTAGGTTTTTTTTTTTGCTCACTCTCTGTACGAAGACTATCAGTTTCAGCTTCTTCGACTTCTTCCCAAACGAACAGCGCGATCGATTTCAACTTTGCGCCTTGGTAATTTGATAGCTCTTCTCACTGCTATTTTTTGCGTACAAGGTATATGGGTATCAAAGGGGCACTGCACTGTACAAAAAAAAATATGATCAAGTCATGAACAGTGAATGGTGAAGGAGAAACGAAGCACAGCTGTTCTGAAGCTCGCTGCGGAATAATAAAACTGTTCGATTGAGGTTAGTTTTAATAACGTTTTTTCGCCACGGAGCGCCACCTAAACGTGGACCAAGGTGGAGCTGGTTTATTGACAAATAAAATCATTTTGACGAGTAAATAAAATTTTAAATGAACGTCACAATGTGGTGTCGCGTTCGAGAGTCGCAACCGGAGGTCGCCGCCACCTTTGATGAATACTGCGCTAGGCTCGGGAATGACTCGGAGAGGGCTTGGTAATTTATTAAGGTTTCTAGCGGGCGCAACACAAGATGAGAAAATAAGAAGAAACCGCTGTTCGCGAGTCAAGGGGAGAGTCACCGAGGTCCTCTTGCCGTTGACATCTCGACAGCGAGCAGAGAGAGATTTCCATTCACAAAACGGCGCGACATGGCGCGGATCTTTCGCGGATAGGCATATAGCCATTAGGCATGCAGGGATGCTAGATAAAGTTTTCGATGTCTTCCTATTGCATGCAAACACTTGTATCTAATGTGCTTTAATTCTGAATTTTCAAACTCACTCATGGATCTAAACAAAATCCAAATTTGTCAGAAACTCATGTTTTTCTTCTTCTTCTTCTTCTTGGCATTACGTCCCACTGGGACAAAGCCTGCTTCTCAGCTTAGTGTTCTTATGAGCACTTCCACAGTTATTAACTGAGAGCTTACTATGCCGATGACCATTTTTGCATGCGTATATCGTGTGGCAGGTACGAAAATACTCTATGCCCTGGGAAGTCGAGAAAATTTCCAACCCGAAAAGATCCTCGACCGGTGGGATTCAAACCCACGACCCTCAGCTTGGTCTTGCTGAATAGCTGAGAGTTTACCGCTACGGCTATCTGGGCCTCCATGTTTTTCTTAGTGATTCCTATTTCAAAATGTATCTTGACATTATATAGCGATCTCTCCATATTCCGATATTGATGGGACCATCGAGTTTGGGAGGTATCGAGTTACAGAAAACTAAATTAGTTCAACTGCGATCCAAGGAACCATCGAGTTAGCCATGAAATCAACTTTTACTATGGTTTTCTCTAACTCGATTCGAGATTCGGAATATCGAGTTACTATAGTTGAGTTACAGACAAACAAACGTAACACTCCATTTATACGGCATGTGAGCTCTATTGTAGCACTATATTAGCACGCACGGTGAACGGGTCAACTTTAGCGAAGGCTAAGGAGACTTGATCCCCTTCCCTGAATGCGGCTGTTAATTTAAAGAAATGTAAAATTTGACGAGATCTCTGCACAGGCTTGTGATAAACAACGGAATAATTTCATTAAGGTATTCGATTTGTTTATGCAATAGGTTTTTCTGATGAACTTTTCAAAATGTTTGATTTCCTACACTTGATTCCCTTTTAAACACAGATACTGATGAAAGAACTTTTGTATTCCAAAAAATGTAATATAAGTAATGTTGTTTCGATCTTATTAAAACATAAAATGGGATTTTACCAATGCTTTATAAAATTGGGGAGACTAGATGCCACCTTTTTTGCTAGTTACATAGAGGTCTACAAACAAACTGCCACGAACACCAACGCAAATCATTCTTACACAAGTCGATTTTCTCAGAATGAAAACGTATCGATTTTTGTTTGACGTCATTGAGCTTTCGGTCAACGTTTGTCCAACAAGGAAGTGAATGTTTTGCAGCAATTCTGTTTATATTTGTATTCTCACAGCAAACGAAAGCAATGTTGTGACTGTTCTGACAGCAAACAAAGAAATTTTGGTCAACATTGTACTACTACGCAGGCAATTGGATTGGGCTATTGGGGCAATGGATGGAATGAATTAAAATTCGATAAGTCAAATTGATTCACCGATTCACTAGAATCACTTGGATCGATATTTTTGAATTGATTCGTTTTTCAAGCGCATATGAAAATTTACAAAAACAAGCTAATATAAGACCAAACGCATTTGTATTTGGTTATTAAATTCCTTCAACTAAGCAACGTTTTTAATCAAAAATTTAACATCTGAATTGGCATTATTGGTTCACAACAGCAAACCGCGCGACGACTGCAAGGTTGAAAAAAAACTATAACCAATTTCATCTGGATGAATCGAAAAAAAAATCGAATGAAAAAAAAATCGATTCACTCGATTATTAATGATCCTCTTATCAATACAAAAAATCGATTAATCGGAACGAAAAAAATCTATGTTTGGAACATCGATTCAAAGTCACCCATCGATAATTGTCACCAAACGAAAAAATATTTTTGTA
Source organism: Aedes aegypti (assembly GCF_002204515.2). Taxonomy (NCBI): domain Eukaryota; kingdom Metazoa; phylum Arthropoda; class Insecta; order Diptera; family Culicidae; genus Aedes; species Aedes aegypti. The sequence goes on along the minus strand of NC_035107.1, from coordinate 222,282,763 downwards.
ACATTTTTAGCGCTAGTTATATAACAATTCCAAGAAATTAGAGGTTTCCAAATTTAAATACTGTTTACTAGTTGAGGGATCCAATATGTTTTATATAAGAGAATAACGAAGTGCGCGTTTGATTTTAGTGAAATTTATCTCTGAGTTGTGAGAATTTTAAACCTTTTGGTAGAATACACGAAAAGTTTTTGAAATTTTCTAAAGCTGTGCAAAAGATCTGCAACAAATTTTGCTTGAATCAATACAAACCAACTTCTTCCAAAATATTATCCGTTCTTCTTATTCATCTTCTTTCGAATGTAGACGTTAGATTTAAGAAAAAAAATCTGATATCAAAATAGGTTGCGGAGCTTTAAAAAAAATTAAACGAACTATAATTTTTTAACAAAAAATTAAGATGTTGAAAAAAAGTCGTATGATCTCATAATATTTTTAGATTTAAAAATAACATAGAGCCTATCCACAATTTGTTACAAAAATTATTCAGACATTCTAAGAAGTACCCGTTGAGATGGCTCTTCGGATTCATCCAAGATCAAATACTTGTGATCTTCAAGAAAAAAAATATCATTTTTACCCATGACCTCTTTTTGGACATTGTCAAGGTATTTTCTTATAAACTATTGGAAAAACTTCTGAAATAAGGCAAGCGGTCTTTTTAAAGTAAACTCTGATTGACCTAATTACAAAATAATCGATAAAGTCTTGCTACAATGAAATCCGGCAAGAATCACTGAAAAATCTATTGGATCTTGGGGAAGCTCTAGGAATTGAAAAATCAGAAAAATGTTATCCTGGATAAAATTCTTGGGCAGAAATTCTCAAGAAATGTTAATAAATATTTCCAAGAAGAAACTCTCAAGGAACTTTTTTCAAGCTTTTGGAGAGAAGCTTCCAAGCTTCTGGAAAGAAGCTTCCAAGCTTCTGGAAAGAAGCTTCCAAGCTTCTGGAAAGAAGCTTCTAAGCTTCTGGAAAGAAGCTTCCAAGTTTCTGGAAAGAAGCTTCCAAGCTTCTGGAAAGAAGCTTCCAAGCTTCTGGAAAGAAGCTTCCAAGCTTCTGGAAAGAAGCTTCCAAGCTTCTGGAAAGAAGCTTCCAAGCTTCTGGAAAAAAGCTTCCAAGCTTCTGGAAAGAAGCTTCCAAGCTTCTGGAAAGAAGCTTCCAAGCTTCTGGAAAGAAGCTTCCAAGCTTCTGGAAAGAAGCTTCCAAGCTTCTGGAAAGAAGCTTCCAAGCTTCTGGAAAGAAGCTTCCAAGCTTCTGGAAAGAAGCTTCCAAGCTTCTGGAAAGAAGCTTCCAAGCTTCTGGAAAGAAGCTTCCAAGCTTCTGAAAAGAAGCTTCCAAGCTTCTGGAAAGAAGCTTCCAAGCTTCTGGAAAGAAGCTTCCAAGCTTCTGGAAAGAAGCTTCCAAGCTTCTGGAAAGAAGCTTCCAAGCTTCTGGAAAGAAGCTTCCAAGCTTCTGGAAAGAAGCTTCCAAGCTTCTGGAAAGAAGCTTCCAAGCTACTGGAAAGAAGCTTCCAAGCTTCTGGAAAGATGCTTCGAAGGTTCTGGAAAAAAGCTTCCAAGCTTCTGGAAAAAAGCTTCCAACCTTCTGGAAATAAGCTTCCCAGCTTCTGGAAAGAGGCTTCCAAGCTTCTGGAAAGGAGAGATGCATTCAAGGGGAAGAATTGCTACTACTTAGGCAAATTTTGCATTTAAATTAAGGGCTACATCATATTTAAACTTTAAACAAAAAAAATAATGGGTCCAACCGTGAAACTTGAATTTTTTTATTCGACATAAACGCAACATGAGTTAACCTTTTTAACACTGGGGTTGTTCCTATCTGACATTTCGGAAGGGTCAAGGAAAACGGCGGGGTTTGGGTTCACCCCTCAGTATGATGCAAATCGTGCAAAAGTTTGGGTTCACCTGAGCCGCACGAACATCACTTTTGTCAATATCTCTCCCATTTTTCAACAAATTTTAACAGTTTGAAGCTTTTTTGAGCGCAAATAATGGGGTGTACATGATTGGTATGAGATTTCACATTTTTAAGTAATTTCAGGTGTACCCAAACATTTGCACGATTACTTGACTGACTGTTTCATTGATTTTGAATACTTTCCAGATTTTTCCGCCAAAATTTCGTGGGGTCTCTTCAAAGAATATAAGATTACGATTCTAATGACACTTTGATTTAAAATTTTGGTCGATCCAATGCTGAGGAAATTAGATATTATTTTGCAGTGTGTTTTTTGAAAAATGTCACAACTTTAAGCAAAAATTTAGTATACAAAGTTCAAAGAATGTTTTTGGAAAAATACATGCGAAGTAAGAATAAATCTTTGCCTTTCGAATGCGGCTTAGAGAGTTTCAATTGGACGTGTAATCACAGAGATATGGACTGAACACTTTTACATGTTTTTAAGAGGGTGAACCCAAACTTATGCACGGGAGTGTATATCATATCCATATGAATAAAAATGGAGTGGTGTTTGTATGTCACGAAATTACTTGAGAACAGGACATCCGATTTGCACAATTCTTTCACTGTTGTCTTCTTGAAGGGCTCCGACGTGTTCATGTGACGAAACAGTTTAGGGAAGTTATCGGAAAATTTGGTAAAACGGGGGTGTACTAATATGTCATTTTGTATAGGAGATACCATTACATTTTTCAATAGCCTACTTGATGACTTGATGGCAAGACGAAGTTTGCCGGGACCACTAGTTATGTAATAAATAAAATATGACCTCCATTAAAGTCATCATAACTTTGTCACTTTCGAACAAATTTTGAAGCTCTTTTCATCATTCTCTTAAAAATTTATTTGAGAAAAAGTTTGTAAAACATCAAAACTTATCTTAATTAAAAATAGTTTTTGCGAAATGTTTCCACTTTTTACTAAAAAATGATCTTTGTTTAACTATCACTTCATGAACCGAATCCACATAGTTTTACATGCTTCTGAAGCAAATTAAGCGCGTTTTAAACTGTGTACACAACCTATTGATTTTAAAGTATGTTTTGAACTATTTTTTCTAAAAAAAAACTTTCCAAAAACATAGTTCTTCTTAAATCATTTTTTTTTTTTTGGATTGCTACAGTTTTTATGCCGAAAATAACATTTTACTGTTTATCTGAATTTCACAAAGCAGCCAATTATAACTACGAGTTTGAAAGCGCATATATATTTTGTTTTTATAAAAAAAATGTGAAAAATTGTTGCTAAGATCTTTTTGAAGGTTAACAAGCCAGTTTCAGCTTAAATACTAACGTTTAACTGGCACAAACTTCAAAAATTTAGTATTATTCGTCAAAAAATCATGTATAAATCATTTAAAGTGTTGTACACACTGTTCGAAAGCAACACAATAAGCTTAAAAAGCTAGTAAAACGAAAACAAAAGGCTAAGACTAGTTACGATTTCAATCAAAACTAATGTTATACAATCGAAAAAAAAATTAAAGCTACAAAATTGATCAAAAATAACAAAATTATGAAGAATTCACTGAATATAGTATAACTTAAAAATCACCATGTGGCTCCTCTAAACCATAAGATATTTGGATCAAACTTAGAGGTTTCTCTTTTGATCTTTTGAGTTTGATACAAATTCGGAAGAGCACAAGAATTTTTAATTTTAAGAAATTTCGAAAAATAAGCCGCATTCTATTGTCCAGCTCTTATTAAACTTTATGGAAAGTTAATATTAACTTTAATTACCTCGAAATTCTTTGTATGAGTCTGTGGCAGTACTATAATAATGGAAACCTTTTAGATAAATCTCTTCAAGAAATTCCTGGAACAACTTCATATGGAAATTTTGAACCAGTTTATTTAGACGTCCATGAAGAATTACTCTAGGAAATTCTGGAAAATCTCGCTAAACTTTTTGAAAGGAATCGGCTCGAATTTTTTTGGCATGTTTCCTGGTGGATTAATGATTCTCTAAAGAACTTCTGGAGTAATTCCTGTAGGAACCCGTGGAGAGTTTTGGATTTTTGAAAAGATCTACGTAAAAATAGCTTGAATGATTACTGAAACTCTGTAAATAGGAACTCCTGGACGGATTGGTGGAAGAAAAATCTATCTATCGATATATCATTGAAGGAAATCCTGGAACTCTAGTAATTTCCACATCCATTCGCAATAATGAATATGAACATTTCAAGAGGTATTAGCGTGGTACTGCTGATTCCTGTAGGAAATTGTTGAAGAATTCTGTTAAGCATACCTTAACAAATAGCTGGTGGCATTTCAGTGCGAAACATCAGGAAACTTGCTGGAGGCATTCCTAAATTGATACCTAGAGGTGTCCCTAACTGTATTTCTGAAGAAATCTATAGAGCATGACACTTTCCACACGATCCCACGCCGAAGGCAGAAAGTAGTTCATAAGTCTCTTTTAGGCAAATTGAAGCACTGTAGATAATCTTTGAGAACTCCTCGGATAATATCTAGAGGTATGATCTATCGATTCAGCAGCTTGTGGCAGAAATTTGTCAAAATGTCTTTGAGGTTTTTTTTCTGTCAAATGATAGAAGACAATTCCCTCGATAAATTGAAAGTAAATTTGAAATGAGAGACCATTTTGCTTAAAAAAAACAGACTTCAGAGATCTTTTATCAAAATAGAGACTGAGAGACTAAAATAGTGACCTAGTATCTAAAATAAGACCTGCTAGTAGTCCAGTGTAAGGTATGTTTGCCGATATAAATAGAAATATTGTCATACGCTTTTTTATAGCAATTTTTAAAGAAATTCTGGTGGATATGGTGGGGAAATCCTTGGAAAAGTTCACTGAAATCTTCCAAAATACCCCATAATTTCACAAACAAATGAAACAGCGGTACAGGGTCCTAAATCCCTGGCCCAATTTTAGTACTAAACGCTCAGAAATACAGGTTTATTTAATTTATTAAAGTGTTTCGAAGATTTAAGTCCAAAAGAAAACAAACTTTTTTTTTGGTTTCGTGATTCTGTCACACCACTTGGTTTAAACTCAAATTTTGTGTGAACTTTGTTCTCCGTGTCCCTCTCGAAATGTCCGATAGGGTGAACCCAGAGTGGATTTAAATAAGAGTGGCGTCAATGTCAAAATTGGATGTCATTTCCATACAAATCCGCGTTCCAATCGAGCAGGAGACCTGTCAAAGCTGGAATAAGACGTCACTCTTGTTTACATGCACTCTAGGTGGACCTCTGTGTTAAAAAGTTGAACCCCTATGGCGCTTTTGTTGGTTCACTAAACCACACATAAAAAGGTGACAAGATACAAGTTTAAATCTGATACAGCCGCTATTCGAGCGGGAAAAAAATGTCAAAATAGTATCAAGAACACGCTCTAATGTAATATGTAATGGAAACAAGTCTATTTCCAAAATGTTTGGACTCTCAAAGATCAAATTATGTGTCTCTATTGAATTTTGAGTTGCTGAATCTGATGCCGTTCGCAGAAATGTTCTAGCACGTCACAATTTTGAGCTGCATGTTATCAAAGTTGTACGAAACACTGGTTTCATCAATGTTTACATGAAAAACATGCAAAACAGAACTTCAACATGTAGATTTTGTTTTAAATGACACAAAACTTCGATTAAATCGAGCTTTTCGACACTTTGCAGTCTCTATATAAAACTCTTCGTTTGTTTTATATGGCACAATACAATATTTTTTTTAATCAACAAAATAAAACACTTGAGCGTCAAAAATATAATGAACTTTATTGATAAGCATTGTTAAACACATAAACTTTGAATTCCGTGGCAAGTTTATAAAAAAAAACAATACAAGCTGGTAAACTTGCGTGCAAGTTTGGTGAAATCGACAAACGTTGCATTTTTATCAGCCAATATCTCAAAAACTTGACGTGCTATGGTATGAAATTGGCAATTGATTCTGCGACTCTAATTTGAGTAAAGGCCCAAACGCAATGATAGCGGAACGGCAACGGAATGCGGAACCGGTTCGCCAGCATGAATCACACCATCTCGACTGAGCTGATAACGAATGAAATTGAATTAACACTGAGTCGACAAGCTTGTTGTAGTTCATGCTGGCGAACCGGTTCCGCTTTCCGTTGCCGTTCCGCTATTATTGCGTTTGGGCCTTAAATAGCAGCATTTTGGTACTTTAACAAAAAAAGTTGGTTCGCAGAGTTGTTTTATGAATCCAATGGATAATTTTTTAGAGGAATCTCCGAAGTAATCCTTGAAAGAAAAACTAGATGAATCGCTAGTAAAATTCCTTGAACAAAAATCTAAGGGGTCCTTGAAGACTCTATGGATTTCACAGATCGCTGCAGAAATCCCCAAGAAAAGTTCCTGAAATTTCCAACTAACAGATTTCACTAAAAAATCCTATGAAAGACAAGTCTTCCATCCTGGCATCCCTGCAGCCAACTCATCTAACGAGATTCAAACAGGTGATATACGAGCTTTGGCAAAACTCCGCGCAAACTAGTCGTAAACCGTACCTATGGGACGGGAAGGTTAGAAGAAAACGCGACAGACGCGGCAAACAACGCGCGCAAAAACGTCTATGCGGTACAGGTTTCAGCACTGAACGAACAGTACATAGGTACCTACATACATATCTACTCATGGGAGCGTCCGGGAGGTATGTAGCTACAAATCGCCTAAACGACCTGGTCGTTTACCGAGACCAGCTGGTGATAGCCTTCGATCTGGAGGACCTGCCAAACGGCTCGTCGCCATTCGCATTTGAATGGCTTTGAAGAACGCGTCTCTCTAGAGTCGATCAGAATCCCGTAGCAATAGTCAGGGGGGGTTGAGAAGGGTTTTTGATTTTTTTTTTCCAAAAGTCATCGAATTTTGTTTCCACTTGGTAGCTCAACGTTTTCTGTACACAACAGTATAGTTTTCAGATTTTTTCCACCTTAAAATAGTGAGGAATCAATAAAAATCTCAAGAATTGAACTGCACTCATTGAAAGATGGATAACATAATGACAGCTCATTTTTTTATCATAAATTTGAGTGATTTTGGTTTATCGTGCACAGTTTGTTTACGAATTGCAACCATGGTGCAAGGATGAACCCTAGGTTGTCTGAACGACAGTTTGCAGTTAGTCAATGCTGTATGGACCAATGCACAAGTTCAATATTTGACGTTTTTCCATGTGACCATGGAAACCAGTGAATTCGGCACCGCTCAAACGTCAAATTAGTGAACTCGTGCATCGGTTCATTGTCTAGAATTAATAGTTCCGGGTCTCAAAACATATCAAAGCTTTGGTTTTGGAGTCAATTTTGCACGACAAATCCGAAATTAAAACAATTTCAACAGCCCTCAAGAAACCCAAATTCAAATGATCTGGAAACAAAGACGAAGTCAATTACTAATCCCACTTCGGAGCATCGCCCGCAAACACACTTTGAAAGTCCTTAACGAGCGTGCAATTTTTCCACATTTTTGGCACTGAAAGTGAATTATTCCGAGCCCCCATAAACGGAAAACAGGATTTCCCTCTTTCTCGTCCCTCCTGTCTTTTTTTTTTATTTTGCGGTCTCAACACGCCACAGCATGCATTAAATTTTCGCGATATTTTTTTTTTTGTGTTTCGTAAACACAACTTACTGCCCATTCGACCGGAGATCCCGGATCCAAATGGCTCCGGTACAGGGCTGGTAGTAGGTTTCTTTTTTGAAATTTGGTTACTTCTTTAATTCAAATTTTTAAAACGTCTGTTTCTATCGAGAAGGTCTTTAAAATCTCTATTTTAAACAAAATGGTCTCTAAATTCACAGAGAAACTTTCATACACTATAACATTACTATTTCACAAAATTTTCAGGAATTTCTTTTCAGGTTCCTCGAGGAAAAGCTCCAGGTATTCTTCTAGTGATTTCTCCAGATATGTCTTCTGGAATACTTTCAAGGACTTCTCCAGCGATTCTTCCAGAATAATATATACAGATCCCTTTGTCAATTATCCTACAAATTCGTCCAGGAAATTTTCAGTGGATGCTTAAAGGAATTTCTCCAGAATATGCTCCAGGAAATCCTTGAGCACTCCAAGACTATGACATCTACAAAGACTACCCTATACTTTTTTTTCAGAAACTAGCACAGAATTTGAATTAACCAACGGCTTTCAGTCTCAACGGCGATCAGAACTACTAGATTTCTTCTACGCCCTACGTTTCGATTGTATTTTCAATATTTTTCAATGATTCTTTGAAATATCTGGTCAGATTCAATAAATAACCATGAAGGCGTACAACACCCTACGAACTTTCCGGCGCTTCGGATCGGTATTGTCCTTGCCTGTTCGTCTCAAGCTCGTGCACATTTTTTTTAGAAACTATCACACAAATTTAATTAATTAACGCCTTTCAGTCTAAACTGCAATCAGAACTACAAGATTTCTTCTACGCCCAACGTTTCGACTGTATTTTCAACCTTTTTCAAGGGTTCTATGAAATATCTGGTCAGATTCAATAAGAAATCAAACTCTTATTATATGGTTCCTGTTTGGATTTTTCGTATTCTTGGTCCCGGTTCGGTATTCGGTGGATTCTGTTTGATCTCTTTCTGGTACATTTTCGCAAGCCAGAGGTCTCAGAAATTCCTGTTTTCAAACCACTTAGTCGCCACCAACCCTGCACTTTGAGCTCCGTGATTTTTCGAAACGATCGCGCGCCAAGAGCCTTTCTGCGAACGACTTTCTGCACGGATCGAAAACGCAGCAGTAGGCGCTGGGACCGAACTCCCCACAAAAAAATAAAAACGGTTACTGTGCAACAGACCACGGCAAGTTGCAACTGAATCCGAAGAAACTCTTTCAGCAGCAGCAGTAGGAAGAAAGGAACCGTCGTCGTCGTCGTTTTCGTGGTCCTCCTCCGACGACTTTAGCCACCTTCGTGTGTCGTTGGGCAGTTGAATGAAATTTTCTCACTTCCTTGTTTCGCGTCGTTTCTCCTTTCGCCGTTCACTGTTCTACCAAGTAATCACTAGCCCGCATTATGGCCTTTTTAGAGTTACTAGACTATTAAACGGCTAATATTGGGCACATCAGCTGTATGATAGTCCTAAATTAGCGCACGGATGCATTAAACGCAAGCTTTCAAAATTTTAATTTTCGTGGAAGCTTTTTCAAACACTCGAAATTTGTTTCCTTGATCAAATCACACTCTTTACCTTTTCTTCTTTACGATTAAACACAAAATTATTCCATTCACCAAACAGTTTCCACTTGACACTTCACGCTGGCAAAATCCAGGATCTGGATCTATTATGAGGATGATCAACCTTGTTTTCACTAGTTCTTTTATTTGCGGCTCAATCGCATTTAACGCTTTGCGGAGCCAAAACTTTAATGACACCACCTTCGCACAATCGTTATAAGCCACGAACTAGTGGTCTATAATAAATCCCTCTCCACGATCACCCACCAATCCACAAACATTCACAACAACAACAAAAAAACACCAATCCGCAAATATTGATCATCGGATCAATCCACCCGCGCCCGCACAACGAAAGGGAAGGAATCGCACACCGAGAGCGCGATCCAACACTGGCAAGAACTGCGGCAAGACTGAGGTGAACGAAGGCGAATGCGCGCGATCGAACAGCGGTGGATACACCATCGATCGTCGCGACGCTATGAAGGAGGCGTCGTCGGTGAGAGAGTGGTGAGAAGTGAGAGAACTCGATGCATTTTGTGCCAGCTCACTGAAGTGCGATCGCTCGCGGTTCTGTTGGTGCATCACGGAGCGGAGAGAAAAGTTGAGCTGATGTTGTTGATCAAGTCTTGTCTTGTGATCCTGAAGGTAAAGGCACTCCGAGAAACGCCTGTTAAAAATTAACCATTGCAATAAACCTTATTCTTTTTTTGTTGTGTCATTAAGCCTGATTCTTGATGCATGGGAAATTCCCTCAAGGAATCGATCAAGAAAGTCCTTTTTTATTGCAGTATGCAGTTGAAAATGAATCTCAGTTCAAATGGGAGTCGCTGTAGAAAATTTCGGTAAGGAATCGGCGAAATATTTCTTTGGCGATTCCTTTGCAGCAGCAAATCAGGCTTCAGAGCTCAACTTCTTACATAGCTCTATCTGTTAATATATGTATATTATAAGTAAATATTACAGCTATCCTTTTTTTCTTTATTTGTTTAATTTCAAACATTACAATAATTTTATACGAAAAAAAATATACATATGCAAAGCATTAATTATACATTACCCCCTTAAAATATAAGCTCTCAAGAACCGAACACCCTGTATTTTATCATCCTAATTTGATTGAACCAAATCAGGCTATTATGAACATGCTGTTGACAACATACAACCAGCGCAGACGAAAACAGCTCGGTATAGCAATTTCATGGAATAAAAATTACTAAGGAACAAAAAACTTAAAAATGAAAAAAAAAAAAAACAAAATTTCTAGTCCTTTTTTGTGGCGTTCATTTTTGCACATTTTTCAATCATTCTCTCAATTTAAATTTCCTGTTGCGGCATGAGTTGTATAGGTTTTTCCGTTCGAATTGAATAATTTCTAACCTAGGTAGGTAATTTCAAAACTTACGGCAGCAGAATGAATTGGTGTACGCACATCAAGAGAACGATACGTGCTGACGCTTCAAGACCTGATTCTCCTAAATGAAGATCAAGCTAAATTGGTCGGCTTTGGTTTTACCAACGATGAGCTGACGAACATTTCTTGTCTCAATACTGAATTAGACATCCGATTCTTGGAGAATCTTTTAATTAAATTGAAACTGATCTGATGGATTACTCGTTATTGGTGTGAACGAGAACTCATTGCAACTCAGAAGCTAATAGTTATTTATGCATCAAGTTTCAAAATGAAGCTTTTTTCAGCACGAGTCTCACGGTTATCCGACGAGGCTGGCCGAGTTCGATAAATACATTGAGTGCTGAAAAAATGTAGTTTTGCAATTACGAAAAACTCCGCTCTAGTTGGATTATTTCTAGAAACATAACACAACCCACATGAATAAACATCTATTTGTAATATCGACTCAGAGTTTTAAATCATGCTATGGTACAGTTACAAATTTTCATTACACTGAGAAAAATCTACACGCCGAGGTCGTGTGTTTTACTTATAGATTTGCGCAATGAGAAAAACCACATGACTTGAGTGTGGTAGCCATATGGATTTCGTCATTGACTTCACGGTATAATAACATGTGTATCAACATTAGGTTGTCATGAGAAACAAACATGAATGTCTAAATATTAAATCATGAAAACCAACTGATTTGCTTATTGAATTCGAAATGTAGTGGCTTTAGATAGTCATGTGTGATAGAACATGAATGTCATGAGACTGAAAGAAGAAATTTGATAGAAGAAACCTTGCTCCCCAAAATATGGATTCGAGGCTCCTGTCGCAAGCTCACTTGAATGTTTTTTTTTTTTTTTTCAAACAAGTGAGTCAGCAACAAGCGGGGCGCCGCAAATCCATATTTTGAGAAGGCCGGGATTAGCATATTTCATTTTATTCGAAGCTGAAAGCTAGGAAAATCTGTTAGTGGAATCCGATTTTTCTCTAACACCATACATTATATCCAATGCTGGAAGTAATGCATTTTATTTATAGAAAATTAGAATTAGCTCCTCATATTCACTCGGACATCTTCACTTAGAAAGAAAAACGAATCCACAAATTTTCCTCTAACACTTTCAGCTTCAGAATTTGCCTCTTCTCTTTGGAACATGATGATGACTGTCGTTCGACACGAGGTCCATCCGCAATTAAGTTCGCTATGGGTTGATCACTAATAATTTAGAAATTTGGAACACGGAAATCGACAGCAAGCCCATCGATTTCAAATTGACCAACTTGAACATGATGACCATGACATAAGATAATCATAAGTTAAACACACTGAATCCGTGTTGGGTGATGATCCATAGTACCCATAGGTTGACGCACACGAATTTGAAATGGAAAGCTTTAGGAACTTATGTGGAAAACTATGGAATTCATGTTGTCGGTTGATGAATCAGTCCATAAAGCAAAACTCAAGAATTGAATGTGTAATTCACACGAAGTTTGTAAGAAAATCACAACAAATCGACATAGACGTTCATGAATCGATCCATAATTTTAAACACACGGATCAAGCGTGTGGATTTTTTTCAGTGTATGAACCAATGGATCAATGCACGAGTTCACTAATTTGACGTTTCAGCGGTGCCGAATTCACTGGTTTCCATGGTCACATAAATAACACGGCACCGGTCAAACGTCAAATAGTGAACTCGTGCATTGGTCCATGGACCAATGCATAAGTTCATTATTTGACGTTTGAGCGGTGCCGTGTTATTTATGTGGCTATGGCAACGAGTGAATTCGGCACCGCTCAAACGTTAAATTCGTGAATTAGTGCATCGGTCCATGCACGAGTTCACGAATTTGACATTTGAGTGGTGCCAAATTCCCTCGTTTCCATGGTCACATAAATAACACGGCACCGCTCAAACGTCAAGAAGTGAACTCGTGCATTGGTCCATTCCATCGATATCATACTGAAGTTCATTCGGAACGGGTCAGACGCTGACTTCACATACAATTTCCTGCCATAATTAACACAGTTGCTTCTCAGTGTGGGACAAAATTTAGATTCCCGCTCCAGTCCACTTTTTGGATTGCATTTAGGTCCCATAACAATGTTGTCATGTTGCTCATATGAGGCCTTCTCGGAGTCCGGATTTTCGTGAGTTGGCGGACTTTACTGCATCTTCTACGTCCGGTTAACAATCTGATCCTAAATCTGAATCACTACCTAGAGTGGGATGTGGATCGCGCAACACATGTTGAATCTTTTTTGTTGCCACAAAATGATTTCAAAGAAGAAAATTTTCAATTCAGTAACTTAACATTACACTATCTAGTTCCTGAAGGTTCCATATAATATCTAATTCCTATTGGCGAACCTGGAGAGAAGTCCCAACTAATGATGTACACGATTTGAGACTAATAGGTAACGAATCCCAGTGTACAATGCTTCACACAAAGAAATATTGCCCATAATATAACGTAGTGTGATGAGGGATATTGAATTTCATGATCCTTGGAAAGCGCGTACGAGTAATTTCAGAAAATTAATAGTTTGATGTTTCAGAATTAATTAATTTGTAATAAGTCAGACATATTCTATATTCCAAAAATCGCCAGAAAGAACATCCAAGCAACATTTTGTGGAAGTGCGATACTCTTGAAAATCGTGACAAGAAATAAACGTAGCGAACACATGCATTAAGAGCAAACCGCAACTTGTTCTTTGCAGCCATAGGTGCATTTCTGTAAACAAAATCACAATAGATGAAAACGCTTTGAAAAGCTTAATCTTCGTTTGGATGTCCAGGTGCCTGGTTGTTAAGTTTAACTGTTTTAATGCGTAATATATTTTTCTACACTGCTGATTAACTTGAGCATCACACGACAGGTTCGAAGTGAACATCAATCCTAAATTTTCACTGTTTAGAAACAAGTCTGGGGTTCTTATTGTAGAACGCGATCTTTTAATTGGCAATGCTTTTGTTTTAATCGGATTTATCATGAAGAGATTTCGTTTAGCCCATTCCAGTAGTTTTTGAAGGACGGAATTTATTTATCTTGACATGTCATCGACATATTTGGGGGGGGGGGGGGTGTGCGATCAAGGCAAAAGTACCTTGACTGTGGTTTTATGGGTGTTATCTTGCAATTTGGAAAAGTGTTGTTCCATATTTCGTGTGTAGTATCTGTGCCTCCCTCCCAGATCGTAATCTTTCTTGGCGTTTCTGATCATCATAGTTACTCTATATCTAGCGAACAGTTTACTGTAGTCTTGTCCCTTAATCAGTTATTATAGCCAATGTTTCTTAAAATAATATCGCGTTCAATATCAGATGGAAACCACGAACTTTTTTTAACTTTGCATGCTCTAATGGTATAAATGTATATCATGTAAATACAGTAGTTTATCATTTAGAAACTCTAGAAGCATGTCAGGATCACTGTATGAGAAATATTCATTCCAGTTTACTCTGTTAAAGGCATTTTGTAGAGCAGAAGCATCAAAATGAACATAGTCGCGATAGTAGATTGGTGTACTTGAAATAGAAGACACTATTTCTACGGATAAGAATATCATATCGTAATGTGATACACCAGGCATTGGTAGTTGATCATGTTTGAGAACTTTATTCGGTGAATCCGTTAAACAAAGATCAAGCAAAGAGCACCCCGTTTGATGAAAAAATGTTCGTTCCTAAGCTTGATCTTCTTCTTTCTGGCATTACGTGGGACAAAGCCTGCTTCTCAGATTAGTGTTCTTATGAGCACTTCCACAGTTATTAACTGAGAGCTTTCTTTGCCGATTGACCATTTTTGCATGTGTATACCGTGTGGCAGGTACGAAGATACTATATGCCCTGGGAATCGAGAAAATTTCCTTTACGAAAAAAAACCTTGACCAGCGGGATTCGAACCCACTGTCCTCAGCATGGTCATGCTGAATAGCTGCGCGTTTACCGCTACGGCTATCTGGGCCCCTCCTAAGCTTGATAGCGGTCTTCAATATTCGTCTAGTATGCGGGGACAGTCTTTCATTCACGTAAATTCGATCATTCCCTTGAAAGCCAATATGATGTAGCACCAAAGATCTGCGAAGTAAGTACTTATTGAAGAACTCGTCTCTTAACCCACGGAAGGCAAAATGGCAGAGAATTGGTGGCGAAGCACTAGTGCGTACAGGATATTTGGAGAGCCGCCGTAGAGTAACCATCGATTTTTTCGGTTTCGCGAAACCAATGTTGCGAGAAATATTGCAATAAATATGCTGAAGAACCTCATCTTGGTGGTATGGAATGATGACGAGATCTTGCTGCGTCTCCAACCGGCCAAGTCGATGCATTCCGGAAAAATGTGCAGCACGAACATTATTCATCGCCTCGATTAGTTTGTCCACGCTAGCGTTGGTTTTTTTTTTTTTTTTTTTTTTTATATAGTTTTAGAAGGTGGTAAACTACATTTACGAACTAACCCAGCGTTTCACGTTCGATATGGAGGCTAGTCATATCGAATTCGTCCATCGTGCGCCAGAGTGTCGGACTCTTTTATACCGACTAAAATCCACCTTCGCCCACGAGCCATTCCCCCCGGAACTGCCTCTTGGCATTACTTCATGGGGGAGGCTATTGTGCTAACCACTGCACTGCTCATTACTTCGCTTCCTGCGTGTGACTCACGTGCATCTTACGCTCCTGTACTTTCCTTGCTCCCTTCGTACTGCTGGCATCGCGCCAGGGCCATGTTTCTACTGCCGCTTCTGTCATTACTACACGGGAAAAAATTCTGTGGTAAAAACTACTATTGTAGCTGACTACGCCCATTCTTGAAACTACCATGGAATTTCAGAACAAATTACTATGTTTATGGTACATCCCGCCGCATTACTGGTACATTTGACAGAAGTTATTTTCATCAATTCGATTTTGACTACAGACATGGTAAAATCAAGCGCATTTCTGGTCTGCTGAAAATTGCCGGTGCGAGCGCTTAAGTTAACCCCCTAAAATGGTAGTTTTTACCGCACAATTTTTTTGCGTGTACGCTTCGTTGCTCTGCTGCGATGTGTTTGGGGCTGGCATCTCTCCAGAGCCCTGCGCAACTTTTGCGCCTGCTGCTAATTCGCCGATTCACGAGTTCTCCAGGTTGGACCAGTTGGCTGCCGAGGTCGGTCCAGCGATTCCGGTTGGAGGGTAGCTTCCGGTTCACTGGCGCCCCGACGACCCAAAACTGATGGTTGTCACGATCGCTACTCGGCATAGTCCCCGACGGTGGAGCTAGCCTACTCCAGCGGAGAGTTCCCGACGTAGGAATGTCTCCCGAAACCGTTAACGTTACGCGTTTGTTCCCGCTTCACTGCTGCTGCTGACCGGTGAAGTGCCGAGGTCGATCCAGCGATTCCGGTTGGAGGATGGCTTCCGGTTCACTGGTGCCCCGACGACTTAAGCCGGTGACTCGCTACGGACTACTCAGAATAGTCCCTGACGGTGGATCTATCCTACTCCGACGAAGATTTCCCCGACGGCGGAAGATCTCCCGAACCGATGCTTTCCGGGCTGATGCCGAGGTCGGTTCTGCGATTCCGGTGGAGGGAAACTTCCGGTTCACAGGCGCCCCGACGACCAATTGCCGGAGCTGTTTCGCGATCTACTCGGCTAGTCCCCGGCGGAAGGACATAGGCTACTCCGACGCGATGTTGGTCGGTAAGCAATTCCGATTGGAGGATGACTTCCGGTTTGCAGGCGCCTCGACGACTTATTACCGATATTACGCTACGCCCGCTCTACTCGGTCTAGTCCCCGGCAGAGAATCTAGCTTACTCCGGTCGCGCCCGTTGGTCTCCTTCATATGCTCGCTTCAACAGGCTGACTTGTCAAGCGCCAAGGTCGGTGCGACGATTCCGGCTGCCCCAACGATTCAGAGCCATGTGCTGTCCGCTGTGTTGAGTGCCGCTGCTCCTCTCGCCATCTTCGTTGTAAAAGAGACATCATCTGAACGATTGTCCTGTTTACCGCGTCCCATTTCTCTTCGTCGGCACACATTCGTTGGACGATATTGTGCACATTAACGTCATTGCCGACGACGGATGTCATCTCGGCTCGCTCATGCTCGAAGCGTGGACATTCGAAGACCACTTGCTCAGGGGTATAACGGCGATCTTGCGTGTCCAAACCTATTGAGGTATTTCTTGAAACAGCCATGACCAGACAAAAACTGCGTCAAGTGGAAATTCACTTCTCCGTGATTTCTGTTTACCCACATCGACAGGCAAGGAACACTAGCGTTGTAGTCAACCTTCAGAGCATCTATACATCGTTGAATACATACAATACGGTTATCAAGATTAATCACGTATGATTCAATCATTGCTTCCACACTCTCCGGCGACACGGGAGACCGTATTATATTCCCTATCTTTTATCTCACTCTAACAATTATCATCAAAACTTTGAGGAAGCAAATCTCGAGGTTTAGTGAACCGATGGAGCTGAAATTTTATTGGGTTGTGCACTACATATATAGAATCATAGTGATACATTTTCACGTCGATATATGGAGTGGTTCTTGGGATTTGCTTCTATGGATAGGGTGATTATGATGATATCCCGTGCGGCCTTAAGGCTCAAGAATTCATCATTCAATCATCGGCAGTCATCAAAAATTAAAAACCAGTTCTTCGTTCAAATTAAAAAAAAATCTTATGAAAATCTATCATTGCATTACAGATAGCGAATGTAATGCAATGATAAATTTTTTTGAAGATTGCTTCAACTTTGAGCGAAAAACTGCTGTTGAAAATTGGTAAAACAATGATAGTTATTATCCTCTTAAAGTGGACATCATACAATGGATCACTTTCATCAAGGTACCCGGATTTGTATCGTTGTTTTTCTTGTTATTATTATGGTGCAAACAAAAAATTACAGCGTGGGTTTAGTGAAACGACAAATGGTAGAACACATATGAAAGGATGATTGTTATGCAAAGGGATAGAAAATCAATTTAAAACAAACCATTCGACTGATTGGATATATAGCAGAGGGTTTTTACTACACCACAAAGAAGGCGATCATCAGCAGCTTGAATCGTTATATTGTTGGAATTTTCAGGCACATAGTAATGAGTAGCCGCCACTTGAAACTGCACCAACAAAAACTATCACTCAATTGCACTCATCCTTTCAGGAGCTTTTGAATAAGTTATTGAGTTATCCAGAGCAATTAAAAGAGTACATTGTGATTTGATATAAATGATTGAACACTCCAAAAACAATGCTGAGAAGTGCTACTTTTCAGCACCGTTAACGGAAGTGAAAAGTATAACTTTTCAGCATTGTTTTGACTGATAGGAAAAGTTGGCCATTATATTGTTCATATTCTGATGATTGGCCTTGTCCAGTCTGTGGCGTTCCGCGATTTCGTTGATAAACGCTTTCTGGCTCAGCGAACAGAATCCATCGCTGCTCTTCTCAAGCTTGATGCCTAGGAACTGATTTATCGGCCCCAACGACGAGATTTCAAAATGCTTACTTAATTGACTCTCCAAGAGATCCATCTGACGCTCACCACTACTAACCACGACAATGTCATCCACATATTTTAACAGATAAATCCACTCACCATTGTCCAACAGTTTCGCAAACAGGCAAGCGTCCGAATCTGATTGCTTAAGGCTAAGTAGCCCGTCATTCGTTTTGGCAACAATGATGACTTTTCAGCTTGCATTTCAACGTGATAAAACTCAGTCTTGAAAGTTTATATTGACTTGAAAATGTATCACTGTACGCGCTGACATGCATAAAGTATGCTGATACTTTTCCAGTTGTGTCAGCGCAAAACCATCTGATTTTCTTTGATTCGCAATCGTGAGATGAATTAGCAACAATCATCAACGACACGTACAAATTTCAATGACGGCCTACTTCGCCTTAAATCCTAAGCTCAACAACACCTTCTTCATGGTAGCATTCCAGACATGGGCTGCCTGTTTGAGCCCATACAAACTTCGTTGCAGTCTGCACACCAGCTCCTCCTTACCGGGTACCGCGTATCCCGGGGGCTGCAGCATATAGAGTTCTTCGCTCAGTCTTCCATTTAGATACGCATTTTTCACATCGATGTGACGAACTGGAAGCTTCTTGTGCCCTGCTAGCGCCAGGAGAACCCTGAACGTCGACGGCATTGAAACCGGCGCAAACACTTCACTAAAGTCACTGCCGTACCGTTGTCCAAATCCCTGGGCAACGAGCCTCGCTTTGTGGCGCACCACCTGTCCACTAGAGTCCTTTTTCTTCTTAAAGACCCATTTTGACCCTATTGCTTGTCGCCCTTTCGGTAGTTCAACTAACGACCACGTACCCTTCGACAACAGCGATTCATATTCATCGTTCATCGCTTTTATCCACTTATCACTACACGCACTATTCACAGCTTCACGGTAGTTCTTCGGTTCCGGATCGTCCATCTTTGCAACACCGACTACAAAGGCCTGATATCTTGCCGGCAACACTCCTGCATTTCCGCGCTGAGGTCTACCTGGCTCCGCTTGATCTCCATCGGGGTCTTCGGCATCAGCACCATAAAAAACATCATCGTCGGAATCTTCCTCCACAAAACCTTCACATTCCGATTCTTCGTCGATGCTTTCATTATCTGCGGAAACCGATTCGATAGACACGAGCCGATCCGCGTTCCTCTGCGGAACAACTTCCGCATCCGCAGGCTTTTGATCCTTCGCTCCAGCTGGTAACTCCTCCTGCAGTTGTGATCCGAGTTCAAGGAACCTGGCATCCCGACTAATAACGATCTTATTCGTCTGCTTGTCTAAAAAACGATACGCTTTGGAGCCACAAGCATATCCAACGAACAATAGCTTACTCGCTCGGCTGTCTAGCTTCACTCGTTTTGCGTCCGGAATGTAGACGAATGCCTCACACCCAAACACTTTCAGGCGGCCTAAATCAGGTTTCTCTCCACACCATAGTTCCATCGGCGTCTTCGCTACTGACCGTGATGGTAAACGATTCTGAATGTAAGCTGCAGTAGCTATTGCTTCTCCCCAATACTTCTTATCCAAGTTCGCATCAAGAAGCATGCATACCGCCATCTCCTGCTGGTAGCGATTGCGCCTCTCGGCTACGCCGTTCTGTTGTGGCGCGTATCCTGTCGTCAGCTGCATCTGAATGCCCTCTTCCCGATAAAACTGTTCAAGTTCACGATTGACGAACTCGCCGCCACGATCAGATCGTATGATCTGCGGCTTCCTCCCAAACTTGTTCTCAACCATCCGAACGAAACTCATGATGCAGTGTTTTGCTTCAGATTTATCCGTAATCAAATACATTATGACATACCTGCTGATGTCATCGATGAGGGTTAGAAAGTACCTCTTCCGGGTGTCACATTGCTCATCGGACCGCATAGATCCGTGTGGATCAACTGCAACGGCTGTGTTGATTTCCGCTCAGCTCCGCAACCGAGCCATCTTGCCCTCCATACACGGCTCACACACAATCTTGGTACCACAGTTCACTAGCTTCATACCAGTAGCCAGATCTTCTTTCTGAATCTTCTCAAACACCGCCGGATCACGGTGACCAAATCTTCGGTGCCATGTATGTTGGAAGTTCACTGTATGGCACTGGGTATTTGCAACCGCAACACGTTCCGGCTCTTTAAAAAAAAAACAGTCCGCCGCGCCTCTCACCCAAGGCAACGACCGTGTCCGACGGATTACTCACTTCAACACTGGTCTTCGTGAATAGCACACTGTAACCCTTATATGCCATTTTACTCACGGATATCAATCCACCGTCGAGGTTTGGCACGAACAACACTTTATCAAGATTGATATCCACCGGTTCGACGGTACCGTTAACACTTTTCAACGAACCGCAGCCAACACCACCAGACTCTGAGCAATTTCCATTCGCCATCACAACCGTAACACTCGACTTCTCCAGCTCATTGAAAAACCCTTCACTGCTGGTCATGTGGCACGAAGCCCCACTATCGATCTTCCACAAACGATCCACTTTAGCCGCTGCACAGATGGCTTCACCCTCAGTATGGGCAGAAAAACAAACACTGTTGGTTTCCGGATTTTTCACTTGCATAGAATTCACCGGTTGTTGGCCACTGCCACCAGGTTTCACACCGGATATTCCTTCGCCGCTGTTCTTTTCTTTTACACTTTTCCACTTCTGACAATCATTCTTAAAATGTCCCGGTTCCTTGCAGAAAAAACACAATTTTTCTTTGTTTACTTTCTGCGTTTTTAGCACTTGTTCACCGGATGAAGATTTTCCGCTCCGCTCCTGCCGCTTGTGATATTCGTCCATGAGCTTGGACCGCACCAACTACATCGTAACATCCGCATCGGGGCGTGCTTCTAGAGCAGATGCCAAGAAATGGTACGACTCTGGCATGCTCCTTGGCAGCATAGCGATTTTCAGTTTCTCGGCCAACTCTAATCCCGCATTCACTCACAAGCGCTCGAAAAGCGCACACAAGTTCACTATTTTGACGTTTAAGCGGTGTCAAACTCTCTCGTTACCATGACCACATAAATAACACGGCACCGCTCAAACGTCAAAAAGTGAACTCGTGCATTGGTCCATTCCAACAAGTGCTTCTCAACGTCTCCGTCTTCCAATCACATAGCCTGTTTAGAAGTGACAGCTGTGACGATGCTGTCGACTTCTCATGGCAAGCTATTAAAGCATCCCATACCACCTTTGCACTAACACTATCCTTGATTAACACATATTGACTTTCGTCAATGCACAGTCCTAGTGTAGCACGGGCCTTCCGGTCAACTTTGTTCCAGGCGTCAGTTGCTGGCTCCGGTTTGGCTTCCGCCACAACATTCCAAAGATCCTCCCGGATCAAAAACATCTCCATTTGAAACTTCCAACTAGCGTAGTTGGTGTTTCCAAGTTTGCTGATCGCAAACTTTCCCGTATTCGCCATTTTGTGCCCACCGGCAAATCACCACCAGGCAACAACCAGCCGAATTCGATGCACGCAACAACGCCAAAACTGATCGGACGATCTTCCGCGAATTTCACTGTTAAATCGACCGAATTCCACGATTCCTCTCTGGGCCCAAAACCTGTGGGAAGGAATGGACCACCAGAGCAGAGAATAACACAGGGAATCGATTACTGCGTGGGGAAATCGAGATTCGGATAAAATTAACTCGCGACGACGTGACTTGCGTTTACAAACGTGTTCACTTTAATGATCGATTGAGAGGTAACAACGGAAATAACAATAAGGTGGGTTTACACTTTATTTCCAGTTCAGTGGGTCAGCGCCCCTGTGGTAAAACGATACTTACGTTCAACAAAGTCGAGAAAATTTCCAACCCGAAAAGATCCTCGACCGGTGGGATTCGAACCCACGACCCTCAGCTTGGTCTTGCTGAATAGCTGCGCGATTACCGCTACGGCTATCTGGGCCCCTTATTGAAGTCAAAAATTTCAAATTTCGAGTTATCTAGTTGTAGCATCAAGGGGACGATATCAAAAAAAGTTATGAAAAAAGAGATTTGTCGAATCGTGTATGTTAAGTGAATTGAAAACTCATGCAATAATTGTTGAAATAGTTATAGAACTAGTCATGCAAATAAATATTAGCATTCAGTTGTCTGGCATTCATCAGTTTGCGATCTGCTGTGAAGAATTCGGCTTTCAGCTTCAAGGAACCCTAGTTTTGCCTAGTTGTTTTAATGCAGTTTGATTGAACCACTGCATTGATGATTGCAGCAGTGCAAGATTCAATGGAAATTATTATTATACACCAAGTCCTTCCGGAGATCTTCGTAACAGAAGCTCATTTACTTTGCCCAAATAAATCAGTAGGAGTGTTGGAAGTCGGATGTTGGCTTCTTCTTGGCATTAACGTCCCCACTGGGACGACTACTCAGCGTAGTGTTCTAAGAGCACTTCAAAAGTTCTTAACTGAGAGCTTTCTTTGCCAATGTTTTCATTTTCGCATTCGTATATCGTGTAGCAGGTACGATGTTACTCTATGCCCAGGAAAGTCTAGGAAATTTCCATTACGAGAAAATCCTGGACCGACCGGGAATCGAAGCCGCGGACTGTAACCACTCGGCTAAGTAAGGCCCCAATCATTAAGATACTGTTATCAGAAGCTAATTTTGATTGAATTTTGGTGAGAATAATGTCATTTATAGCAATTTTTACTATATTTACTGGTAAAATTAAGCAGTAAACCATTGTACTTTTTACTATATTTTTATCAGTGTAACAATACCTGACCCATTCTTAGCGTGCATTGCTTTGAGCGTGAGCATCGCATCACACCTGAGAACAAGAGGGAGAGAGAGATAATGAGAAACTCACATTATTTTGCTCACCATTCACCTTCTAACGTGAGTTGAAACTGTTCACTTTTACTCGACTCATATGTAGCCAGAAGAGACGAACCCTCATTTTTTATTAAAAGGCTTTCCTAACTTTTTGTACCGTAACTTCGTATGAAAAATCAAATGAATACCGATAAATTCAAGTGTCCAACAGAACAATGATCGGATTGGATTATCGTTCTTAACAATAAAAAGATTGCCTAAATTGCTAGCACAGTTCCAGCATATTCTTCTAGTTTATGGCCCATTTCTAACGATCCCGTCTCGGAGCGCAATTTTTACGATTCGCCACACCGACGCTTGAACCATGAGGGCAACCAACCACCTACCAAACCGACATCGGAGAGCAACGAGCAAGTGAATCATCGCCAAGTGTTCTGCTCGGGAGGCACCCCATAGTGCACCGCAATACCAGCGACATGCCAACCGACTCCAATGGGTTGCGCCAAGTGCGGCTAGAAACCGAACAGCTGAAGAAGGAAGTTGTGGCAGCAAAGGCACCTAAGCGAACCATGCTTGCAGTGCAGCACCCTGAGCCATACGTTGCCGCCACGCTAACAAACCGACGGAGCACAACAAAACGATTTTTTGTCCCCATCTGTGGGTAGGTATTGCTTTTTTACTTAGAGTAAGAAGGGGCAGAAGTTCGACCTTAGTGAAGTAATCAATATTTTCTGAAATAATATTAAAGTTTTAAAGAAATTAATACCGCAAATCAATACACCTCTAATATTTTAACTACAATTTAGTTGGAAAAAACTTATGTCAGTTTAATAAGCTACCATTTCGTCTCAGATTTCAAACATGATTCATATTCCAGGCAGTGGCGATTCTAAAGGTAAAAATTAATATTTTGCTCACTTTTTAATACGAAGGACCTATATTGCAAAATAATATGTATAGCTTTTCGAAATTTTAAACCATTTCTGTAATAGTTGAAGCGAATGTCTCTAACTTGAAATGCATTAGTAATACCATGACATTCATAACATTGGTTTTAAATTTTGCTAAAAATCTCATGAAGAACTTTTGCCCCACCTTGCTCTACCGGCGCTTGCAATGTCGATCGATTTTTTTTTATTGAGAGGGGGTTATTGCTAAGAATCAGGGACCAAGTCTGTTTATGTATGAGAATGGCACCTTCCGAGAAGGTTCCGCCAGACGTGGGACGGGTCGGACTACGTCCCCTCGGAGTGGTCACCTTCATGCTCTCGCGAACACGCTGAGCCTGGGGGCCAAAATTGTATGTAGCAGCAAAATCGTCGAAATGGAACCATGACGAGGAGCAGAACATCTTCCCGTTTTCGCTTTGGTTCAGTTCCCATGGGATAGTCCATCGCCTCTCACTCTCTGGAGCGGGCGGTGACTTCAACGATCAGATGGTTGTTTTTGTCGTGGCTTTTGTTTCAAACGATGTTCTACTTCGGTCTTACAGATCGTTCCACTGTGCTGAACTTCTACACTAAAACTTCAGTTTACGTAACTTTGTAATTTGTGGCACATGAGTCTACACGGCATTCTTTTAGAACATACTTATGAATGGTTTGTGAATTCGGTACATTGAAGCTTGTGATAAGCTAAACATTTTAGAGGCAGTCCATAAATCAAGTGGTCATTTTTTCTGACTCTTCGGCTCTCTTCTGCACCCTTGTGGCCCTGTGTTGTTTTGACCGATACCCCCATATTCTCCTATGACCACGTGTTTTTTTTTTCTATAAACGAAATATAAAATGAAAAAATCAAAAACAAATATGAGAAGATTCAAATATGGCGTCCATCATTTTTTTTGGGATTTCTATGCACCCCTCCCTCAATTGACAAATGAAGAGGGCTGAAGACTTTTGGAACTGAAAATTTTAAGATTATTTCTTTACAAATGATGAATGATGGATTCTCCCAAAGATTTTTTTCAGAAATAGCAACGAAATATTAACCTTAATTTTCTCCACAATTCTCTACACAAATTTCCTGTAATACTGGGCGTACAATAGTGCGTTTCGTCACACAGGCTTTATATCATGTCGGCAGATAGAGATATGGTGAGGAATGGATAAGTGAGGTATATTAAACTATGGTAATTGTGAAGCTTGGGGATGTTGCAATGGTCAATAGCCAAATACTTCAAACTACCTTAGCGTAGCTGTAGTATAATTGGTAATGTGTCAGTTAGGCCCATTCAAATTTTAAAAATGTTTGAAAATCCAATCTCCCATATGCTCCTTACCATCCTTACCATAAAAATAGTGTTCTATGAAATTTTCTAGGTGGTCCAAAGATAATGTAGGTTTATATGGAAATAACTATGGAGACATTTTGAGAAATGTTGGTAAATGGCTGGGCATGGCGTACCATTGGTACCTCGCGTACCTGCAGGAATAAAATAGACCCCTATGTGCGGTCCTTAGCCTCTTGCCCAGCAACTCCTATCCCTACCTCCTCGTGGTACTGACCGGGGTACGAGTAACCTTGAGGAAGATCGGGTAACCAACCCCGGTGGAAACTTTGGTCGTATGCTGACAGGGAAGGGGGGTTTGCTTTTGCTTTTGCTTCTGCAAACCTTGAGCGTCTGTACTCCATGTTAGGAGCGGCTCACAACAGCGTCTGTTCCCCATGTCAGGGGCGGCTGATCAGAGAAGGACTCTAAGCTAAACTGCGCACTATGGCCCTCCGAACATTTAGGGGGAATGGTCCTCCGGAAATCTAGGGGGTTGGTGTCAGGCCCTGCAAGCCAACCGTAAAAACACATCAGCACAGGAACGTCAACGAGAGAATATGGACCGGAACAATCGGCAAAGACCACAGCGACGAAAATGGACCAGCGATTGGATGCTCGGTACGTGGAACTGCAAATCTCAACTTCATTGGAAGTACTCGCATACTCTTCGATGTACTGAAGACCCGCGGTTTCGACATCGTAGCGCTGCAGGAGGTGTGCTGGACAGGAGCATTGGTGCGAACGTTTAGAGGTAATCATACCATCTACCAGAGCTGCGGCAACACACGCGAGCTGGGAACAGCTTCCATAGTGATGGGTGATATGCAAAAGCGCGTGATCGGGTGCTGGCCGATCAGTGAACGAATGTGCAAGTTGAAATTAAAGGCCGATTCTTTAACTTCAGCAAAAACAACGTGTATAGCCCACACTCCGGAAGCATTGATGAGGACAAGGACGCATTTTACGCGCAGCTCGAACACGAGTACGACCGCTGCCCAAGCCATGACGTCAAGATCATCATAGGAGATTTGAACGCTCAGGTTGGCCAGGAGGAGGAGTTCAGACCGACGATTGGAAAGTTCAGCGCCCACCGGCTGACGAACGAGAACGGCCTACGACTGATAGATTTTGCCGCCTCCAAGAATATGGCCATTCGTAGCATCTATTTCCAGCACAGCCTCCCGTATCGGTACACCTGGAAATCACCTCACAGACAGAATCGCAATCGACCACGTCTTGAGCGATCGACGGCACTTCTCCGACATAACCGATATCATAACCTATCGTGGCGCTAATATTCACTCCGACCACTACCTGGTGAAGGTAAAACTGCGCCCAAAACTATCCGTCATCAACGATGTACGGTACCGACGCCCGCCTCGGTACAATCTAGCGCGACTGAAACCACCGAATATCGCCAATGCGTACGCTCAGCATCTTTAGGCAGCGTTACCGGATGAGGGCGAGCTCGATAGGCCCCTCTTGAGGACTGCTGGAGGTCAGTCAAAGCAGCCATTAACGACGCTGCCCAAAGCATTGTCGGATATGTGGAACGGAGCTCAAGAAACGATTGGTTCGACGAAGAGTGCCGGGAGGTTTTAGAGAAGAAGAATGCAGCGCGGGCTGTAATGCTGTAGCATGGTACGCGACAAAACGTGGAACGATACAGACTGAAGCGGAAACAACAAACCCGCCTATTCCGGGACAAAAAGCGCCGCCTGGAAGAGGTGGAATGCCAAGAAATGGAGTTGCTGTACCGTTCTCAAGAAACGCGGAAGTTCTATCAGAAGCTCAACACATCCCGCAAAGGCTTCGTGCCGCGAGCTAATATGTGCCGGGATAAGGATGGGAGCATCTTGACGGACGGACGCTAGGTGATCGAAAGGTGGAAGCAGCACTACGACGAACACCTGAATGGCGCAGAGAACACAGGCAGAAGGTCAGGACAGCGAAGGCGATGGCTACGTCAGCACAGCGGACAGTAGAACCAGCTCCCACGATGGGGGAAGTAAAGGATGCCATTCAACAGCTCAAGAAGATCAAGATGGGCTCGGACAGGTTGGCCGCTTGTCTGCATCGGCTGATAGTCAGTGTTGGGGGAAGTCGTCTCTAATTCGATTAAACACATATTGAGAGCAGCGTATGCGTAACGTCAACTTCAATGCTGTAATAATTTATTTAAATTCATTTCTTTTCATTCATATTACAATTTAGTAGCTTACATGATAGTTTCACAATCGTCACTTCCAGAGACACTTGCTCTCCAACCGATTCCTTCACACTACCTATCAATTAAAGCATAATCGAGTAACCGACTTGCAGATGGCAGTGTCGCCAGTTCCACTGAACTACTCTCTAAGCGGTCGCAACAGTCAGAATCTGAGAAACGGAACAACTACCGGAGAAGTGGAAGCAATTCGTTATATGCCATATCTACAAAAATGGCGACAAACTGGAGTGTGAAAATTATCGTGCAATCACTATCCTAATCGCCGCCTACAATGTGCTATCCCAGATTCTCTTCCGTCGTCTATCACCTATAGCAAACGAATTCATGGGAAGTTATCAAGCAGGTTTCATCGACGGTTGCTCGGACCAGATCTTTTCCGCGCGGCAAATTCTCCAGAAATTCCGTGAGTACCAGGTCCCTAAGCACCATTTGTTCATCAATTTCAAGGCGGCGTACGACAGTATTGACTGTGTAGACAATGCAAGATCATGGACGAGAACAGCATTCCCGGGAAGCTCACAAGATTGATCAGAGCAACGATGGACGGTGTGCAAAACTACGTGAAGATCGTGGGCGAAAAAAAAAAATGAAAACAAAACTATGAACGAGAATTTAACTTCCGACCTCAAGATCACCAATCTTCTCCTCTAGCGAATACTTTACCAGCTCTTCGAAAAATTGCTTCGTCAATGCACTATAAAAGCGACCACATGGCCCATTAATCAAAGATTGTTGCCTAAAACTTGACTGCACCCTTCGGAATACTAGTTCATTACCGGCGAAATTAGGTCACGCCTGAAATAATCTAAACTTTTCGCAAAAAACTTCCACGCAACACATGAGAAACACGTTTTAAACAATCAATCTGTTGCTAGACCATGTTTTCGTTGTTAGATGATACGTAAAGCCTGATACGCTGCTGACAAGTAATTTCTAGGCCTATCTGGAAGGAATCGATCAAGGAAGCGCTTTTTTCTGATTGCATTACGCAGTTGAAAAGAGATGTCAGTTCAAACGGGAGTCGCTGTAGAAAATTTCTGCAAGGAATCGGCGAGAAATTTCTTTAGCGATTCCTGTTCAGCAGCAAATCAGGCTTAAGGTGCAACACAACTATATTGCAACTGGATAGAAACATACAAACTTCTAGTTGTCATACACGTAGTTTAGTGCAACTTTCTAGCAACTAGAATGAGTTGTGGGTATGGAAACGAAAATTGAATGCAAGTTGCGGATGCTTTCAAGAAAGTA
Source organism: Aedes aegypti (assembly GCF_002204515.2). Classification (NCBI taxonomy): domain Eukaryota; kingdom Metazoa; phylum Arthropoda; class Insecta; order Diptera; family Culicidae; genus Aedes; species Aedes aegypti. Next base: position 222,254,150 of record NC_035107.1, on the reverse strand, counting down.
ATTTGAAACTTAACATTAAAACCGACATTTTGGGAGAAGTTTCAAGAATTTGTTTGAAAAGTTGCTGAAAACATCTAGATAAATTTGACTTCAAGGCTATTTGCAAGGGACATTTGCATCAAATTTTGGAACGGCAATGAAACTTTATGAGCCTTGATATTGATATGCAACCGATTTAGAACCAGGTAAGTTACAGATGCTTTTACTGATAACTACAGATGCTTACAGATACTTTTACTGATTTAAACCATTTTTGAAAAGTATATCTTTGAAAGGTGTTTCGCGTGCTACTTGGGAGGAGAACGGCGTGTGGCGGCGAAGGATGAACCACGAGCTCGCTCAACTCTACGGCGAACCCAGTATCGTGTAGGCAGCTAAAGCTGGAAGGATACGCTGGGCAGGGCATGTTGCAAGAATGCCGGACAACAACCCTGTAAATAGGGCTGTGCAAATATCGATATTATCGATAATATCGATATTATCAGCTTGATTTTATCGATACGATATCCGATATTTGCCGACCCGATATTTTCCGATATCGATAAAACTATTGTCTGTCCGATAATTAGGACAACACTCAATGATTTTGTTAAAACTAGTTTAACGGAATTTTAGATATCCATTAATCGTAACATACCATAATTACAAAATTCAAATATTTGACTTCATAATACAACAGTTGGTGTCAAATGAAGCCAGAATAGTCGATATCGCTTGAAAATCCCTTTATTAAAAATTATCGGGTATCGGTTCGATACCGATAATGTCAAATCCGATATATCGCCGATACCGATATTTAATCAATTGGATATCGCCGATACCGATAAATCGTCCTTGTGCACAGCCCTACCTGTAAAGATGGTGTTCGCTACGAATCCGGTAGGAACAAGAAGGCGTGAGGCGCAACGAGCAAGGTGGACTGACCAGGTACACCAGGACCTGGAGAGCGTGGGTCATAGTCGAGGATGGAGAGAAGCGGCTATGAACCGAGTGAAGTGGGGAAATATTGTTGGTGAGGCTTTATCAAGATAATTGATGTAAAGCCAAATAAGTAAGTAAGTAACATTCAGAGGTATGACATTTGGAGAAAAATAGTACAATCAAGCAAATTCAAGGGAAACATAGATCTATTGAGGTGCAGTTGTTCGGAATCCAATGATGAACACAGCTTTCCTCGAATCAAAAAGCCAAAATGAAATTCGCACTTTTTTTTGTCGCTTCCCTCGCAAGATAAGTTTTTTTTTATTTTGACATATTACATTGAATTGTAAACTGTTTTAACTTAAGAAAATAAAAAAACAACTAAATCGACAATCAAACTATGTTCCAATGCTAACAATCGATCGTTATCATACGTTTTACATAAAAACTTTGGTGTTGTAACTGCAATATATAAAAAAATCACATTCCTCAAATTTGGCAGCTCCGTGACAACCCAGAATATCTACGGCATGGTTCCGAATCCAGCATTGTTCATTTATAACAAATAAGTGGTACCTTTTTAAAGTTAACTGAGGGTGGTTACTAAAAAAAAACGAATGCAAATTAACGGAATGGCAGGTGTTTAAAAATGCCTTGTCGGGTTCGCGGTTGTAAACACTGGTTTTTGATTGACTCTCTTTCGCTGATTCGCTGAAGACGAGTCTTCATAACGTCTTAAACTTTCATAAGTGACAAGATTTGTCACAAAAGTCCCATTTTCAGTCTATTTGATGTCAATCCACAAAATTTCATGCAAATTAAATTTCTAAGGAGAGAACTCTGTCTATGTTACACAAATTTCATTATTGTTTCAATTCCATATAAACCATAAGCATAAGCATTGATGACCGTACAATTCGTAGTTGTTACTCCGCGATTGACCAGAATAATCGAAATTGCAAACGAACCAAGAGATGTAGCTTGGGAGTAGCTTTCCATATTCAATGTACACTTTCGAGACCTCCGAACATTATAAAGTCAATATCGGCGCCGGCCACGTCCTTACTGTCATCGGGGAAGGAAAGGAATATTAGTGTGACATCCATCGTTACTAGAGACCGAGATCACCTCTGCATCTCCATGGGTGTCATGGGAAGGAGTTTTGTTAGTGGGGGGGGGATCATAACTGCATGATCAGGATTCACCTTGGTAAGTGATGCGATTCATGCAACCTCAGTTCAAAAAATCACCTATCTATACTCTAAATATGCAGGACATGAAGAGCACGATTTGCGAAATGGAGAAATTTCAGAATTTCCTCTCCAGCAAGCTCGACACTCTTCTGAACGAGGTCAAGGCACTTAAAGTGGAACATGCAGCAATGAAGGCAGAAGCTGATCAAATACGGAAAAAACATCATCAATTAAGCTACACGGTGGATGAACTGGAGATGGATGTGGAACGATTGAGCAGGATGACCTTGTCGCGAAATATGATAGTCCTTGGAATACCCCCAAGAAAGGATGAAAACGTCAAGGAAATCATCGGAAAAGTGTCGTCCGCGATCGGATATGAAATCCCGGATGGAGCAATACTGGAGGCCAAACGTCTGACATCGAATGGAGAAAAACTACGGAACACCGAACCCGCACCGATAAAAGTAGTGTTTGTGAGTGAGCAGTACAAAGAGGAGTTATTTGCCAAAAAGCGTTCCTTCGGTCCGCTGCTGTCTGCTGCTGTTGATCTACCGTTGCCTGATGGTTCACGTAAAATCGTTTTACGCGACGAACTCACACCACGTGGAATGGAACTCTACAAACAAGTACGTGAGATACAAGACTGTTTAAACTACAAGTTTGTGTGGCCCGGCAGAAACGGTGTAATATTGGCAAAAAAATCCGAAAACTCAAAAACAGAGTTCATTCGCTCTCGCTCAGACGTTGCGGGATTACAGCGGACTGGTGCGAAACGCAATTTGGATACATCCACGACCAACTCATCTACGCAGTCATCGCCTGTGTCGGAACCGGCGGCGAAGCGACGTTAAGCAGGCCCACTGCGGACACACTATGAAGATTTATTAAAATGTTTTCAAATTATTTTTATGATTGTTCTGAATCGTGGTTGAAAAATAAATACTGTGCAGTATCAAATACGTCTTTGAAAATCATTCAGTTAAACATCAGAGGGATGAATGAATTGTCCAAGTCTGACAATGTAAGAGAATTGTTAGATCGTTATGGGGAACGGGTGGATATAATCGTTCTTGGCGAAACATGGTTGAAAGATGACAAGGCTGTATCATACTCAATAAAGGGTTGTAAAGGCTATTTTTCATGCAGAGATAGTTCGCATGGGGGATTGGCGTTATTTGTTCGACAAGATATGCACTATGATCTTTGTTCGAACAGAAATGTGGATGGCTTTCATCACATCCATCTGCAACTTCAAACCAAGGGAAGACATCTTCAAATACACGCAGTATACAGACCACCAAGTTTTGATGCAAGGCGCTTCTTCTCGGAAATAGAAACTATGTTATCGTCAGGTAGTAGTAATCATGACCGTTTGATACTTGGTGATATGAACGTTCCTGTAAACATTGTCACAAATAATATTGCGTTAGAATACATCCGGCTTTTGGAATCATACCATGCATTTTTGACGAATACTATGGTTACCAGAAAGGCAAGTGGCAACATTCTGGACCATCTTGTATGTTCAGGCCAGATTGTAGATAACATAATAAACGAGACAGTTTACAATGATTTGAGCGATCATTGCTTCATTGTAACAAACGTAGAACTCCGGCATGAAGTCAGTAAACAAATTTTCACGAAAAATGTTATAGACCACGCATGTTTGAATGAGTTGTTTGCTCAAAACAGTACACAAATTCCGCCCGACTGTGATTCAAACGGTAAACTAGAGCACGTGATTAGAACATATAATTCTCTGTTAACTCAATGCACTAAGAAAGTGACTTTGAAGACAAAACTAAAAGGCCACTGTCCTTGGATGACTTACGATCTGATAAGACTGATTCGTATAAAAGAAAATGCGTTAGGCAGATATCACCGTAACCCTGATGATGTTGCAATAAAAGAAACGCTTCAGCATGCATCGAAACTAGTTCAGCGGAAGAAAGCTCAATGTAAAAGTGACTACTACTACAAGCAACTGGAACGTGCTGACGCCAGGACTGCGTGGAGATTCGTCAACTCAAATTTAGAAAAGCAGCCAAATATCAACAAAATATCTGCGATATCTGTGAACGATCGATTAGTTTCCGATAACAGCCACATCTGCAGTGCTTTCAACGTTTTTTTCTGTAGCGTAGGATCCTCCTTGGCAGCCAAAATCAATAGTGATCGAAACATCAGCAAGTTTGGTACGCTCGTTCCCCAAAGAAATTCTCTATACATAAATCCCACGACGATCAGTGAAATTACAATCATGATTCATAACTTGGACTCAAAAAAATAAGCTGGCCCTGACAATATACCAGCCAACTTTATCAAAACCCACCATTCGTTCTTCGCTCGTTTGCTAACGGATGTGTTTAACGAAATAATATCTACTGGTCAGTATCCTGATTGTCTTAAAATTGCTCGGGTGGTGCCCATATTCAAATCAGGCAATAACAAAGATCTTAACAACTATCGCCCAGTATCTTGTTTATCCATAATGGATAAAATATTGGAGAAACTGCTGGCTACAAGGATCATCAGCTTTGCACAACGCTTCAATCTAATCTTCGATCATCAATATGGTTTCCGGAGTGGATCCAGCACACTTACAGCCTGTAGTGATCTCGTTGATAACATTTACGATTCACTCGATCGCAGACGACTCTCTGCCGCGCTTTTTATTGATCTTAAAAAAGCATTTGATACAATCGATCATCACTTACTAATTGAAAAATTAGAAATTATGGGATTCAGAGGAGTTACAAAATCATTATTGAGCAGCTACCTAACAAATCGTCGTCAGTTTGTCGCTATAGCAGGATATAAAAGTCCTCCTGGATTAATGAAAACGGGGGTGCCACAGGGTAGCAATTTAGGCCCCATTCTCTTCTTGCTATTTATCAATGATCTTTCTCAACTTCCACTGAATGGTAAACTGAGGCTTTTTGCCGATGATACGTCTTTGCTATATGAAGCCAACTCCATCGAGAATCTGCAAAGGCAGATCAAGGAAGACATCATTCTACTGCAAGATTTTTTCAGCGCAAATCTGCTGTCTTTGAACCTCAGCAAAATCAAGTATATGATCTTTCACTCTCCTCGTAAACGGCTTCCAGCTCGCAATATCTTGGAAGTTCGGGGATGTGTGATAGAAGAAGTAGCAGAATATTCGTTTCTTGGTCTTTTGTTGGATAGTACAATGAAATGGAATGCCCATGTAAACATGCTGAAAAACAAACTAATCTCTATTTGTGGAATATTCCGAAGAATCGCCGAGTGTATCCCAAAAAAATGGTTGATGAAGTTGTATCAAGCATTGTTCCACTCCAGACTGCAATATCTGGTGACCTGCTGGGGGTCGGCCAGCAAATCTACTTTGAAAGAGGTTCAAGTACTTCAAAATCGATGCTTGAAAATAATACACGGATTTCCAGTACTGTACCCGACTATCGCACTCTACACACGGAACACGGACTCGATTCTTCCAGTGAAAGCTCTTCAATCGTTCCAAATGTTGTTGCATGTACGGAAAATACTCAGCGACCCCTCAACGCATCATAACACGCATCTCAGGAGAATTGCTCGTAACAGAGAGTCAAGATACGAAGGAAATCTATCATTGGGAAGACCATATACAGAATTCGGCCGTAGAAGATTTGAATATGCAGGAAGCAAACTGTTCAACGAACTACCAACCGTTTGTAAAACTTCAGCAACTCTCAATAAGTTCAAATTTTCATTGAGAAATCATTTGAAAGAAAACGTTAATTCTTACCTCCGTTAATGCCGCCTCCATCCTCCTTCCCTTATATGTGTTCATATATAAGTATTCACCTGCCATAATTTTTCTTATATCTCCGCCAGCCACCGCCAGCCACCGCCAGCCTCTGCCACCAACCGCCATTGCCCTCCATCAGCAACCGCCCACATCAGCCCAACTCCACCATCGCCAAGATTTAATGTCTTGTCAAGAAAATCAGAAATTTGTAAACCTAGGTTAACATTAACCATCAAATTTCACTTCCTTAAAAGAGCGACTATGCTCACTGGAAAGTGTATCATATTGTATGAAAAATGAAAATGTGAACTATATAAACGAAAAGATGAGGAGGTTTTATGCCTATTGGAGGAAAATGCTTAAAAGAAGCTCACCTCCAATGGGCTTTTCCCTGCTCCAAAAAAAAAAAAAAAAAAAAATGCAACGTAAACATACGGTAAGTCGACACTTTTTTTCGTCGAGCAGTTCAAAGGTTATTTTTTAGAATGATAAATAGCAGGGTTTTGCGTCGTCCGTTAGATTTTGCTCACGATTTCGCGCGTTTTCGTCGCCGGAGATTTTTTTTTCTTTCCCTGTTTTGGAGCATCTTGCTGGGTAGGTATTTGGGAAGGCCCAAGCAAGGCGGATTGTTTTCGGAACGTCAAGAAGTTTTGCTGTCAGTGTCAGTTTTGTCAGGTTCGTCACTATAAGTGTCGGCATTATGATATTTTCTTATACAATTTCAATATACATATATTTTTCTCTTTTTGACATTATTGAAAATTATCTTTTTGTTCGACTTTGTGAATGTTGACGTATTTTTTAAAACTTCTACCATATCGAGACAAAATGCACAGTAATACTCATATGTCATTTTCAAACAAACTATGTATGGTTCGTCACTACAAGTGTCGGCATTATTCCTGTTTCATATAATTTAAATCTATACATGTAATTTTCAGTTTTCGTCATTAATAAAAACGTCTTTTGAATTGTTCGACAATCTATAATGTCGATGTCGATCTATAATGTTGACGTATTTTTTAAAGTTTCCAAAAACCAAAAACTTCTCGAGACAAAAATACAAAACCAGCTTTAAATATAAGTCGTATATTTCCTTCTTGTCCATGGATCGCATCACCGACCAGAGGTGACTCCCAGATCTTTTCCTCCCTCACTAATAAACACCCTTCCCGGTGATTGTGGAGATGCAGAGGTATTCTCGGTCTCTAGAAGCAACAATCATTACACCCTAACACTCCTTCCCCATCCCAACTGACTGTAAGGACTTGGCCGACGCCGTTATTGATCAATAATATTAGATCTGCTAAAATTGCACTTCGAGAGTAAGCGGAAACTCCCATCCCTTATTCATTTGGATCGTAGTGCAATTCTTACCAGTTCAGATCAATCACGGAGTAGCAACCATTGACATGTACAGTCAGTCTATGCTATGCTATGCTATGCTATTTTTTAGAATGATAAATAGCAGGTAAAAGGAAAGGTATAATGTTTTAAAAGTTATTGTACAACTTGATACTTATTTATCCAGAAACTGCGCCAGCCGAATCTAATAATCTACGGAGACGATAAAATGACAGATCGATTTTCAACACATCCGTTCGCGCGAGCTGCCTACTGCGATCCTACAATACAACTCATTATCGTTTTGATTCTATATACGATATACGGTAAATTAGTAGAAGCATTAACCTAAGAATGCTAATGTCGCTGCTGTTCGTGTTACCAACATCTATTTTGCCACGAACTGACAGCTTGAGCACCGGGTCTCAAAGTGTCAGATTAATTTTAAGAACCAAAACAACATCATGGTATAGAACAAACAATGAAAAACCATAATTTAAGGTACCGTAAAACGGGGTAACTTTGATAGTTTTTTCGAAGAAAACTTGAATATTTATGCTTGCTGTTTCAAAGAATAATAATTTATATTTTTAAAACAAGTACTGGCATCCTAGCTATCGATTGCTGTCGATAGATTTCCAAAAGATTTATTATGAATGGATATATAATTTTCCATATAATCGAAAGTTGGTTTTCAGTTTTGGGGTAACTTTGATAATGGAGTATGAATCGAACAAAATTGAATGAATAACGATCATTTGTAGGGCATTGCATACCTCTAGGCGTTTAACGTTATATGGAAATATCTGACTTAGATTACAAAAGTGGTCCCAGTTTGTGAGAATGCTATTCGCTAAGAGATTTGAGAACGTATTCAAGTTCTATGATAACTAGGCTGTCAAAGATAAGTGGCCAACTATTCAAAACTACATCAAATAGTGATCGTAGAACAGATTGTTTGTAAGCGTTTCGAAAATGCTAAAATTGTGTCAATTTTTAATATTCGTATAAAAAGCCTCAAATACACTTGATTAGAATGAAAATAGCTTTGACATGAAGTGTCATACTAATACTCTTTACTTTTGCATTCGTTTTGCTTAACTGATTAACAGAAACTTCGTTATTTCGTTTAATATGTTGTGGGTCTCGCACTATCAAAGTTACCCGCATTATCAAAGTTACCCCGTTTTACGGTAATAAAAATTGAAATCAGTTTTGTGACAACTGCGCCATTAGCGTTCTACTACTAATATTTCTATTGGTAAATTATATTCTGGTCCCCCGGTCCCCTAAGTAAATTGAGATTTCAGTGTATCTCTTTGTTTCAAGCTAGCAGACAGGAACACTATCGGTTACAGTTTTTGTAGGTGTTGCAGCGGCACTTGTAGTACCAAATTCTTCCCGGAAATTCAGCCACTTAACTCGTAACTACCCAAAACAAAAACTAAAATACCATTTAATGAGGTGCGACTTCCAGACAAAGCCATACAACACTCCGCTCACGAAATGAGGCCAATAATCGTCCAACCAAAAACAGCAAAGCCCAACAAAAAATCGGCATCCCATTCATTCATCAATCATCCAGAAGACTCGTTCACAGGTCTGAACACACTTCGAAAATCTAAGCCGGACATCATGGACGGGCAAACGAATCACACTCGCGAGATGAAGTAGATGATCACGACTTTTGAGAGTCTGGCGGGCGCCCTCCGAAAATAGTCCCTGGCTACGCTGGCTGTGGCTAGTATTCCTGCGCGTAGGGAGACCCCAAAAATGGCAACTGCACCATTAATCATCCATACGGATCTCGTAATTACGCTATCTATTTGTGCGGTTACGATACGGTCCTCGTGCATTTGGAGGAGGTGATCGCGTTTGGGGAGGAGGGGTCAGTCAAGGCGGTGAACGAAATTTGGTTGAGGCGGGTTCAGAATGAGCCATACTCTACTCTATAGAGCATGCTAGGCTTTGACCAGTGAAGTTAAAATCAAATTTATAATTAAGTCGTTTAGTGGGAGGATATCAATCTCATACGATTATGTCTACTGTAATTTTCTAAAACAAATGATGTTATATTGACGGATTAGGGGATTTATAGAATAATATTCTACCGAGTAAATAAAAAAGTATTAGAATAAACCATACATTAGGTTTAACTGTTATCTATAGACAATAGGTATTATAATATTCTATTCGATTATCAGACTCATCAATTTCAAACTCTCCTCAAACAAGTATTCTGGTCCCATGTTGGCAAAGTCGTTATACCTACAACAAACAAGTGAGTTTAGCTTCAAAGCAATGGTATACAGACAAAGCTTGCAAGAGCTTCAAACTTACGTTACTTCGAAATCGTTTCGGAATCCTGCCTTTTCCGCTGCTTTTTGCGATGCAACAGCAGTGAAGTTGGTTGCCGAAAGCCTTACGTCAAACGCCCGACAGATGGGCACCCTGGCCTTCAGGATCTCCGTGGCAATTCCCCGACCTCGGTACCGATGATTGAGAGCCAAACCATACGCCGTTAGATACCGGTCCACATTGTAGCGCTGGAAAACGTCGAACTGCTCCGTCATGTACAGGTGAGTTTTGACAACGTCCTGAATGGTTTTGCTCTGGAATATCTGAAGTGGGTTTGAAGAATCGTTAAGCGATTTGGACGTGATATTCAGAATTGACTTGTTCATACATCCCAGTTTCCTTTATCGTCGGACTGTTCCATGTGCAGTAGATTCGCTCCAACAATCTCATTCGAACCCTCCTTGTAGCAAACGATTGTCAGTCGTTGTTCCAAGCACCATCTCCAGAAGCCTTCAAGCTCCTTCATAGCCGTCTCATCTTCATTGGTCTTCCTGCTAGCGTAGATTGGTTCATCGACAACAAAGTATTCCTTGTAGTGCTCTATAATATCATCGAAACGATCCTCAGTTAGATCTTCAACCCTGTACGTAACCAATTGTTCGTCATTATCCGGATCCGGCGCCTGGAATGTGTACCAAACGGTTGGGATCGCTGGCTCTGAAGGTCTTTGCCAACCCATTGTCCAACATCAACTGGCTTCGGATAAAACCTTATGGAAAGTTTACCACAATCACCACGCTATTATATTTCGAGATAAGATTCAGCTGAAACAAACGGTGTTGTCAAACGAAATGATGCTTAGAGCGCATGCGTTTGTTCATAAGAGCGGCGCGCTTGCGCAAAGCGATCAACCATACTGAACGCCAATCTAGCGGGTAAATGACATCCGACCGAACCCGAACTCGTTCCAGGTGTGAAGAGCTTATCTTATATGTTGATTTGTCTTTCGATTTTTACTGGGTCATGGTGAAATTTATCGCAATGTTACTAGGGGAAGCAAAGTAGGATGTGCTGCCGAAGCGCGAACTTCAATCGCAAAGTGTGTCTTTGAATGCTCTAAAAGATGACGTCGATATACCACCACGTGGACTCAAATACTTCAATTTCTACCTTCCTCCCTTTCCTTGTGCACATTTTGCCAACTTCAACTTTGCCATTTTGCTAACTTGCTAAAACTCAACTCAATACCAAGATATTGTAATACGGAATGTCGAGTAAGGAGTCGTCCATCAGTTACGTCACGCTCTTAGTGGGGAAGATCCAAGTAACCAGTAAGCACGATAATACGGTAATTGCATTACACTAGGTAAATTGATGAATTCATGAAAATAGATAACTCAAATAGCAAGTTAAAATTAAATTAAATGGTTCAGAGTACTTCTATGTACCCTATATTCATTACTTTCAACGTTTTTTCGACTTTATTACGTTGATTGTCACATTTCGAACCCGTACGATGGTTGTAACCAGGTTCGTAAACACTAAGCATATGGTATATGGGGATTTTTTTGTATTCATTTCCGTACAAAGTGGGCCGAAGGGTCTCAGATTTTCATGAAAATTTTTCCTCAGGCAGAGCTCATCAATATATGAATAAAAAAAATTGAGAAAAATTCAGGGTCGCTTATTTTCCCGGAAAACTCAGTTGGAATTTTTTTTGTTTTCCTCTGTAGTGTCAGAACTACAAAAATCATAACTCAAGAACGAAGTATCGTAGAAACAAAGTTTTTTTTTATGAAAATGAAAGCAAATTTTCTCAGGAAAAAAAAATATTAACTGGAAAAAGTATTCCACAAAATTTTCCACCGTTGAGAAAATTCGTAAAGAAAATCCGGAAAAAATATGCTCCAACTCGTGCAAAATTTTCAAAAAAATAATTTTGAGATTTATTTATTGACTAGTGGTCTCGGCAAACTTCGTCTTGCCATCAAGTAGGCTGTTGGAAAACGATTTGAATCACCTCATACAAAATGACAGGTCCGTTAACTCTCGTTTTTTTTTTGACTTTTCTGGTGAATATCCTTGGATTTTGATGCACACAAACACGTCGGAACCCTTGTCGAACGAAGCGGAGAAAAAATCATCCAAATCCGTAGACCCGTTCGTAAGTTATTTCGTGACATACAAACACCATTCAATTTTTATATTTATTGATAATTTCATAAGCTTTAATCGCTGAATTTTTTGAAATGTACTTTTTTTCGTTTTTGAGTTATGGCCAATTTTGTGGAAAATGACCATATAAGCCTTTTCTATGAAAACCCATATTTCAATCGAAGCATCGGAAAAACAAAGATTTTTTATCAAAGCAATTGCAAATTTTCTAAAATATCTGAAAAAAGAAGATATGGGATTGGTTTTAATTAAGTATAACTCGAATGCATGATATTTCTCATGAAAAAATACACCGCTAAGAAAAACTGAAAAAAACTGTTTCAGCCTCAATTTTTCATTACTTTGGTCGCATACACCAGAAGATTTTCGTTTCTTTGTATTATTAAGGCTTAGTAGCCCGTCATTCTTTTTGGCAACAATGATTACTTTTCAGCATGCATTTCAAAGTGATAAAACTCAGTCTTGATAGTTTATATTGACTTGAAAAAGTATCACTGTACGCGTTTACATGCATAAAGTATGCTGATACTTTTTCTGCTGTGTCAGTGCAAAACCAACTGATTTTCTTTGATTCGAAATCGTGAGATGAATTAGCAACAATCATCAACGACGCGTACAAATTTCAATGACGGCCTACTTCGCCTTAAGAACAAAGCATGCTGTATTTTCTTGGTTTTCATGTGCATCTGAGAATTCACTAGCAAAAATGCTTCGTTCGTCTTTTGGTATAAATGAATGATATTTTTTTGTTCCAGAAATTGGAACAAGGTTAGAAAATCTTTCCTGAAGAAATTTTTCAGCCTCTGAATAGTCATTTTCAGTTGCATAGATAAATTCCCAATCTTTTTTAAATTGGTCTTTCACCTTTTGCGATACAGCCCAGTCGAAAAATTGTTTGGCGTTATTAATTTCTACTGACTTTCTAATACTAGCATCTCTAGCCATTCGCTTAATGTTGCCACCGATACCATCACAAGGACCTTTTCCATGTGAAGTTGGAAAAAGTGCCATTCTGCTTTAGTTTTAAAATCAATTCCATGGTTGCATACATTTTTGAAATTTGATTTTTGTTTGTATTGATCTCCGCAACCATCAGAAAGATAAATGATTTTTTCAAGCTCAGGAAATTTATTTTTCAATCTTGAAATTAGTTTTGTTTGAAAAGCATAAACTGATGTCGTGTTATGCTTTTTTATGTCAGAAATTACAACAAAATTTAAGACTTTGATCGAAGATTTGTCTTTGTAATAAATTACAAATGGATGTATTGTTACTTGAGGTCGTACGAAGTAATGGCTTTGAATGGAATCTTGTATCACGCACGAATAATTTTCCGCGCAATACATCTGGCACATTATTTCTTTTGTTTCTACAAGTGGTTCATTTATAGATCTTATAAATTTATTTTGTTTTTCTACTTTAAATTGATTCACAAGAAACTTCTCGGTCAGATTTTGCAAGTTTTCAATAAAAACATTTATATTTTCCTCTTTGTTGATAATTTCACAACGAGGAGAAATAATCCAAAAACAATACTTAACTTCATCAACGATATTTTCAGCTAAGCGATTGGCAACAAAATCTTATTTCATTAATTTACAATCCTCACAGGACCTCAAGTAACAATCATCTGTACTGTTTGGACAAATAATTTGACTAGTCAAAAAGGTGTTAAGTTTCTTATCTGTATTATGAACTTCAAAGCAATTAGTTTTTTTCAATGTATCAACCATGAATTTCATATTCTCATGTATCATGCAAACACATACATTCATGGCCGATGAATCCTTTGTATAAACACATTGTTTTGGTTTAAATTTCCAGAAAGATGTGAATGAGACAGAATCCTGTTCACTCTTACTTTTGAAAATGGTTGAATCCCTAAATTGTATTTTTTTGATTCAGTTATAACGTGTAGAGACACGTCAAAATGAGCTTTAACTTTGGCATATGACCAATTCCTAGGAAGTAATTTTAGAAATTCAATTTGCTTTTCAGGTTCGGCTTTTGAAACAGCTGAGTTAACATTTAATAAAACGGAATTAAAATACTCTGTAACTTTGACAATATTAGGCGGAAACCAAGTCTTAATCTTACTCAAAATTTGATTGAACATTTCGTCCATGGTAGCATTGCGATAGTTACTACTAGAAGCATCTTATCGTGAAGATTTTACTTGAAAAGAAATTTCCAAGAATTTAGCAAGCTCTTGTATTTTTTGTATATTATATGTAGAACCTACTGACTCACCCGAGGAAGGAGTTTCCTTTGACGACGTCAACGAAGATAGTGGTGAAACTTGTTCCTCAAACACCATTCATTCTGCAAGATCCGTTACGGGAGCCTTCTGGTTAATCATAATCATGCACTTCATGCAGATTTTCATCTTTTCCGTAATCCACCGAACTCCATTTGAATGAAACTTGGTCATGAGACCATGGCTAATCGAGCGTAAATTTGTCCTTACTGATTTGTGGCCGTCCAGTCCGAAGGGGTTACAGCATAGCGAATAGTATTCGTAGTATTGAACATTGTCCATTTCAACAGCTTCGGTAATAACGAGTAATATACAGCTGACAACACTTGCACTTTCTCACTGCTCTTAGTTAGTTTTTTGGTAAATTTATGATTCTCAAGCCATTTCAACGCTTTAAGGTGAAACTCCGTTGAATCCGTGAATTTCTGTGTGAAAGTAGTGGTACTCAAGAGATATTCTCGTAACTGTTGGTAATAGTAAAGTTACAATTAATAAGACATCGTTGCCAGTTATCACTGCATCAGTTCGAGTATTTTTCACTTCGACTAAATAATATTGCTTGATGTCGTTATTAAACATCAACATTTCTGACAGCACTGCAAGTGATCAGCCGACCCAAAATAAGAAAAATGAAAAAAGCGAAAAATTGTGATCGGGTGATTGTTTTAAGCACGGTTCTGCAAAGTTTTAAGTTGATTCCTTAAGAAATCAACTAGAAGGTGTTTTTTTCATATACAAGTCATGAAAGTAAACTGTGTACGATGTCCTACGTGTAGTGAAAGTGATACAATTGTGCGAAAAGTGTTCTCCGTTCGCGGGTGAATAAGCGTAAACAAAAGTAGCAACTTTCGCCGCTCGCGATGAAAATTAGCACGAATTGTGAATGTTTGACTAGTTACTAGTTACAAAACTATGAAAATTGAAAGATAAAAGTATTCTGATGTTCCTTTAGCAATTTGGGATTGATTAATTATAGGTAAGTGAAATAATTTGAGAAATAAATGTGAACCACCGTCAAATGTGTTTGTATATGTGAGGAAGCCATTTTTCCAGCCATGACTGGGATTCCTTCCTATATGTCCTTAAACCAGAATTGGTAAATACCTAATTGCTATATTGTCTACCAAGCCGAACGTTTCAATTTCCAGTGCCCATTCTGCTTCTTCGGCGAGCACTAAGCGAAACAAAAAACGGCAGCTGATCAGTCGAATGCAATACTAAAATTCGGACAAAGGACAAACATTTGAAAAGGGCCCAAGAGGTCTTGAGCCTTTTTTCAGAAACGTTGCTGTTGAGCCCTTTTTAGCCCGCCCACGCAAACTAACCCCACTATCAGAAAGATTGGTGCTAGCTCTTCCTGATAGTGGTATTGGTGAGCGTGATCGAGTTGAATTGAGTTCAACAGCGGCTTGCAAAGCCAATGTTTACCAATGCCGATGTGCCCTTTTGAAATGTTTGTCCAGGAATGATTGTTTACATTCTGATTCCGTTCGAATGGCATTCGGGTTTGAGTGCTAATTCGTCATCAAACGTCAACATCCCACCGCAAAATCGCTAGTGTTTGGAGGGGATTTTGACCTCTAAATTGCCATATAACCTCCAAATCATCACCTCCAAGTTAGTTCTAATACCCTCCGTTATATGAAACATGGTGGCGCGTCGATCGTCGCAAGTTTATCGTTAAACAGTCAATAAGCGTTCACTGACTGGCAGTCCACACCACGGAATGATTCAGTGAGTAGGAATCCTCTCAGTCAGTTCAATGCATTCGGCGAATGGATGCTAAGTGCATTAACTCAGATACAAGTCTCGCATAACTTATGATCTCACCCTAAAAGCCATTGGTAACCATGCGTGTAGCTCATTGTTTCTGAGCATTTGAATGGATTTACACATTGTTTAACAACTCTATGGTGAAGAAAGGATCATTATCTACCTACCAATGATGTTGGTTTGGATGTTTATTCCTTCACTTGCTCAGAAACAACGAGCTACACACATGGTTACCAATGGCTTTTAGGGCGTTATCTCAGAGTATGCGAGAAGTGTATTGGTATTCACTTCTCTTCGCGTTCCTTCCGATTCGTGATCAAACGTCAACATCCCACCGCAAAATCGCTAGTGTTTGGAGGTGATTTTAACCTCCAACTTGCCAAATAACCTCCAAATCATCACCTCCAAGTTAGTTCTAATAGCGTCCGTTGTATGAGATATGGTGGCGCGTCGATCGTCGCAAGTTTATCGTTAAACAGTCAATTGTTGCTTTTACACAATCGGTTTCGACGCTTTCATGCTACACTCCGCCAAGGACGGTTCAGCTATCACTGAATGTTCGATAGCAGCAGATTGTTTGTTATTTTTCATCGGTGGCGTTCGGGTGAGTAAGTGAATTTTCCCATGCTTGCTGAGGGTGAGTTCCTATTACCTACATTATTAAATGTTAGGATCGTTTTCAATTAAAGACTGTTGGTCTTAATAGTAAAGGTTACGAATAAAGGACATGCAAAACACCCAACAGACCAAAAGAGAGTGCTCCGATTGACGAAAAGCTTCATCTGACTGGAAAGGAAAGGATGGTTTACTGCGTTACACTTACAATGCGTGTAATAAATTACTGCCGCCGTTAGCGCACGGTTATGAGGCCCACAATAGAACACATTTTCCTATGAGAAGCGTGCGGGTGGTCATCGGTTTTTCAGTTCTGTCGCCTAAACGGTAAAAGATACCTCTTTGGCGTCTATGGACGAAAGTTGAAGTATGGATTGATGAAACAAAAAATATTTTTTTGAAAATTTTTCATGATGCAGACGATAGTTTTTTCGCTATTTTTTCGACAATTTTCTCCATGGTGAAAATTTTTTCGAGTAATGTTTTTCTTTTTATATTTTTAATAGACTACGTAAATAACGCACTATGGTCGGGCTCCATATAAAGGAGCGGCCAAAACTACCAAAACACTTTTTCGAGATTTTTATGGTTTTTATCATTTTAAAATATACCTCATGTATTATATTATTATGGTTCTTAATTGAAATTGAACTAAAATTTAAATTTCTTTGACTTTTATGACGTCAAACTGACTGAAGTCAAAAAATTGAAAAATGTAACGATCAAATAAAGTATTAAATTCATATTTAAGGAATGCAATATTTTCCAAAAGTTACGCACTATCTGAAAGCTTATGGTTCAATACTTTTATCGAGCATGAAAATGAAAAAAATATTTGGTTGATGCTTTAATACTGTTCAATATTACACTTTAGTAATTTTGATGATTTTGATCATGAAAAACAACTCTTGTCGCGTCATGTCGCCGCAATATCGAATATTGCACTTTAAAATGCATCTTTAGATCTTACAAAAAACGTTTAAATTGTTTGCAGAAATTTGCTGATTTGAAAGTTAGAGCTATTTGAATAATTCAATATTTTCATACATTTTGACGATATTTTTCATACAAAGTTGATATAAAATATATTTAATCACTTTTCATACATATTTTGATCAAACTCGTTAAAATACAAACAAAATTTGTGCTTTTAGCCATATTTGATTGCATTTCTAATAAAAAAAAACACCTTAAAAAAGTTACGTAATATGTGAATAATCCCTTCTGAAACAATAAAAACGCCAAATAACATATTCAGATCACATATTTCATCGATTAGGGCGATAAAACTAGTTTTGGCCAAACTTCGTTTTTTTTCGACCATTGTGTAACGGCTTGGAGCAAGAAACCCTACTTCCGCTAATAAATCGCTACAATCGATATTGTGCGTAATCAAATCAAATAAAAACATTCGCTTTAATTTGGTTCTCCTAAATGACAGTGTTTCCATATTTAGCAACATGCAGCGACTCTCATAGTCCGGAAGATTGACAGGGTCGTTCCACAGTAGTGACCTGAGTGCATAACGAAGAAAGCTACGGTGTACTTTCTCAACGTGGAGCACCTGAGTAGTGTGATAAGGTGACCACACACAGGCAGCGTATTCCAGTATGGTTCGCACCAATGAACAATACAATGTCTTTAGGGTGTAGATATCTTGGAACGCTTGTTAGTTACGCCGAATGAACCCAAGAACAGAGAAAGCCTTAGCAGTGGTTACGCTCACGTGTTTGCTGAATTCCAGTTTACTGTCAATGGTAACACCCAAATCGTTAATGGTCGTCACTCGGTCGATGATACTACCGTTGATTTCATAGTTGAAAGAGATGCTGGAAAGACACGTCAATGTTATGCACTTGCATTTGCTGTTGTTCAACTGCATTCCATTTTCTGAACACCATAGAAACAGCTCGTTGATGTCAGATTGTAGAGCATAGCAGTCGATGACTGAGGTGATAGCTCTGTAGATCTTAAGGTCATCAGCGTAAAAGAGCTTGCACGATTTCAAACGGTAGGACAGATCGTTAATGAACAGTACAAATATAAGTGGGCCTAGAACGCTGCCCTGGGGGACACCGGAGGTGATATCAAAACCACGAGATTGTGTGTCTCCGATCCTGACGAAGGCTTCGCGGCCGGACAAGTAGGAACGAAGCCATTCTGTGATCCAGTCGGGCAGCCCCATTTGCTCTAACTTCTTGATAGCAAGATCGTGGGGGACTTTGTCAAATGCCTTCGAGAAGTCGAAGTACACAGCGTCCACTTGCTGACGGCGTTCGATTTCCGACGAAAGAAAATTGGTGTAGCACATAAGATTTGAAACTGTGGATCGTTTCTTAACGAATCCGTGTTGGGAGTCGGTTATCAGGTGTCGAGTGGCATTATACCGGACCATGTGCATCATGCTTTCAAAAACTTTGGCAATGCAACAAAGAATTGATATTCCACGATAGTTGTCGACAGAATTAATACTGCCAGATTTATGAATCGGGACTACTGAGGCCGTTTTCCAAACTGCAGGAAACTTTCTGTCAGCGAGAGATCGGTTGAAAATTAGGCTCATTGGCAGCTTCATAGATTCAGCACACTCCTTCCAAAATGAAGGAGGAAGCCGATTGTAGTGACCGATCTCAGAAGAATCTTTTGCGGACGATGGACAGTACATCCATTCGCCAAGAAAATCGATCACAGAATACCGAGTGCACGCTTCTCTTCAACCGGCCAGCCTCAACTTCCAACCGCTGACGAAGACGCGAAGAAATCATACATATACATTGACATAACGGCGGTTATGCACATTCCATCTCATTTCCTTCTACACACGGCAAACACGAGTATGCGTGTGAAAGCAACATGCTCATACATCCACACAACTAGCTTGCCTCTAGCCAAAAATGAAAGCTCATTGTAACCTAAGCTTAACGGCGAGACATTCTAGCGATAATACACTCTCAAATATTTTCATCCATAAAATGTTTCAATTAAATCATAAATAATTTTCCATATGCGTCATTATCACTACATTCTCCCCTTTGTCTACACTAACTTTTAAAACCTGCTCGAATACATATGAAAATTTTCAAATCAAAGTAAAGTGTTATGCAGTGTATAAAAAAACACATCCAATTCAACTTTAATCCAAATTTGATTCAAATCATATTTACATCTAATACAAAATCAAATTTATTCCGAATTAAAACCCCATCCAAAATCTAATTCAAATTCTATTCAATCCAATTTTAAAACAATTTAAATCCTTTTGCAATCAAAATCTAATCCAAATCCAATCCATTCAGAATTCAAATGCAATCAAAGGCCAAAACAAATCTTATTAAAATCCAATTATAATCCTGTGCAAATCCAAAACTAATGCAATCCATATCCAAACCAAATTAATTCAGAATCCAATTCAATCTAAGTACAATCCGAATTCAACTACAATCCAAATCTTGTTCAATTCCAATCACCATTGAAATCCAATCAAAATCTAATCAAAACCCAATTCAACTTCTATGCAAAACTAAATCCAAAATTAATCCAATCCATATCCAAATCAAATTCATTCAAATCCAATCCAAATCGAATCCAGGTCCGAATTGAATCCCATACTATTCAAATCAAACCCAAACCAATTCCGAATCAAATCCAAGTCGAATCTAAACTGAATTCAAATACAATCAAAATTGAATTCAATTCCAATTTAGATACAAGTACAATATAAAACCAATCCAAAACTAAATCAATCCATATTCAAACCAAATACATTCACATCCAATCCAAATTGGATCTGAGTCCAATATAATGTCAATAGAATTCAATACCAATCCAAACCCATTCCGAAACAAAATCAAGTAGAATCCAAACTCAATTCAAATACAATCAAAATTCATTGCAATCCAATTCAAATACAAGTTTAATATAAATCCACATCTAAACCAAATTCATTCAAATCCGAGTCAAATATGAATATAGTACAATTCAAATCGAATCCAATCCATTTCCGAATTAAATCCCAATAGAATCCAAACTCAATTAAAATACAATAGAAATTGAAATCAATCCACTTTAGATACATGTTAAATATGCATCCGATCCAAATTCCAATCACCATCCAAATACGATCAAAACCATATCAAAATGTATTCTAAATTCAATCCATATCCAATTTGCAATAAATACATTCAAGCACCTTTCACAATTCAATCCGAAACCAATCTAATACAATTTCAATCCGTATCCAATTTGGAATCAATCCAATCCGGCACTTTTTCCAATTCACTTTAAATCATATCCACATTAAAGCCATTCATTTTTTTTTGTTTATCGGACCATTCTCAGCCTACCCACCATTCGGATGAGCCTACTGGAATTCCTTTTTTTTATTGATTTTTAATCTCGAACCATTCACAGCCTACTCACCACCTGATGAGCCTACTGGAACTCCGTTTCTTATCGTCTTTTTTTTTCAATCTAGGACCATTCACAGCCTACTCATCATCCGATGAGCCTACTGGAACTCCTTTTATTTTACTTTCACATAGTTTTTCCTCTTTTTTCAATTTCGGATCATTCTCAGCCTACTCACTACCTCAAAGCCATAGTGAGCCTACTGGAATTCCGATCTGCTTATCACAACACTTTATTTTCTTGTTACTTTTCTGCGCCTTTCTATTTCCTCACAAGACAAAATACTTACGCTTAAAAAAAAAAAAGAACTCACGTTGCGAATATAATGTCCGAGCACTACCGACTGTGCCATTGTAGTGACCGATCTCAGAAGAATCTTTTGCGGACGATGGACAGTACATCCATTCGCCAAGAAAATCGATCACAGAATACCGAGTGCTCGCTTCTCTTCAACCGGCCAGCCTCAACTTCCAACCGCTGACGAAGACGCGAAGAAATCATACATATACATTGACATAACGGCGTTTATGCACATTCCATCTCATTTCCTTCTACACACGGCAAACACGAGTATGCGTGTGAAAGCAACATGCTCATACATCCACACAACTAGCTTGCCTCTAGCCAAAAATGAAAGCTCATTGTAACCTAAGCTTAACGGCGAGACATTCTAGCGATAATACACTCTCAAATATTTTCATCCATAAAATGTTTCAATTAAATCATAAATAATTTTCCATATGCGTCATTATCACTACACCGATCAGCTCCAGCGCCTTTCTTAACATTAAGGCTCGTTAATGCAGTTTTCACGTCTTGTTCAGTAAAATTTAGGAATGACAGCGTTATGTCATGCGTGGGAATAGAATGTCGCGTTGCAGTGGAGAGAGTTGGGGAGATGGTGCTATTCACACTGCTGAAAAAATCAGCGAATAGATTGTCCGATTCATCCACATTCGCTGATGTCCTGTCTTGAAAACGTATTTGCTCAGGTATGCGATTATTCGATTTACGGCTCTTGACGAATGACCAGAAACTATTCGGGTTGTTCTTCAAATTTGATTCGATTGTATTGATGTAATTACGACGGAACGTGAAGACTTTGCATTCGTTGTAACGAGATTCAATCACATGAAGATTTTGTCTGGCAACAGGCGATTTGGAGCGATAATAGCGCTTGCGAGCCTTACGAACACCGTTTCGAAGACGTCTCAGTTCAGGTGACCACCACGGCAGTTTGCCTTTCTGTTTAGGACGCAAGCGCTTACGAGGGACATTGCTATGCAAAACATCGTACAGCTTATCGTAAAAGTGAGCAGTTGCTTCATCAGTGCCTTTGTTCGCCAGTTCGTTCGTCCAGCTGATCGTTGATAAACTAGCATTTAGCGATTCAAAATCGCAAAGCGAAAAGTCGAAATCCTTGATCCTTCATCATTGCTGTCGGAAGATGAATTGTTGCGTGTCTCCCATATTTGTACTCGAAGAACGAAAGGCTTGTGATGAGCATCCATTCTCAAGAGATAAGATGGTGCCTCCAACACTTCAATATCGCAGACATCACTGACAAAAGCCAAATCAAGAATACGATTATTAACGTTACGTATTGAGTTGACTTGGTACAGTCCTGTAGCCATCACCGCTTCAACAAAAGTCGTCTCAGCTTCAGTTGACGCATTGTATGATAGATAGCTATTAAGCTCGTCGTCATATATCCAAGAAAGCCCTGGTAGATTATAGTCGCCGACTACAATGATTGCGTCGGTTTCGGAAGAGAAGTTGCAAATACTTTGTATTGCAGTTGCGTGCATCGAGTACGCTTCAGGTGGTGAAGCCGGTCGAATGTAAATGCCACAAAGATAGATTGTTGACATTGGATGATTAACTGAGACAACAACTTGTTCAAGGGAGTCGCAGTCGTTCAAAGTGACCGATGTACAACGAAAAGAAGCTTTAACTGCAATAAGTACACCACCACCACGTTGGAAGGAGCTTGTCTGTTCACTGCGATCGCACCGGAATATTGTGTAATTGGAACAGAGTTCGGAGTTCAGTACGTCAGGACGGAGCCATGTTTCCGTAATGATGATAATGTCATAATCGCAGGCAATCGTGTTATTAAAGAAATCTGAGGTTTTCGTTTGCATACCTCGGACGTTCTGGTAATACACAGTAAGTTGTCGTCGAGATGCTTGCTCAGTCGAAATAGAGCGTGTTGTGAGACTGCAACTCGCTGCGTCCTCACGTTGTGTTGAAAGTTGTGTAGGACTGCTGATATCGTTGATTACGCGTTGACGACGAGGGAACTCCAAACGTTCAATATATTTGCTAGGAACGAAAGATCTTTCAGGAGAAGTAGGGGCTCTGCAGCTGATTGGCTCACCTGAGAAAGCAGGTTGGAAGATCCCTAGGCCGGTTCCACACGCAGGAACGGGGTGACTTGGAAGACAGGAAACAGACGTAAATTTACTCGATGAATCAGGCGTAGACTCGACTGCGGTGGAGGGCCCAGGGACTTCCATAATACTACTGTTGTTTTCCGAAATTTTGTCGAACTGTAGTCTTCAAACTGGCGAAACAAAATTCCTTCCGGCCATGTTGAAGGATATAGTGCTTCGTTCTTCAACGCTGGGTCGAGGCCGACTTTGAACGAGACGAAGGTCATGTTGCTAGAGTCAGCCCCTTTGGCTACTAGTTTAACGACTTCAGCATCGGTGTCAAGTCCAAGGTTTGCTTTAACCATTGCAGAAATAGCATCATTTGTAACGTCGGGCCTGATGCGGGACAGATAAAGCCAAAACTTGTTTGTAGGCTTTGCACTGACAGGAATGGATACGACATTTTGACTTAGTTGCTTCATTCCAGACTGACATTCGGAAGAGGGCAACAATCCAGACTCATTACCACGGGGTCTTTTAGCAGCACGTGTAGGGTTGCCAATAACAGGCCATCGATTGAGTTTTGGTGAAGATATTGACAAAACAGGCTTCGAGGATATGTTTTTTAACTCAGTTTGTAGATTGTTTATGGCATTAGTCAGTGACATTAACGGTGAATTTTCATCTGCATTGCTTGTGATGGATCTGAGATGGGAGTTTTCGAACAAGTCGGCACATTTGTCGCACATCCAGAAAAGATTTCTTCGATGTGTCGTGAAATAGCCCATTAATGCACGAGAAACCCCGGAACAGTTCATATAAAATGTGCTACCGCAGTATCCTCGGCATGTTAGGGAGCGTTCAAATATTACGTAACGCAACAGGGGGATGGAGGGGGTCTTACATCGTGTTACGGTCCATACAAAAATTTAAAATTTTCCATACAAAACCTGTTACGTGGGGGAGGGAGGGGGTCTGAAATTGGTAATTTTTGGGTTACGTAATATTTGAATGAACCCTTACATAGTCAATACCGGTAATAGGCTGGATGCATTTGGCGCAATTTTTCTCCATGGCTAGATAAACGCCTTTTGGAAGGCTCAACGACAGCAATGGACTTCCAATGATGATTGGGCGAACTTGCACGCAATAAGAGGGTGACTTGTATCCCGCTTGATGTCGCTTACTAGCGAGAGGAGAAGTCAATCAGAATGAATATGATGTCACTTTTGATCGAAATTCACTTCGCTTATTTTGCACTAATTCCGCTGCAAATCTACCAATTTTCACTCACGGAGACAACAAAGTTCAATTTCCTTTCGATTTCACAATAAAACTTTTGTTCTACGATGCATAGTTCAGTAGGTGAATTCCGGCGAACAATTTCTTCGAAGAGAAGAGATTTTCTTCCATTACTCACCAGCAAGAAAATTTTCGTTTCTTCGAAGAAAATACGCGCCGGAATTCGCCTACAGGAGATATGAATTTTCAAGGTTTGAGGTCAAGAAAAGTCGTGAAAATTCATCTAAAGTTTTCCGGGAAAAAAGGCAACTATATAACTCTGGGGCCCAGATAGCCGTAGCGGTAAACGCGCAGCTATTCAGCAAGACCATGCTGAGGGTCGTGTGTTCGAATCTGGTCGAGGATCTTTTCGTAAGGGAAATTTTCTCGACTTCCCAGGGCATAGAGTATCTTCGTACCTGCCACACGATATACATATGCAAAAATGGTCAATCGGCAAAGAAAGCTCTCAGTTAATAACTGTGGAAGTGCTCATAAGAACACAAATCTGAGAAGCAGGCTCTGTCTGGATTTCCTGGAGCAAGTTCTGGAGAAATTCTTTTAAGCATGCTTTGAAAAATTGCTGGAAAAAATCCTTAAAGAATTGGCAGAGAAATCTCCAGAAGATTTTCAGAAGAGATCCCTCTAGGAGATCCTGAAAGTATTCTAAATTAAATCACTATTGATTTCTGAAGATTTGAAATATAGGCTCTGAAGCTTTCTCTGGAGTCTGTACAATTTTGCATCAGGATAGTATATAACAAAATAAACTTGAGAGACCATTTTGGTAAAAAAAGAGACTTTAGTAAACTTCCATTAAAGTAGGGAATTTTAAGAGACATGCATTGAAATAAAGACCCAAATATATAATTTTCAAGAACTATCTAATAAATACTTCGAGAAATTTCTATGGTAATTCAGAATCAGCCAAGAACTTGTTGACTAAAAATCGTCAAGAGGTTGTAGCAATGTTTTGATAGATTATGTCAAGAGTATTCGTACGTTCAGAAAGCGCTAGCACCGCCACACTTGTGCTCTGTATAACACGATGCAACTGGTCTTAGCTACTTTCAAAGATTCGTCAAGATTTTTCTGATCATTTTGATTGATATTTTGATTCCATTGGTACATTCAGTAATCCCATAGAAGATTGCTCCATTAGTTTTCTTAACTATTAAAGAAGTTATTTGCAACAATTCTTACAGTTAGTTTCCCAAGCTTTTCATTAGGGTATGTGTGCCAGTCATAGTGAGTCTAAGCACTATCACAGTAAAGAAGCGATAAATGCAATGCTTATTTTCCAGAATTCGTAGGAAAAATTGCATGCACATGACAATTAGATCAATATGTTATGGTATCTTGACCAAAAAATAACAATTTAGCGAAATAACGTGTAAAAATACTCATAATTGAACACCTAGTATTGTTCCTATAATAGTGGTACTGTTCCAATAATAGAGGAGACTGTTCCTATAATAGTGACATTTTGACTTTCTCACTGAAATAATCTTCTATGTGCAAAAAATGTTAATTTCTGCAATTTATAGGGTATCGTAACCTATTCTTGACACTTTTGATACACTTCAACAGGTGCGGTTTTAAATGCTACTTACACTCCCGTGCATAAGTTTGGGTTCACCCCCTAAAAAACATGCAACAGTGTTCTGTCCATATCTCTGTGATTACACGTCCAATTGAAACTCTCTAAGTCGCAATCGAAAGGCAAAAAGTTATTCTTACTTCGTATGTATTTTTACAAAAACATTATTTGAACTTTGTATACTAAATTTTTACTTAAAGTTGTGACATTTTTCAAAAAAACACACTGAAAAATCATATTTAATTTCCTCAGGATTGGGTCGACCAAAATTTTAAATCAAAGTGTCATTAGAATCGTAATCTTATATTCTTTGAAGAGACGTCACGAAATTTTGGCGGAAAAATCTGAAAAGTATTCAAAATGAATGAAACATTCAGTCAAGTCATCGTGCAAAAGTTTGGGGTCACCTCTCAGTATGGTGTATCGTGCAAAAGTTTGGGTTCACCTGAACTTACTTAAATCTGTGAAATCTCAAACCAATCATGTACGCGCCATTATTTGCGCTCAAAAAAGCTTTAAACTATTAAAATCGGTTGAAAAATGGCAGAGATATTGACAAAAATGATGTGCGTGCGGCTCAGGTGAACCCAAACTTTTGCACGATGACTTGACTGACTGTTTCATTGATTTTGAATACTTTCCAGATTTTTCCGCCAAAATTTCGTGACGTCTCTTCAAAGAATATAAGATTACGATTCTAATGACACTTTGATTTAAAATTTTGGTCGACCCAATGCTGAGGAAATTAAATATGATTTTTCAGTGTGTTTTTTGAAAAATGTCACAACTTTAAGTAAAAAATAGTATACAAAATTCAAAAAATTTTTTTGGAAAAATACATACGCAGTAAGAATAACTCTTTGCCTTTCGAATGCGGCTTGAAGAGTTTCAATTGGACGTGTAATCACAGAGATATGGACAGAACGCTTTTGTATGTTTTTGAGGGGGTGAACCCAAACTTTTGCACGGGAGTGTAGCTAATATTTGGATACAATATGAGTTTGGCCGGGGAAAACCGTATACCAAAGTAAATCATCGAAGTGCCAATGAAGTTATTTAACTTACTTTTACCCTTAGCCTAATAGGTTTAAGCAAACCTCTCATAACGAACGAAAGAAAGGTATCGAAATGTAGTATTTTCATAACCCTATACAAAACTAATTGTTAACCATTGTAGTTGAGCATCACCCGACATCAGTTTACTACAATAACAAAACATTTTTCATTTTATATATAGTTTATTTTTTCTCTCGAGCATTATGTTACATAACGTGATGTAAGTTATTTAAAGTTATATTGTTGATATCTCGCGTAACAATTCAAAAGGGCCAATCCTCAGATCGTTGACTCTGAGAAAATTCGATTTGAATATCATTCACCACATTTTCAATTCCTATTTTTCAGATTTCAAATCAATCAATGTGATTTCTTGCTAGTTGAGTGACGATTTACTGTTACTACACACTAATAATTGATTTTATTCTGAAAACTGACAAAAATGTGAAAAAAATGATGAGTTTAAATGCTTGGCCCATTTTCGATTTTCATCAAGGCATGGGCCTTTTTTATTGGCCCAAGGCTAGGCTTTTTCGGTTTTTAATGAATGAGCAAGAGAGAGCCATTGGCCTCTCACCATGCTAAGGCCAATGACAGTTTGCGAAATTTTCCGATTGTAGGCCTTCTTGATGGAGCGAGAACCAATCATTGGCCTTTTCGAGCGGGGGCCAATGAATGATTTGGAAAAAGCGGTTATTGGCCGTTTTGAAAACCGAGTTTATAACGGTAAGTTTTATGATTATGTTGACAATGTTTGCATAGTTTGTGGGTGTTGGGAGATGCTATCGAATGGTATCAAAACCCGATTTGTTTACAATTTGATCATTGGCCCTTTAGAATTGTTACGCGAGATATCATCAGTAAACACTTCGATAAATCGCTTCAACTTTAAGCCTTCAAGTTGTGCAATGCTTGAAGGAGCTCAAGTTTTTCTTTCTTCATTCCATCAGCCCTTAATTGCTTGAATTTTCGATTCAGTTCACGTTCCTTCTTTCGCTGTAATACTTCTTGAAGTTTCAGTTCACGAAGCGGAGGCTTTTTGCTTTTTGATTGCCTTTCTTTCCACACGTTTACTAGCCTTTACCGCTTCAGCATTTTCTTTTTCCTTCTCTCTCTGCTCAACTTTCTGCTTCTTTTCTTTAATTGCATTTTCCTTTTCTTGTTCCAAACGGCAGATTTCATTTAACCGCTCCTCGGCTGTCAAAATCGGAAAAAAACTTTCGAGCATAATTTCGATGTTGCTTACTTCGCTTCGGTGTTGGTGGCGTCTGTAAAATTTCATCGATACTATTGATCTTCCTTTTACAGTCTCGCTGAACATTAGTACATTTCGCCAAAGCTCCAGAAGGTTCCATCGTGTGCATACTGTCCAAAGTCAACCTTAGGTCATCCTCTGCTACATCGATATTACTTGCATCATCTTCCAGAGCCCCTTCATCTGGTAGTATTTCCGCGTTTGCACTTTGGTCTGTTTCGCAAGTAGGGCTCGAACAGTCCAGCGCCTTATCACTTTCAGGTAGAAGTGTCAAATGCGCTGCTAGCAGTTTTTCATACAGGGATTGAATAACTTTTTCTTCTTCAGTTAGGCCTTGTTGTGTCCAGAATTTATTTAAACGTCCAGCTCCAATGCAACCTAATGCTTCCTTCATAGTTTAGATCGGAATCAAAACGTAATCTTGTGAAATATTTGCATTCCGGTCCTCGAAAATTGTTGACTGTTCAAAGGGAGTCGTCACAGCTTTGTCCTTCGTGTCATAGGAATGTGATGGTAGTTCATTTACGGACTGTTGTGTGCCTCGCGCAAAGCATTTGGTAAAGTCGATATTCTGGGCATCGGAAGGAAACAATCCACAAGCACGAAAGCCATTGATTATGCTGGACTGCTTAATCCCAGCATCAATGGCTTTTTGAAGAACAATCGGAAAGCACTTCAACGACAATAGTTCTCCCCCGTTATCAACTCGCCAATCACAGACAGCCGTATTCCAAGCGTTTTTAAGCGGTTTGAATATAGCTACGTCAGCTGGCTGTGTAATCCGGGTTGTATTCGGATACAGTGCAACCAAAACGATTCCCAGATCTGAACGCAAATCTGCAACTTCAACAGCCATGTGTGAGGAGTGTCCGTCAACGAAGTAGAGAACCGGAAACTTTACTTTCTTTTTGAGCAGAAACGGGTAAAATATTTTCCTAATGTATAGCATGAAGTTTTCCACATTCATCCAACCATTAGGACTTTTGCCGATTCCCCATTCTCCTGGAAATTGCTGGAGTACATCCGGCCGGATCCTTTGAACCGGCAAAAACACATCCGGCGGAACTACACTGCCATCAGCTCCAAAGCTGAACATAACTGTCACGTTTACGTGTCCATCAGCATGTTGAACCTCATACACATGTTTGTTCCCCGGCGTTGCCAACACTGCCTTCGTAGTGGGATGGAGGAAAAAAGATGTTTCGTCTCCGTTGAAAATTCTCCGCGGGTCTTCAAGTGCATCCGATATCCCTTCGCTTACCAAATACTCCTTTACGCTTGCAAACCATCCTCGTATATCCGATTCCGACACCTTTGAGCTTGCGGTAGTTACTTGTTCGGGAGTTCTCAAAGTGATGTCATCATGCCGGGCCAAAAATCCTGAGAACCATTTTCTTACTGCAAGTTTTAAATGCTTCAGGTGAGCTATTTATTTTTAAATGATAATTTATTTACCTGGAGTATTATTATTGAAGGGATTAGGTCTGCCGCTGGAGTCCAAAAATTGTTTCACCTTGAATGCAAGTGTTTTCTTGACAACAGGAAATCCCTTGCGTTCCATGTTTTTCAACCAGGCCACGATTTGTGTTTCCTCTGCTGGCAGGAGGATTGTAGGGGAACCTTTGTTGGTTTTATTACACCATTTGTCACTCAAACGGAAACGTATTGTTGACTCGGAAATTCCATGGGATTTGCAGGCAGAGTAAATAGTTTTTTCCTTGTTTATGATGCATTCAATGCACTTTTTGATGGCATCTTCATCGTAAAAATGCGGTACACGGCGTCGCGTTTTCTTCCGTTGATCCATTCTGAAAGTTATCAAACTAATTTACCTTGATTAAAACACGATTTAAGCATATTTTCCTTACTTTTTAAGCCGGAAAATCGAAACGGGAACCATCAAAATAGAAAAACACTAAGCGGCACCTGTGGAACCTGCACTCACTGCGGTTTGTTTACATGTGTCAAAAAGTGATTCTAACCTAAAATCTATCGCTATTGCAATACCACTATTATAAGAACAGCGGTATATTAGTGGTTCCTATAGTGGAGTTTACGTTTTTTATATTAAATGTTTTTATTTTATCCATTATTGAATGAAGTGCAAATAATTATGAACTTCTAGCAGAAATTCATTTTTTCTTACAAATCAATGTGTTTAAGGTGCAAGAGAAAATGACACAAAAGTCAAAACTGAAAAAGCAGTTTTCTCCTTTTAAAACAACAAATTGATGAAAATAAAAAGCA
Source organism: Aedes aegypti (assembly GCF_002204515.2). NCBI lineage: Eukaryota > Metazoa > Arthropoda > Insecta > Diptera > Culicidae > Aedes > Aedes aegypti. The sequence goes on along the minus strand of NC_035107.1, from coordinate 222,223,578 downwards.
CATAGCCTTTTATTTGGCAAATAAAAGAGCTGTGTGTTTTTATTTTCTTCTATTTGTCTATTTAAAAAGAGAAAACTGCTTTTTCAGTTTTAACTTTTGCACCATTTTTACTTGGGCCTTAATAGCAAAAATGCGTTATGAAAAATGGTTATCGCGTTACCAATTCCTTAACTGGCGTTCAGCTTATTTCTGTCTCCAAATAAATTAACTTAAAATGTATTAAAATTTCGTTTGTGAAATATTTTGGATGTACCTTTCATGCAAGGGGTATTTCTAAGGGTCACTAAAAATAATAAATAATTAGTAATAATCATACAACGATAAAATACAGAAGAAAACGATGTATTGCCACTATTACTGGTACACCCACTATTACTGGTACATCCACCCTATAGGTATTCAGAATCGTTATTCACACGAGCCAAAAAAAGATATGGGAGAATGGATTTTTAAACTTTTTTTAAATTTTGATCCGCCCTAGTGATACGACCTCTAAAGCAGAATATGCATTTTTACGCCTTTAACTAGGCTATGCTTGCTGCACCAAACAAGGGAAACGAGTGAAAAAGTTAATCGAGCAAACGCTTCTCCGCTATCTGGTGTGGCTAGCATAAGCAGCAAAAACTGATCTGAGACCAGACATAATTTGGGTTATTTCGTTTTCGTCGTAAACAATGAGTGTTCCCCCCGTTCTAATCCCATCAAGGCACAAATTGTAGCTCTCCCAACCCTGTTTAAATAAATAAATAAAAAAAAACACACAAACTACCATAATCTGCTTCAAGGTCGTCAATGTTTGCTCATCATCGTCCAGAAGGTAAACCCTTCTCACTTTCGTTAGAAAGATCGTCGCGAACGGATCGAATTGTTTGGGCGTAACGTAAACCTATCAGTTCAAATAGCATTATGAAATGGACAAGGTCGGTGAAGGTTCCGTTCCCCTCGGTGTGGCATCGATTCCAGGCGAAAGACCTCACGAGCCAACAGTTGGTGTGGTATCGGGTTCAGGATCTACCGGAGGATCGTTTCGAGGATGCGATTCGTCACATGTGCGACTACTTTGCGCGCGATGAGCTCATGAACCAAGCCAAGGGCTTAGCTAAGGACTTGGTTGCCATGGGTGACGTAGTGGCCCTGTGGAAGGCAATGCTCCCGGATAGAATGTCCTTGGTATGCTTCCGGGAAGGATCGGATGAGATCGTGGGAGTCAACATACTGGATGTGGCTTCCAGATCGGATAAGGACAATGCACAGGTAAGTGGTTTTTTGATATAACAAGACTTTATATGGGAATGATATGCTTGTCTTATCTTGTAGTTCAACAGCGCAATATTCCAGGCGATCTACGACACTATCGAGTATGTATCGCATCAAGCGAACATCTTCGACCGATACAACGTGGATCACTATTTGAACGCAATGGGTCTTTCCGTGGATCCAAAATATCGAGGACGAGGCATTGCCACCGAAATACTTCGAGCAAGGATCCCACTCTGTCGGGCCGTTGGCCTCAAACTAAGTGCAACATGCTTCACTGGTCCCAATTCGCAGACAGCGGCCACTCGTGTTGGCTTCCAGGAGGATTTCACCATCACCTATGGTGAACTAGCACGTGTTGACCAACGTTTTAATTATCCCGGAATCGAAGAGAATTTTTGCAAATATATGAGCTTGAGAGTTGATTGATTGCAGATGGCAAGAGAGCGTTTTATTTCAGCGAACGCTTGGCGCAAGCGCGCCACATTTGTAAACAAACGCATGCGCTCAAAGCGCGACTTATTTCCACAACGTTGATTATGTCAGCAAAATCTTATCTCTGAACTGGTAGCGTGCTGATTGTGGTAGACATTGTCACCGGTCTTATCGGACAGCCGTCAGTTGGTGTTTGACAATGGGTTGGCAGAGACCTGCAGAGCCTGCGGTTCCGACCGTTTGGTACACATTCCAGGCGCCGGATCCAGACAACGACGGCCAGCTGGCGACGTACCGAGTGGAAGATCTGACCGAAGATCGCTACGATGACATGATCCAGCACTACACGGACCACTTTGTGGACGATGAACCATTCTGCGAAAACAAGCAGCTCTCTCAGGACGAGTTGTCCATGGCGGAGATTGTGGGCTTCTGGCGGTGGTGCTTCGAAAAACATATGACGGTGGTTTGTTACAAGGAAGGTTCGGACGAAATAGTCGGAGCGAATCTCTTGCATGTGAAACATGTTGAGGATAAAGACAACTGGGATGTAAGTGGGATTTCAGTAAAATGAGTCCTTCCAACTAATCGCTTTTCCGTTGCAGGTTCTGCAGAGCAAACGGATTCAGGACATTGCGCATACCAACGAGTACATGACGGAGCAGTTTAACATTTTCAAGCACTACAACGTGGATCACTACCTGACGGCGTACGGATTGGCCATCAACCATCGCTACCGAGGTCGAGGGATCGCTACGGAAGTGCTGAAAGCGAGGGTACCACTGTGCAGAGCGTTTGGGATTCAAGTGACCGCAACCAACTTCACTGCCATTGGGTCTCAAAAAGCGGCCGAGAAGGCTGGGTTCAAAAACGACTTCGAAGTGACGTACGTACTGTGCTAGGAATCATTTTCAAAAATCAGATCCTCATTGATTATTTATCCTACAGGTACGATGACTTTGCAAAAATGGGCCCACGATACAGCTTTCCAGGAATCAAATCGAAGAGTCTAAAGCTAATGAGTTTGCAAATTCAGTAGACGATGAATCAGTTCCATGTATGTTAGAAATAAAGTGATAAGGCCGTCAAGGCTAGATTAGTAGAAAAAGAGATAGATAAGCATATTTGATTTGATGAATCCGTGTCGCTACTGTTGATTACAATACGATACGAACGATATTTGCGGAAAACGCTGCTTATCTTGATCCATGCGTTCTTGCGTTCGTAGGTATGCGTTTGATTGGAAACGAGACCAAGCCCAAAACTTCATGCGTACAGCTTGCATGCAATGTTGTATGTGTTCTGGCGTTAAATTTCTTGTATTGACCATGGGGTGTGCTGAACACAAGTCATAAAATTTATTTTTTTCAGATTATTTTTGGGTTATTGAAATGTGGCTTTTGGATCTTTTCGGGTACATAATATTCTCGACTTTCCAGGGCTTTGGTAATTAACCTTCATTCAGCCAACATACGTTTCACATGCAAAGAAAAAAACATATGTGCATAACTTTTTTGTTTCTCGATGGATTTTGTTGAAATTTTCAGTACTTTCCGAAAAACTCTTCTAGTTTACGGTCCAGAAAACTTGCGAACATGGTTCAAGTGGTTCCGGAGTTATTCCGGATCGTCTTGGGGTATCAAAATTGGTCACATGCACATCATCCATTCAACGGATATCTCAAAACCCAGATGGGCTAGAGGGTTGGTATCTTTGGCAAAGTTGTTCAGCAAATCATGAGTTTTTCGGCAGTAATGAACCTAATTGGGATTTTCTTTTCAAGGTGATACTACAGTATGGCCCATAAAAAAATGCGAAAATAGTCATATCATGTTTTATTGTAGTTTTTTCATGGAAAATGTGAATTAAACTTGAATATTATTCATTACTTGTATTGTTTAATCTATTTAGACTCAGTTTTTCGTTTTGGACATGATTTTTATCTGTTACTTTCACCTTAACAGAGAGGAATTGGAAGCATACCTTCAAATTTTATCATGCGGACGTCGAGTTCAATATCTGTGTGATGGAAGCTTATAAAACATCAACGATGGCATGAGATTCTTCACAAGCCTTGTCTCCAGTATACGCCCATATCAAATGATAGAATTGGTTCATAGCTAGAGCATTGGAGGCTTAAACATATTTTCGAAAAAACGGCTCATTTGGAAGAGCTTTGATTGAACGTTCATATAAGTGTGATAAGCGGATCCGTTTTGCTCAAAACCTATGAGCTAGTATTGATATAAGTTGTCTCTAACCGCAGAAACAAATTTCATCCTCGAAAATCTATTATAGTCCTCCGTATTTATTTTTTATTCAACTTTAACAAAAATTGAAGGCATATCAAACATATAAGACGCAAATGCCCTCAAAACTATGACCCTATCAAAATATTTGATTGTGATCGTGAAAAACAAGTTCTCTAGGAACACCTCTATCCTCTGATACCAAACAAACTCAAATTTTAATAATAAAGTGTGGTTTTTGAAGGTGGAAATTTTATCACCAGAGTATACGACAATCAGACGCTGTTTCTAGCTTTGGGCGGACAAAACCATTGAACTTCTTTGCTTTATTACATTTTTTAGGACAGTAAGAAAAATATGAAAACAATTGTCCTGGATATCAAAGTTATGTCAGAATATACTACAATAATCAGAAATTACATTCACTAGCAAATACAACGAGAATAACGCTTAAGGATGCTAAATTCACGTTCAAACAATTTTCGGATTTTTTTATGGGCCATACTGAAGTTACAAGTTTTCCCTAATCTTCCATATCTCAAGATCCTGATGAGCAAAGTTGTTAAGCAGATCAAGGGCAATCTAATTGGGAATCAATGAATCTAGCTAGGTAACGTTAATAACAAATTATCTCCAATCTTATGTATCCCGAGATCCTGATAAACTAGTCTTCGGCGAAGTTAACAAGCAGATCAATGCTAGATGGCTCCAGTTTGTCTTCGGCAAAGTTGTTCATATCGTTGCGAAAATTTTAAATTCTCATAGGGCAAAGGCTCCCTTAGTGGAGGTAGCTCGAATAGTGGAGGTAATGTGTTTTGGCATGTTTCAAACTAATAAATAATTATGTGATAATTTTCTATTATATATGATGCGAGAATGATACAAGTAATTGAATAATATTCATGAAATTGAAACGTTAAACTATTTAAAACAATTATTTTGCTTAAAATTTTTGCTCCTTTGCATCTATAGTGGTGCATCAGTACCTATAGTGGAGGGTCCCATAAGAAATCAATGGTTTGCGCCACTAGAAGAACCAAAACATACCTCCTATTATTGGTGCAAGGCTTTTTGCAGGGAAATTTTAAATGAATCGTAATTTGTATACGTTTGTATGATAGAAGAATTATAAATCTGTCGACTGTAACGTTAAAATTATATATTTCATGATTTTGTCACCATGATTTAGCAGTTTTCCCTTAGGTGCACCACTAATGGTACATTATGCTTTTCTCACTTGAGTTGTACCTTACGCAGCTCACAACGCACAGCCACAATATGTGAGTTGGTCATCAATTTGTTTTATTTGCCTGTTTTCACTCAAAGCCTTATTTTTGACGTAGGACTACGTCTTTCTTCTCTAAACAGGAGTGAAATTGGAATTTCAAAACACATACCTGTCCAAATAGTTTGATAACTATTTTAATAGAGAACGTTGATTTCAAGCAAATCTATAAATAGGGGTGCCAAAGAAAAGTTGACGGTATTTGCTTTTCACTCTCCGCTTGGATCGCATCTCAGCAGGCAACAGATCGGCTTGCTCTGACCGGGCGTGCTTCTCAGTTAGGGGAACTGGGGGTAATATGCCCATAGGGGGCAAAACGCGCCACCATCGATTTGGCCGAACGATGTGTTTTAGAATGCTTTTTTTTCACCCTTAATCATAGAAAATGGATAGAAAAGCTTTTCCTCATATGTTTTTATGTGGTTCTCTCAACCAAATCGATAAAATCGTATAAAAACGTTTTTCGCTGTTTTCGTTGCAATTTTGTGCGATTTTCAATGTCATTTTTTAGGTCGATAAACATCCAAAATTATGAAACTATTGCCGAGAGCCAATTTGTGCACTGTCATAGTTTGTATTACGTGCAAAACATATGTTAAATTTGCCCTCAAAAAGCTTATTGAAGGACCTAAACTTTAATCAACTCTGGGGGCAAAACGCCCACCCCTATTTCATAACACCAAAACGCCGTTTGAATTCAAATTCTACCAAACGTAATGGCACGTTGAAGTTACGCAAAAAATGGAACCTTACAAATGTACGTTTTTCGCATCAGCATGTATACTATTATTGAACAATAACATCTGAACAAACGCCCGGATGTATGCAACTCATATACAAGCATGATTGTGTGCGTTCGTTTACAGCATGGCTAGCGCCGAACTCAAGCGGGGCGTTTTACCCCGCAAAACAATACATATGCAGTTAAGCAAGCATTTTTTTTAAAATTAACTTATAAACCCCAGAAAAGTTAAAAAGGATAGCTGTTTCTACTATTTGGTAGAAAACATGTTTGTCTATCCGACCATAATTAAAAAAGAGCATGAAATAATGTTTTTCACATCTAAAATCGCTGTTCTTCTTAACGTGGGCAAACTACCCCCAGTCCCCCTACAGACATCGATAGCGAAACGGACCCTCCCGTTTGTCTTGCTTTGCTCAAATCAAACTGACCGTCGACCGACCGAGAGAAGATTCCGTCTGAAGCCAAAGCCATCACCGTTGCCCCCACCAAGAAGAAGAAGAGGAAACAGTCCACAGAATAGAGAATAAGACAGTTGTGGCCGCCATCACAGCCCTAAACGAACGGAACGGGTCCTCCCTGCAGAAGATCGGGAAACTCACCGGCTGAAACTACAACTGCGTTGTCGGCAAGATTCCTAAGCAAAAGCCCACCAAGTTTCAAAGACCGCCGCGATGAAAAAGACCCCGAAGAAGCCGCCACCGCAAACCTCATCAGGCGAGGAGGATTCAATCCAGTGAGCCGTCAAAATGTGTCCGTGTTACTCGAATTTAACAATTCAATCGGCCCTATTCAGAGCCAACAAATATGTACTAAAGAGTTTTTGAAATATTTCCTAACTAGTGGGCCCGGCAAACTTCATCTTGCCATCAAGTAGGCTGTTGAAAAACGCTATGAATGGTTCCATACAAAATGACGGTTCGGTTAACGCTCGTTTTTCTGACTTTCCCGGTGAATATCCTGGGATTTTTATACACACAAACACGTCGGAACACTTGACGAACAAAACGGAAAAATAATCATTCAAATCGGTTGACCCGTTCGGAAGCCATTTCGTGAGATACAAACACCATTCCATTTTTATTTATATAGATGTGTTTACCACATACTTGCTATAATCTCTTTATTCTTCTCGTAGCGTCATACAATATCTGATTTGTTATGAATAACACAGCGTAACAAAAATGACAGTTTTGCGTGTCTCTAGGATCAAATTATGTGTCTCGAGTAGATTTGGGGTTGCTGAATCTGATGTTATTTTCAGAAATGTTCCAGTACGTCACAATTTTTAGCTACAAGTCCCCAAAGTTGTGTAAAACACTGGTTTCATTGATGTTTACATAAAATTTAAGTTATGATTTATCAAACTGTTTTGTGATCTAATCCACAAAGCATGCTATTTTGCACTTAAAATTTCATTTAAGATATAATTTGGTTGAAATTGCAGGATAAAACAAAGATTAAACCGATTTTTTCAACATGCTTGCTGTCTCCATACTAAATTCCTCGTTTCTCTTATATGGCAAAATACAAAACTTTTTTGAACCATCAAAAAATAACTTTTGGGCATCGAAAGTATTATATGGCAAATACTCCCTTAGTGGAGGTAGTGCGTTTTGACATGTTCCGCATAAATAAATGACTTGTGATATTTTTACATAGTGCACGATGCGAAAATGATACAAGCAATCGAATAATATTCATAAAATTTAATTGTAAAATCATTTAAAACAATTATTTTGCTTAACATTTTTTCTCCTTTGCACCTATAGTGGTGCATCAGTACCCATAGTGAAGGGTCCCATAAAAATCAATGGTTTGCGCCACTAAAGGAACCATTCTTAAAACATACCTCCACTAAAATAACAGTGTTCCTATTATTGGTGCAAGGTTTTTTGCAGGGAAATTTTAAATAAATCGTGATTTTTATACATTTGAATGATAGAAGGATTTGATATCTATCGACTGATATGTTAAAATTGCATATTTTATGATTTTATCACCATGTTTTAACTTTTTTCCTTATGTGCACCACTAATGGTACATTTGCCCTAAACTTTGTTGATAAGTTTTGTTATACACATAAAGTTTGAATTCTGTGACAATTCAAGCAAATAAATTGCCTTACAAGTTGACATCTTGTCATCTTGCATGCAAGTTGGCTAAAATAGCCATTTTTTGCATTTTCACCAGTCAATATCTCAAAAACTAGACGTGCTATGATATTTTTGAAAACGGCAATGGATTCAGCAGCCTTTAATTGAGTGAATAGTGGTATTTTGTGTTCCGTAGTGTAATTGACATTTGCCAATAGAGCCTTAGCCGAGTGGTTAGAGTCCGCTGCTTCAAAGCAAAGCCATGCTGAAGGTGTCTGAGTTCGATTCCCGGTTGGTCGATGACTGGGGCAGATCTCCGAACGGAGAGCTCTTCACTTCATTCTTCTTCTTGGCATTAACGTCCTCACTGGGATGCTTCTCAGCGTAGTGTTCTTATGAGCACTTCCACAGTTATTAACTGAGAGCTTTCTTTGCCAAAGTTGCCATTTTCGCATTCGTATATCGTGTGGCAGGTACGATGATACTCTATGCCCAGGGAAGTCAAGGAAATTTCCTTTACGAAGAGATCCTGGACCGACCGGGATTCGAACCCAGACACCTTCAGCATGGCTTTGCTTTGTAGCCGCGGGCTCTAACCACTCGGCTAAGGAAGGCCCTCTTCACTTCAAAAACAATTATATTCTGAATTATAACTAAAAGAAGGTTGCAATTATGACAATTGACTTAAATTCAAATGCAGCAAATCACATGGCGTAGTTAACGTCATGCGGTCGTGTCTTATACACAACCCCCACTGTATTTTTAAAGTATTTTATTTTGAAATCCGAAACTCTGAAAAAGCTTCCAAACCAAATGATAGATCTTCCGGGGTCGGTTTTAAAACTGTCACTACACGTGGCAAGAATGGAAGAAAGGACGTTTCCCCGGAATGCGAACTTTCTTCCAAGGGTGAAATGAATAATTGTATCGAAATGAGCAATCAGTTCGATGCTCTAGACAAATTTTTCGAACACCAAATCGAAGCAGCCTCTAGCCTAGGCTCTTTGATTCAAGTGAGGAAGCAAAGAGTGTCGCCTATCGTGGTCAGTTGTTCTGAATTTGGGGGATTTAGGCAGGAGATCTTGAACTCCATTAGGGAAATCTAGGTTTCCTTCCAAATCGCAAAGAAAGGAGACTGTCGCGTTTTGCCGGAAACTCTTAAAGATCGCGAACTTCTTCTCAGACATCTTGAAGAGAAGAAGCACAATTTTTTATTTATGACGACAAAACTGAACGTTTGTTCAAAGTTGTCTTGAAAGGTCTCTCAAGTGACTATAAATCACCTGAAGAGATCAAAAATGGAATAAATGATATACTTGGATTTTCCCCAGTCCAAGTAATCATTATGAAAAAGAGAACCCAATCTGGCATTGTTCGGAAAGGGCTTTCTCAAGAATTTTATTTAGTTCACTTTAACAAAAAAGAACTAAATAATATTAAAGCTTTAGAAAAAGCAAAACTTTTGTTTGATGTCCGTGTGACATGGGAACATTTCCAGAAACCTGGAGGAAATTACCAGAACCCCACTCAGTGCCGTCGGTGCCAAAAGCAGTGCTGGAAAAGTTCGCATCACGAAGCAGCTCACGAGTGTATACCAACGCATAACAAACATCACAGACTCGGGATCTAGCTAGGTGTGAGTAAGCCCGCACCCGTCTGCTCGGGAGAACATGTCAAAAGAAGTAGCAACAAGCTCGCGAGCGTTTACTCGCGAGTAACCGAGCAAGGTGTGATTTATTATGGTTTTGACAGACAAATTAATTGTATAACCAGCATATCGACAGTAAACTACTAGTTTGTAGTCAAAAGCCCTTGAAAACCATAAATCTCGGAGGGTAAGCAGCTTTTTTCCCAAAAGCACAATATGACTCTGAGCAGCTTCGAACACGTTCGCGAATCACTTTTAGCTTCAGTTACTCGGGAGTCGACAGATGCGAGTAAGCCAGCGCTCTGACGCTCGGGAGCGTTTGGTTTTGTTTTTGTTCCAGTTCAGAAGAAGCGTTCGCCACTTTCCATCACTGGAAGGAAGATACCGATAAATTCTTTTGCGTCAATTGCAAGGGAAATCATAAGTCCAATTATTGGTCTTGCCCTTCGCGCAATAGAGTCATTGAGGCTCGTGTCAGGCAGATGAAAGATATTATCCGTTACGATAACGGTCGTTTCCGGAATTTCCCTGGTAGAGTATCGAACAATACTCATTTTTCAGTTAAAGATCGTTTGATCATGAATCATACCCATCAGGAAGATCATAATCATGCTCATTCACAAACTAATTTTAATCCCTCGGGTAGCCGTTCGAATCTTTCAATTTCGAATGTATCTACCCACGGAAAATCCTTTGCCGATATCGTAGCAGGAAATTTGAACTCCTCCCCTGTTCGTTCCATAAGTACCCATTCCACTTGTTTCAAATCAAATGGAAAAAACCCTACCGACACAGGTAACTCTTACTCAGCTTCTTCGTCTACCGAAAATTCTAATGGGAAATCATCAAATGGACCATCTTCAAGTGATATGTCTGCCTCAGATTTTAATTTTCTAACTGAACAATTGAATCTAATGATTGATGCAATGTTCAAAGCCACCACTATGACTGAAGCAGTCCAAGTAGGTGTAAAATTTACAAATCAAATTGTTATTGGATTACGTTTTTCTAATGGATCCAAATAACAATTTAAATATTTTAAATTGGAATGCTCGTTCTCTGAATGGTAAAGAGGACGAGCTGTTTAATTTTCTTACGGTTAATAACGTGCATATAGCAGTTATTACCGAAACGTATTTAAAACCTGGACCTAAACTCAAAAGAGATCCTAACTTTTTTGTTTATTGTAATGATCGACTTGATGGGGCATGTGGGGGAGTTACAATCATCATTCATAGGCGTATAAAGCATCAACTGTTTTCGTCATTTGAAACTTAAGTTTTTGAAACTTTAGGTGCTTCTGTTGAAACACAGTTTGGTAAATATACTTTCATAGCTGCCTATTTGCCTTTTCAATGCTCTGGACAGCAAGTTAATTTGCTCAAAACTGACTTGCGAAAATTGACTCGCAATAAGTCAAATTTTTTTGTCATTGGTGACTTTAATGCCAAACATCGGTCATGGAATAATTCTCAAAGTAATCCCAACGGCAGAATTTTATTTGATGAGTGCTCTTCAGGATATTTCTCAATTCAATACCCTGATAGCCCTACATGTTTTTCCTCTTCTAGAAATCCATCTACGATTGATTTGCTCTTAACTGACTCTAGTCATCTTTGTAGCCAACTGATTACCCATGCTGATTTTGATTCTGATCATGTCCCTGTTACATTTAAAATATCCCAAGAAGCGATTCTCAATCCTATCAGATCCATTTTCAATTATTTACGAGCCGACTGGAATATATATGAAACATTTATTGACTCTAATCTTGATGTTAACATTTCTTTAGAAATTAAACTTGATACTCTTGAAACTTTAACAAATTCCATTGTTGAAGCCAGGAGCATTGCAATTCCAAAATGTGAAGTAAAATTTGAATGCGTGATTATAGACGATGATCTTAAACTCTTGATCCGTCTTAAAAACGTGAGGAGAAGGCAATTTCAACGCACTCGCGATCCTGCTATGAAAATTATATGGCAGGATTTGCAGAAAGAAATCAAGAAACGTTTTGCTCAATTAAGAAACAAAAATTTTGAAAATAAAATTTCTCAATTGGACCCTGGCTCTAAGCCCTTTTGGAAATTATCTAAAATCTTGAAAAAACCTCAGAAGCCAATACCGGCATTGAAAGAGGAAAACAAATTATTACTAACTAATTGCGAAAAAGCTCAAAAACTTGCTATGCAGTTTGAAAGTGCGCACAATTTTAATTTAGGACTTACTAGTCCAATTGAAAATGAAGTTACTCAGGAGTTCGAAAATATTCTCATTCAAGAGAACGTTTTCGAAAATGCCTGGGAGACTGATTTGGAAGAAGTGAGAACTATTATTGAAAAAAATAAAAAATATGAAAGCTCCTGGCGATGATGGAATTTTCTACATCCTCATCAAGAAACTTCCAGAAAGTAGCTTATCATTTTTAGTTGATATATTTAACAAATGTTTTCAATTAGCATATTTTCCTGACAAATGGAAAAATGCTAATGTTGTTCCAATTTTAAAACCAGACAAAAATCCTGCAGAAGCTTCTAGCTATCGTCCAATCAGTTTGCTTTCCTCCATCAGTAAACTTTTTGAAAAGGTTATTTTGAACAGAATGATGGCCCACATCAACGAAAATTCAATTTTTGCCAATGAACAGTTCAGATTCCGCCATGGACATTCGACCACTCATCAACTTTTACGTGTAACAAATTTGATCTGTTCCAACAAATCTGAAGGCTATTCTACTGGTTTTGCTCTTCTAGACATAGAAAAAGCATTCGACAGTGTTTGGCATGAAGGTTTGAATGTAAAATTAAAAAAACTTTAATTTTCCAACATACATTGTTAGAATAATTCAATGTTATTTGTCAAATCGTACACTTCAGGTTAATTATCAGAACTCCAGATCTGAAAGACTTCCTGTAAGAGCTGGTGTTCCCCAAGGCAGCATTTTGGGACCAATATTATACAATATTTTCACATCTGACTTACCTGAGTTACCTCAGGGATGTCAAAAATCCTTGTTTGCGGATGACACAGGCCTCTCCGCCAAAGGACGAAGCTTGCGTGTCATCTGTAGTCGATTGCAAAAAAGTTTGGATATATTTTCTTCATACTTGCAAAAATGGAAGATTTCTCCTAATGCTTCCAAAACTCAACTAATAATATTCCCACATAAACCAAAAGCTCTTTATTTGAAACCTTCAAGTAGACATGTTGTCACGATGAGAGGGGTTCAAATAAATTGGTCAGATGAAGTTAAGTATCTAGGGCTCATGCTAGATAAGAATTCAACTTTCAAAAATCACATTGAGGGCATTCAAGCCAAATGTAATAAATATGTAAAATGTCTCTATCCCCTTATTAATAGAAAATCAAAACTTTGTCTTAAGAACAAGCTTTTGATATTCAAACAAATTTTCAGGCCAGCCATGTTGTATGCTGTACCAATATGGACTAGCTGTTGTAATACCAGGAAGAAAGCTCTGCAGAGAATTCAAAATAAAATTTTGAAAATGATTCTGAAGCTTCCTCCCTGGTTTAGTACCAATGAGTTACATAGCATATCCAATGTTGAAACATTGGAACAAATGTCGAATTGAAATAGCTGAACTGTGTCATGGGTCTGATTTTATTATAGAACTAACATTTTCCAATTTATTATCTTTTTATGGTAAATCTAGAATTGGTGTATCGTTGCTTGGGAATTATTCCAGTGATTTCCTTGAGCAACGTTATAATTTTCAGTATTTAACCTTGTTTTAAGGAGTCTTTTTTGTTTCGTAGAAAAGAAGACTGTTATTTGCAAATAAAATCATGAGTTATGAGCTTATCAACTTTTTTAGGTAGATAACAATACAAATATATTCATTATTTCTTATTCATCTTGCGTTTAATGCAGGTACGTTAAGTAATTTTTTTCTCACAAAACTTTTCTGGAAGAGAATTTAATGGGGTATGGATAAGGTTGTTACTTTTCAATGTTTGAAATACTGTTGTTATACCTTTCAAACCATACAAATCCGTCGGATTGTTAGACGGAGTTGATTTTCTCATAGGCAGAGGCGAAGTCCATTGATTGCCTTCATAAAAAACATAATCACTGTATAATTCCGTTTTTTAACTATTCTCAATAAAAAAATACAATCTGTTTTCTGATTCAAACTCATTTATTACTTGAAAACACGATCATATTTGACGGTTTAAAACAAAATCTTTGAAAAAAAAAATCAGTTATGGACTTAAAAAATTCAAAGTTAGAAATACTTTTTTCCCTAAAATATGCCCAATTTGCAATGTATGGATGACTTTTAGTAAATTTATTAACGAAACTTTTTGCTTAAGGATGATCAAAATCTGAAATGGCTGTTTTTTTTTAAATCGACTTTAAAGTTTTGAATATATTTTTTTTCAGTGTAGAAAATGTGTTTTTATTTTTTCAATATTTTTCTCTAAAACGTCAGGAAATTTTACGACAGTCCCCCATACAACACTTTTTTGTAGGCATTACGGTTTTCGAGTTATACGGGTTTATAAAAAGCCTTCTCATGGGGCCCAGATAGCCGTAGCGGTAAACGCGCAGCTATTCAGCAAGACCAAGCTGAGGGTCGTGGGTTCGAATCCCACCGGTCGAGGATCTTTTCGAGTTGGAAATTTTCTCGACTTCCCAGGGCATAAAGTATCATCGTACCTGCCACACGATATACGCATGCAAAAATGGTCATTGGCATAGTAAGCTCTCAGTTAATAACTGTGGAAGTGCTCATAAGAACACTAAGCTGAGAAGCAGGCTCTGTCCCAGTGGGGACGTAACGCCAGAAAGAAGAAGAAGAAGAAGGGTTTATAAAAATAGTAAAAAAACATTGACCCTTTCCAAATGTTAGTGTAGATCGATTTTGAAAAAAAAACAAAGTATGTAAAGAAAGTATTTTAGTTTCACATAGTCTTCACACCCAAAAAGTTTCATTGAATTCTGAAGGGGTGCTGCCAATCCCTTTGTCGAGTTGGCGTGAAATCCGTCTATAGCAAAGTCGATGTAGGCCATGATCTAGGTTTATTGATTGGATTGTTATGAACTTTTCCGTATTAAGCCTGATTCGCTGCTGACAAGTAATTTCTTGGCCTATCTTGATGCATGTGAAATTCCTGCAAGGAATAGATCAAGAAAGCAACTTTCTCTGAACACAGTACGCAGTTGAAAAGAAGTGTCAGTTCAAACGAGAGTCGCTGTAGAAAATTTCTGGAATTGGCAAGAATTTCCTTTGGCGATTCCTTTTTAAGCGAAGTATGCACTTCAACAGAAAAGTAATCGCCTATCTCGATGCGTGGGTAATTTCTTGCAAGAAATGCTCAAGAAATGCATTTTTCTTTGATCGCAGTACGCAGTTCAAAAGAAATGTCATTTCAAATGGAGCTCACTGTAGGAAATTCCTTGACCATTTCTTGGGCAGAAATTTTTACTTTTCTTGAGCGGAACAGCATACTTAGCTTTAGCAGCAAATCAGGCTTTAAGGGAAGCATGCACTTCAACAGAATAGTAAACGCCTATCTCGATGCGTGGGAAATTTCATACAAAAAATGCTCAAGAAAAGCATTTTTCTTTGATCGCAGTACGCAGTTGAAAATAAATGTGTGTTCAAATGGAGCTCACTGTAGAAAATTTGTTGACCATTTCTTGCGAATAAATTTTTACTTTTCTTGAGCGGAACAGCATACCTAGCTTTAGAACTTTACAGTTAAGCTAAGTAGGGAGCCGGATCTTATTTTTGGCTCATATTTTGCCACAATATGCGTCATCTGGACTCCTTATTGCAAAGTTTCAGACAATTCGGCCGAGAAAAATCACCCATGCCAAAGTGAATCGTGGAAGTGCCCATGTAGCTTTTTCCTCCTATGCTGTTCCGCTCAATAGAGTAAAAATTTCTTCGCTCCATTTGAAATGACATTTATGTTCAACTGCGTATTGCGATCGAAGAAAAGTGCTTTTCTTGTCAATTTCTGGAAAGATTATATTACACTACCCGCTAGTGACCAATCGATTGAGTTTTCAGCTAAAATTGATGTTTGATTTGTGCTGTTGAAAAAATGATGTTTGGTGATTGAAATGATTCGATTCATCTTACCCCTAAGATTTTAAACTTACTTCATACTTTTAAAACAATGTACCATTTAGTAAGCTTTTCAATACAGACATTAAAACTTTGACTTATCAGAATTGGTTCATTCGCGAATGTTTGAATAAATATTAATTTTACTGCTTGTTTCGTCCAGAATATTGATTAAGATGATAGATAGTAAAATTTGTAATGTGAAGGAAGTGATTTGATGTGAAAATCAATTAGTTGAAGAGCAAAAAGATGCTGTCCGGGTACCATAGCCAGACATAAAAGGTTCTCGAAATATATTTGCAGTTTAAAATACTATTTGTATGTCAACGATCATACCATGTTGAAAAAAAAAACACTATTTGTAAAGGGGCGGTCCATTAATTAGGTAAGACTTTTTTGGCGGTTTTTCAACCCCCCCTCCCCCCATGGTAAGATTTTTTGTATGAAAATTAAAAATAATTTGTATGGCGCGTAAGAATTCTCAAACCCCCCCTCCCCCCATAACCCCTTACGTAATTAATGGATAGCCCCAAAGCATATTTGAAGAAAAATTAAAGTTATGGTGGAAAATTGACCTAAACAGAAATAAGAAATTAGTTTCTCGCGGAAAAACTGCTTAAAATTATTATTATGTCAGTACCTCTGCAACGACTCTATGAAACTACACCGAATGCCACTACCCCGAATGCCATTACCCCGAATGGGTCATTAGCCCGAACGCCACTACCCCGAATGCATAACATTATGAGACTTATTCTAGTTAGAGAGTGGGGAGATAATTAAACGATTCCTTATGAGTATTCAACGAGTTTGGCTCAAATCTCGTTTGGCTATTTTTGAAATATTAGAAGATAAAAAGCAGCTAGTTTTTCAGCAAATAATTTTTACATATTAAGTTTTGTTTGGATTTGTCCTCTAATTTTGATGTGATTCACACAGCCACATTGCAATGCTCTGAAGAATAGCCTATTTCGAAAAGAAGGATGAATTTATTTTGAAAAAGATAGCTATAATTAGGATGTAGTAAAGTCTTTTGTTGGACGTCAGTACCCATTTCATTTATTCATTTTTTTGGTTAGTGTCGGGCTACTAGCATTAAGATCTTCTTAAAGATTTTGTTTCGTAAGCGATGGTAATGGAAGATCACCCTGAGATAGTCACTGCAAGTGTTGTTCTATGAAACTCGCTCAAAGACCAACCTGATAGACAACCGTTTCGATATAGGAAACGTTAATACACTTGTGCATGTTAGAAAAACGGCAGCCTCTGACCGCTACAGTAAAAACTTTCGTTGGTTTATAGGATCATAAATTTGAATTTCAATGATAAACCACAAAACATTTTTTTTATTCAAGACAATGAAGAAATGTTGATGGCAGAAAAGTGGTGAGCAAATCCGTAATGTTTTAATACAAGAAGGTAAAGGAAAGGGAAAATTTCTTATTAGAATTATAGCACGATTCACTTTAGGCATTCATCAGGATATATTCCTTCAAAAAAAGCTGTTCTATATGGAAATATTAATGACTAGCTTATCCAATGAAAACTTGAAAGAACAGCCTATTTAAGAAAGAAGGGCAAATTTCTGGTGAAATGTTTGCAGCTATGACGTGAATGATAACTGTAACAACGTGATTCTATGGCACAACCTATATTCATAAGTGTTAGATATTAAATTGAACTACCACTGTATCTGAAATCTTACCCAGACTGAAATATTTCAGCCGTCGCACTTCTTTCTATTATTCATTTATGCCATTGAAATACAGTTTAGTTTAGAGCAGAGTACTGATCACATGTGCAAAGTCTCCGTGGTTTATCCGAAAATCGTCAATTTGCCAGCAATTCTCCCATCCCGAAGATTACCACGGCCGAATAGAATTCTCGTTGTCGTAAAACGTAAAATCCGTTTTTGAGCATAATAGACTGAAGGCCATAACCTACAACATAATCATCACAGTCGTATCCCCGAGAAAGTTGTCGGTTTATGTGATAGTGCCAAAATACGTCGATCTGCTAGATTGAAGCGATATTCTCCCAACCGTTTGCCCTTCCGCGACCCATTGTCGCTGAGGTTGATGTGAACCTGTATCGAGCAAACGGCCGCATCACACCCCGTAAGAACCCGTTCCCGTCCTCGCTGTGGCCCCCAAAACATCAAAGTCACTTAGCCACCCGTCCATTGCCCATCATCTGGTGCCGTGACCAGGATTTCTGGTCCTTCCGTTCCCGAACACGTGCACAACATAACCTCCTTTCGATTTCGCTCTCCGTCATAAATCTCTCCGGAGGCTGTAGCTGATTCCTGATTATAAATATACAAGGCCTCTTAAAGAGAGGTACCAGGTGAGTACCTCTCCAACCTGTTTACCCCCAGTTGCGCGGTACTTCCTGGATCTTTTTGATCTTTCAGCCCGTCTATCGATCAGCGACTTCGGAACGAGGCTCAGCAATGGTCGACGAAAAGCGCTTGAAGGTCAAGGAGGTTAAGCGGCGGAACGCGATCGATGTCTTCAAGCGGATGGACATATTTCTCGCCAGCTATGTTCCTGAGCAACACCAGCGTGAGATTGCTCCTCGTTTGGACCGCTTGGAAAAGGTATGGGAGATTTTTGAAGCCGTGCAGGACGAATGTGAAGAGCTGGATGAAGCGGAAGAATCCGTGCAGAAGAATTTGGAATTACGTGGTCAAGTAGAGGCATTATACTTTCGCGTTAAAGCTGGTCTTGTTGCAAAACTGCCACCAGCACCTGTTCCAGCAGTACCAGGACCTTCATCGGCGCCGATTACTCCGTCGCCACTCGCCAACGTCAAGTTACCCACCATATCGCTCCCCGAATTCGATGGCGATTTCAATACCTGGCTGACTTTCCACGACACCTTTTTGTCAATGATTCATTCATCGACAGAAATTTCCCAGGTGCAGAAATTTCATTATCTGCGTGCTGCTTTAAAGGGTGAAGCGGTCAGTTCGATCCAGTCGATCACGATCACAGCCAACAATTACGCCGTTGCTTGGGACACGTTGGTCAACCGGTACTCCAACAAGGCCATTCTACGAAAGAAACATATAAGGGCCTTGCACAAGTACCCCAAGATCCCAAACAACAATGTGGAGGCGCTTCACAAGGTCGTCGATGAATTTCAGCGCCACACCAAAGTGCTAGAGCAGCTAGGTGAGCCAGTGGACTATTTCAGCTCTATTTTGATCGAGTTGCTGGAGGATAAATTGGATGATGCTTCGCTAACAGCTTGGGAGGAGTCGATTGCCAATGATGCACATCCCACCTATGACAAGATGGTCGACTTTCTGCTAAAACGAGCCCGCATTTTGGAGACAATCGCCATAAATCGTCCGCAGCATTCTGTCGCCAAGCCGGCGGCTCATAATTCCGCATCGAAAAAGCCAAATCAACCACGTATAAGCACTATGGCAGCTGCTGAAATCCCACCGAAGACGTTCCCGATTTGCCCAGCATGTGACAAGCACAAGCACTCAATATTCGACTGCTCTGTCTTCAATGGCTTGAACACAAAAGGCCGTTTAAAGGTGGTTACCGACAAAAAGCTTTGCAGCAATTGCTTCCGCAGCGACCATTTTGCCCGCAACTGTCGCTCCAAATATTCCTGCAAACACTGCTCCAAGCGACACCATTCCATGATCCACCCAGGACCATTCGAGATTGCTTCCGAAGGAAATTTTTCGCCCCATATCGACGCTACGCTGCCCAGCACTTCCAGTGTTACCACCGCAGTGGTAGCAGCACCCGTACCAGAGATTGTGACCACGGCTAAATCATCCAGCACTAATGTTCTCCTCACGACCGTCGTGCTGATCATCGTTGATGTCTACGGCCAAGAGCATATCGCTCGCGCTTTGTTGGACACAGGCTCGCAACCCAATGCAATCAGTGAGCGATTGTGTCAGCAGCTTCATCTCCCCCGAAAGGTTGTCAACGTGCCGATTGCTGGAGTGGACAGTATCGTCACTAATGCGAAACACGAAATTCGGGCAGAAATTCGCTCTTGAATTGCTAATTTTAACGAATCTCTAGATTTCCTTGTTCTGCGAAAAGTGACCCATGATTCGCCATCCATGTCGTTTTCCACGTCACAATGGAGACTTCCCGATAATCTTCCGCTAGCTGATCCCGACTTTCATACTTCCCGAAAGGTGGACATGATTATTGGCGCCGGTCATTTTTACTCGTTCCTGCGGGATGGAAGGTTCCGCTTGCACAACAATGGTCCGTTACTCGTCGAAACGGTATTTGGTTGGATAGTATCCGGGAAATTTGAGGCTATTAGTGATAGCAATTCTCAACCTACAGTTATGTGTCATGCGGCGACCGTAACTTCTATAAGCGATCAGTTAGCAAGGTTTTGGCAAGTGGAGGAGCTGTACGGATCAAATTACTCCATCGACGAACAACGCTGCGAAGAATATTACCGAGAGACCGTTTCTCGTGATCCAACCGGTCGGTACATCGTGCGCATGCCAAAACATCCCGACCACGACCAAATGATTGGTAAATCCAAGGTGGCTGCGCTCCGCCGTTTCCTGCTATTAGAGCGAAGACTCTCCAAAGATAATACTCTGAGGGCGCAATATCACGACTTCATCAGGGAGTACGCATCCCTTGGGCACATGACACCAGTTCCGCTACACGACGAGGACGATCCGAAGGCTTGCTATCTTCCGCACCATCCGGTTCTGAAAGATTCCAGCTCCACTACGAAGGTGAGAGTCGTTTTCGATGGGTCTGCGAAGACGAGTTCGGGACACTCTCTGAACGACTCCTTGCTTGTCGGACCCGTCGTCCAAGACGATTTGTTTAGTCTGGTCATCCGATTTCGAAAATTTGCGATCGCTTTGGTGGCTGACATCGAGAAGATGTACCGCCAGATTGTGATGCACGAACAAGATCGTCCGTTGCAAAGAATTTTGTGGCGCTTCGACAGTACGCTTCCGGTTCAAGAGTTTGAATTGAGCACCGTTACTTACGGTTTGGCTCCATCTTCGTTCCTCGCCACACGAACACTCCTGCAACTTGTCGAGGACGAAGGCACCCCGTTCCCGCATGCAAGCACAGTCATCAAGAAAAACACTTACATCGACGATCTACTCGCTGGAGCCAACAGTATTGATGACGCAATTCAGCTCCGTGAAGAACTCTCTAATCTGCTACAAATAGGAGGTTTTCGTCTACGAAAATGGTGTTCGAATTCGCTCCCGGTTCTATCCGGACTTCCCTCTGAGCTGCTTGGGACACAATCATCTGTGAGGTTCGATGCCGGTGAAATAATCAAGACCTTGGGAATACGGTGGGACCTTGAAGCAGATGTATTTCGTTTCGATGTGTCTCCCATGGTGAAGAACCAACCTGCTACCAAGCGCAATATTTTATCAGCGATTGCGCAATTATTTGACCCGCTTGGTATCATCGCTCCCGTTGTAGTGCAAGCAAAAATACTAATGCAGCATTTGTGGTTACTGGCTTTAGATTGGGACGACGAAGTATCGCCTGACTTGCAACGAAAATGGCACCAATTCTGCGAGCAACTTCAACATCTCTCCAACTTCAGCATCGACAGATTTGCGTTTGTTCACGGCTATTGCTCTGCGGAACTGCACTGTTTTGCTGATGCGTCGGAAGTCGGTTATGGCGCCTGCATGTACATCCGCTCCGAGGACCATGAAGGACGTGTACATGTGAGCTTGCTCGCTTCCAAATCGAAGGTAGCCCCTCTAAAACCGTTGAGCATCCCTCGTTTGGAACTGTGTGCCGCTCTGCTCGCCGCCCGCTTATATGAAAAGGTCATCTCTGCGTTAGATATGAAGTTCTCTAGAAGCTTCTTCTGGTCGGACTCAACAATCGTTATTCAGTGGTTGAAAGCCCCCCCGCGGACGTGGCAGACGTTTGTGGCTAATCGTGTCGCCGAAAATCAGGCTCTTTCTCACGGTTCACATTGGAACCATATTTCTGGAAACGAAAACCCTGCGGATATAATATCACGAGGAATGTCCGCCGATGATCTGGTGAACAGTGAACTGTGGAAATGTGGCCCCAAGTGGCTACGCGAAGAACGGTCGCAGTGGCCCGTTCCAGATATTCAGGAAAAGCGTTTCACTGTTGAAGAATTGGAGATGAAAAAGAATCGCATCTTGACCACCCAAATACTGCAGCCGAATCCGCTATTTGAAAGATTTTCGTCATACCAAACTCTTCTTGGTGTTGTCGGATACTGCTTCCGATTCTGCAACTATGCTCGTAATAAAACTAAGAAGTGTTCCAGCAAAGTCCTCTCCGTCATCGAGTTGCAGAATGCCAAACTAGCGCTTGCAAAGCTAGTTCAACGTGAGGTTTTCCCCGAGGATCTACAACGGTTAGAAAAGGGACAAATGGTTTCAAACAAATCCTGCCTTCGCCTGCTGAACCCTTTCATTGACGCCGATGGATTGATTCGCGTCGGTGGCCGATTGAGGCTGTCCAACGAATCTTTCAATGTGAAACATCAGATTGTCATTCCTGGATTCCACCCCTTCACGCAACTACTTTTGAACCACCACCATTGCAAGCTCATTCATGGAGGAGTTACGATGACTTTGTCGGTCGTTCGTGACGAGTTCTGGCCGCTAAATGGCCGGAGAGCAGTTCGGAGTGCCATCCGAAAATGCTACAGGTGCAGCAGATCGAATCCCCAACCCATCCAGCAACCGATTGGCCAGCTACCCGTTGCCCGTGTCACCGCCAACGAAGCCTTTGCGTGCACCGGTGTTGACTACTGCGGTCCCATTTTCCTCAAGCCAGTTCACCGCAAGGCCGCTGCTCGCAAATCTTACATTTGCGTCTTCGTTTGTTTGAGTACAAAAGCGGTCCATTTGGAGTTGGTGAGTGACCTAAGTACGGCTGCATTCCTAATGGCACTTGACCGTTTCGTTTGGCGGCGGAACAAGCCTCAGCATTTGTACTCAGACAACGGTACGAATTTTGTTGGGGCGAAAAATGAACTGCACGCACTCTACACTATGCTTCAATCCGGTCCCGACAACGATAAGATCGCCAAGCATCTCGCCGAAGATAACATCCAATGGCACATGATACCTCCTCGCGCTCCTAATTTTGGTGGCCTCTGGGAAGCGGCAGTCAAGGTTGCCAAGACTCACCTCGTGCGTCAGCTTGGTTCTGCTCTTCTGTCTTTTGAAGAACTGTGTACGGTGCTCATCAAAATTGAAGGATGCATGACTCTCGACCGCTGTTGCCGCTATCGAGTGACCCGAATGATCTAGGTACCCTTACCCCAGCGCACTTCCTGGTGAATAATATGATCCGCCCTCTCCCCGAAGTCGACGTTCGAGATGTGCCATTCAACCGTCTCGGTCAATATCAGGTTCTTCAGAAGTTTTCCCAACTTTTTTGGCATCGGTGGCGAAACGAATATTTGAAGCAGCTGAACTCACTGTACAAGACCAACCCGAAAGGCTACCAGTTAAACGTCGGAGACCTCGTTATCTTGAAAGATGAATGCTATCCCCCTGCCCGCTGGCCGTTGGCCCGCATCATTGAACTTCATCCAGGACCCGATGGAGTGACACGAGTTGTGAGTCTTCGTACGCCGTCCGGAGTTCTTAAGAGAGCCGTTTGCAAAATTTGCCCAATGGAATGTGCTATGGAAGAGTGAGATGTACATTATATTTTTATGGACAATATGTTTGAGTTACGTTTAGTTTAATTTTGCAAATAATTTGCAAAGGTGGTCGGTATTATGTTAGATATTAAATTGAACTACCACTGTATCTGAAATCTTACCCAGACTGAAATATTTCAGCCGTCGCACTTCTTTCTATTATTCATTTATACCATTGAAATATAGTTTAGTTTAGAGCAGAGTACTGATCACATGTGCAAAATCTCCGTCATTTTGCCAGCAATTCTCCCATCCCGAAGATTACCACGGCCGAATAGAATTCTCGTTGTCGGTTTATGTGATAGTGCCAAAATACGTCGATCTGCTAGATTGAAGCGATATTCTCCCAACCGTTTGCCCTTCCGCGACCCATTGTCGCTGAGGTTGATGTGAACCTGTATCGAGCAAACGGCCGCATCACACCCCGTAAGAACCCGTTCCGGTCCTCGCTGTGGCCCCCAAAACATCAAAGTCACTTAGCCACCCGTCCATTGCCCATCAATAAGTAAGAAACATATTTGTTCAAAAACAACACCTCTAAGAAGTCCAAATATCGGTGATCACGTAGCTGTTCAGCAAGACCATATTGAGGATTATGGGTTCGAATTCCTCCGGTGGCGGGTCTTATGCATTGATCATTTCCTTGACGTCCCTGGGCCTAGAGGCACATGTACAAGAATGATAAATTGGTAAGGAAAGGTCTCAATCAATAAAAGGCTTATTTTATTAAAAGCACATTCACATGTTTCGTAACGCTGAAGGGGGAAAAATGTTGTGGGTGATTGTCCTTAAAATTTTACAGCCCATACACAATATGTAGAATTTCTATACAAAAAATAGTACAAGGGGGTGGGAAGGTGTCCAAAATGGCATTTTTTGGCGTTATAAAATTTGTGAACTTGAACTGCGAAAGTGCCCACTGACCTGATAAACAGGCACTGTCTCAGAAACAATTAGAAGAATATACAGTGAGTCACAGTGAAAATCGTCCACCCTCATATTTTCCTTTCAAAGTTCTGTTATTGTTATATATAAAAAAGTTGTGGTTTTCTAATTCATACAATTATTTGCATATTTCTATAACTTCATTGTGGCACTGTTTTTATAAATATTAAAAACAAAATGGAAAAAATAATAAAGTAAATTTAAACCTCAAATATAAGTCACAGTGAAAATCGTCCACCGATATCAATTTATAGTTGATCTAAAAGAATTGCCATTTTTTCAGGTGTCAACCCATAAACTAGTATCGAGTAGGTAAGCCTTTGCTCTTTAAAACTTTCCTGAGACGATTTGGCATAGATCGCACAAGTTTCTCAGTTTAAGTTTTAGTGATCTTAATCCACTCAATAGTAAGCGCACTTTTCAAAGTATATCTGCTCGTTACTTGATGTTTCCTGATTTAAACATCCAACAGATGCCACAAGTTCTCGATAATGTCGAGATTTGTAGATTGTCTCGGCAGATTAATGATTGATGGGCATTTTTAACCAAGCTTTCGGTTTTGCCGCTGTATGTTGCAGATGTTTATCCTGGTAGATGTTATGCCCATTTATGTGAGATAAGGTAGATAGGTAAATTAAAAGGCTAGGCTTTTGATTCTTCTTCAATGAATCAAGATAGACGTATTGAGCCATGATCTCTTCGATAAAGTGCCAGTTACTAACATCAGATGCTGGCATGAAGTCTCAAACTATCACGGAACTACTACCATGCTTAGCAGTTTCACAAAGATTTTTCATTTTCAGGTCTTCATTCGGTTTCCGGCCAACTATAACGATGCCGTCAGATCCGAAAATATTAAAATTGCTCTCATCTGTGAATAGTAAGTGCTTCCAGAAGTTGAAATTCTTTCCAACGTGTGTTTCTGTAAACTCCATACGACATTTCACGTACTTCGGTGATACAAACGTCTTCCGACTTGCAACTCGGCCATGAAACGTTATATTTTCGAAGCACTCTACGCATAGTTTCTGGCTTTATGAGATACTTTTTCTGAGATACCTCCTTCCTGAGATATTTTTTCGCTTCAATTGAGAGTTTCGGTGCACTTATCTTGGGGTTAGCATCAACCTGGCGAAGAAGCTAACGCTCAACTGCTCCATTGATAATTTTCTTCAACGATGTTTTGGATTTGATTTTACTTCAATGGTTAATTTTGTAGCGACTTATTATACTCTATACAGTAGTACACCCTTTTCCAACAAATTTGGTGATTTTCAGTTGATTTTTGCCATTTATGTGTAGTTTTATCACAAGTTTTCTTATATCTGACGATGTCTGTTTATTTCGTCCCATTTTAATGGCAATACTCTAAAAAACTTAACCCTTTTTTTATTCTTGTATAGCAGATCGTGCTTGAATGTATGTGTGTGCGCGAGTTAAAGAAATGATATGAATGAAAACTTTATAATATTATCCCAAAAATCATGCATAACGGCAAGGTGGACGATTTTCACTGTGACCTTATTATTGAATATTTTTACATATTTAAAGCTTAATTTATTCTTTTAATATTCAATGACTTGAATTGCATACAATTATCAAGAGCCTTGCCGAACTAACGTAACGAGCCATTTAATTTGAATTATTGTTCTATACATGAATAGTACGAATCACTTTTCTGGTAATGTTCAAGGTGGACGATTTTCACTGTGACTCACTGTAGTTGCCAACAAGATATTTGTAAAAAATAGCTGACATATAATAGAAGGGAAAATACATGACGAACATTCTACCGACGAATTTTACGCGTTAATAATTACCAGTTTTTATTAGAGACGCATTTTTGCCCGCAAAACAAGATGCTGCACTGCATCTCATACTATTCGGGGAAATGACCCATTCGGGGTAAAGGCTTTCGGGGTAGTGGCACACATTTTTAGCAACGAACCACAAGCAAGGAATGAAGCTAAACTATGTTCTAATTGAATACAAAAGTAGCTCATAATTGTAGATTATATTAGAAATGTTTGTATCAGTAAGACTGGATACCAGAAAGTATTTATGAGATATCAGTTTAGAAATTCGTGCTAACTACTAAACTCCAACCCAAAAGTATTCTAGACAAATCTCTGGAAGATTCCCTATAAATCCGAAGAGGAATACTTGTATAAACTAAGGCATTTTTTGAAGAATATTTACCTAGAGAAAGGCTTGGAGGTAATCCTGGTCAATTCTCAAGAGGTCCTTAATTTTTATAACATATTTCCGGCACTTCTACAGCATTTACTCGCAACATGCTCTTAAAATCTCAAAAGTTATCCTGAAAGGCACTGAGCAGTAAGATTATTTTTAAGTTGATAAACAATATGTTGTGGTTTTTCACTCTTGTCTTCGCTTATGGAAAATTTGTTTCCGGAATCTTGGTAAATATTTCTAATGATGTAGCTCCAAAAAAGCTCGGGATGCTACCGATCATTGTACTTCGTTGTTGTTGCTTAGCTTTCGATCATAAATCTGAACTACATTAGCGTCACGTTTTAGATCAACACGAAAAAAAATCATTATGCAATTTCTGATAAATACTACTACTGGAGATAATCTTTGAAAAATTCAAATAAAACAAAAACCATCGTAATATTTAAATCAGTTTATTTTGGATTTTTTTCCATCAGCGTGGGGGGTCAAGGAACTCTCTCTGCTCTGCCCTATGGCTACACCCTATGTTTTGAAAGCCAGTTCAATTGCAGTTGTTTCGCTCGATGTAATGAACAGTTTGAAGTGGTTCTTCTAAAGGATGCTACTGCAGCAAAGCGATGAGGAGAGAGAACCAGACCCTAATCAGAACTTGATTTAGGTCATAATTAAGGTGGATGATATCACCTTGCTTTGAGTGATCCTTAATGTTGTTTTCGTAGTTGGCTTTGATTTTACTCTACTTAGCTACAAATACCTACTTATCATAAGTCATTTGGTGACCAAATTCAAAGTTCTACAGATTCTCCCTATTCTTGAAATGCCCGCCATTGGAATCGACCTGGGAACAACCTACTCCTGCGTGGGAGTGTTCCTGCATGGCAAGGTGGAGATCATTGCCAACGATCAGGGCAATCGGGTGACGCCCAGCTACGTAGCGTTCACCGACACCGAGCGCCTGATCGGGGACGCTGCCAAAAGTCAGGTGGCCATGAACCCAAAGAACACGGTTTTCGACGCCAAGCGGTTGATTGGCCGGAGATTCGACGACCCCAAAGTGCAGGGCGATTTGAAGCATTGGCCCTTTCTGGTGCAGAACGAAGGTGGCAAGCCGAAAATTTGCGTGGAGTATAAAGGGGAGAGGAAGGTGTTCGCACCGGAGGAGATCAGCTCGATGGTCCTGACCAAGATGAAGGAGGTTTGTTCGATGAACTGAACGTGGTTTTGAACTATGAAGTGACTGTGTTTTTTGATTTTTCAGATCGCAGAAGCTTACCTGGGTAGATCAGTGCGAGATGCGGTGATCACGGTTCCGGCGTACTTCAACGACTCTCAGCGTCAAGCAACCAAGGACGCAGGAGCTATCGCCGGGCTGAATGTAACGCGAATTATCAACGAGCCAACGGCAGCTGCTTTGGCCTATGGGTTAGACAAGAACCTCACAGGGGAACGTAATGTGCTGATTTTCGATTTAGGAGGCGGAACATTTGACGTCTCCATTTTGACCATTGATGAAGGATCGTTGTTTGAGGTAAGGGCTACGGCTGGCGATACGCACCTCGGAGGAGAAGACTTTGACAGTCGATTGGTGGACTTTTTCGTGGAAGAGTTTCTACGAAAGCATCGGAAGGACATCAAGAGCAATCCGAGAGCACTGAGACGGCTACGGACGGCAGTGGAGCGAGCGAAGAGAACACTGTCTTCAAGCACCGAGGCGTCCGTTGAAGTAGATGCGTTAATCGATGGGATTGACTTTTTCTCAAAGATCTCCCGCGCTCGTTTTGAGGAACTCTGTGCAGATCTGTTCAGATCGACCTTGCAGCCGGTTGAAAAAGCTCTCTCCGATGCCAGTATGAGCAAAGCGTCCGTAAATGACATTGTTTTGGTCGGCGGTTCCACTAGAATTCCAAAAATTCAAAGTTTGTTGCAAAATTTCTTTGTTGGAAAGTCGCTTAACATGTCTATAAACCCAGACGAAGCTGTCGCTTATGGAGCAGCAGTTCAGGCAGCGATTCTGAGCGGTAATAAAGATACCACGATTCAGAACGTACTTTTGGTGGATGTGGCTCCTCTTTCTCTAGGAATAGAAACTGCCGGAGGACTCATGACCAACATCATCGATCGAAATAGCCGAATTCCATGCAAGCAGATGAAAACCTTTACCACGTATGCGGACAATCAACCAGGGGTAGCGGTTCAAGTCTACGAAGGTGAACGAGCTATGACCCGTGATAACAACCTTCTAGGGAAATTTGAGCTTGTTGGCATTCCTCCAGCTCCAAGAGGCATTCCACAAATCGACGTATCATTCGATTTGGATGCAAACGGAATCCTGACCGTAACAGCCGTAGACAAAAGCTCTGGTAAGACGCGCAACATTCAGATAAGGAACGACACGGGACGGCTTTCACAGCAGGAGATCGACCGGATGCTGGCCGATGCCGAGCGTTTCAAGGTTGAAGATGACCAGCAGCGGCAGCGGGTGTTTGGCAAGAACAAGCTGGAATCGTATTGCTTTAGTTTGAAGTCAACGGTGGAGGAATCCGGGAACGGGATGAATGAGTCGGATCGAAAAAAGGTGCTAAAAATATGTGATGATACTCTTAAATGGTTGGAAGAAAACAGCGGAGCCGAAAGGAAAGAATATGATCATCGGTATAAGGTATTGTCCAAGGTTTGCGCTCCAATCATGACTAAATTGCACCGCGCGGATGAGTCTACTGGGAATAATGGACCAACAATTGAAGAAGTTGATTGAAAAGATATGGCCAATAAAACAATGATTCGTGATTCTGAAGCATCATAGATGTTAAGGAAGATTGACTGGGTTTTGATTATGGTATTTTGAGATTTTGGCTCTCAGTTACAAATTAAAATCATTGCTCACGTTTCGAACGTGATCGAAACGTTGGCCATGATATTAAATAATCAACTATTAATTGGTTACTAAAGCCCTGGGCAAAGGCACAACCTTGTGATCAGCTTGACTGCTGTCAGGTCTCGGGGCTTAAATGTATCTTTACTCTGAAGAGAAAGATGCACACTAGTGGTGCCAATGGTGATTATAATCAAGAGTGTTTTCTAATGAACACTATTGATTAGCATCACCGAGAACCGATACTTTACGTGGTCTATGATGAAGCGGTCCTTGTTTGTTTTTTCTATACGTTTTTATTTATGCTTCCAGACACTCATCCGGTAACAGTTTAATCAAAACCTCCTAACATTGAAGAAATCGTGCTGAACAGGAACACGCATCGACGTACAAGGATACAACAAAATCTTATTAAACCCGTTTCTTTTACTAATAATACCACTATTTACTAATTTACTAATTATATCATTCTCTTCTCGTCAACAAGCGTCATTTCAGGATTAGGGTTTTCATTATAGCATTGAATATACTATAAGAATGCCGTCAGACTAAAAAAAACGTGTGACTAATCGCTATCTCTATTTATAGGTACCCGTAACCGTGAATAGGAATAGTAACTCATGAGAAAAATACAAGGATATAAGTGAGTACGCACTAATCACTAACACCCCCAACACTGAAAAGGTAAGCTCATATTATATTCACATATTATTTATAACACCAAATTATCAGAGATTACTACAATTTTAATAATCTGATAGTGTCGGTTAGAGTTTTCAAACAACGTAAAGAACAAATTTCTTCTTATAACAGATCCTAGTAATGACATATTATCGGCGCGGTAAAAAATAGAAACAGTTTATTCGCTGAGGTTGAATTTTTGTAAGTGTAAGTGATTATAGTATAATCTGTACTTGTGATTGCTGTGCGATGCGCTTCATTGTTGCAGGATATTGTTCTCATTATTATACGGCCTTCAGCCCTCGGCGGGATCACCTTAAGAAGATATATGAATAATTCCGTAGCTGGTTTTGATCATGTTACTAAGAAAATAGTGATAATGTGATAATATAGTGAGATGACGTTATTGTGTCGAATAATTTTGTGTGGTTAACGGTAGTAAGCTACTAAGGTTGTGATTATTAGAGTGATGATAGTTTGTGATATTTTGAATATTAGTGATATAAGAAACGAGAATCCTACTTTTATTTTAATGAAGATAATGATATTGGTGTTGATGTGATTTATTTATTACAGTGATTATTTTTAATGAGAAGTTTTATACTTTAAACTTGATGAAGCAGTAGTATTGTGTTGTGGCTGGGTTATAGATGTGATGTCAATAATAAAATTAATATGGATAATGGTGACGTTGTTAGTAGAAATTCTGTTGATAATGAAGATGGTGATATCAATACCAGTGAATAGTGCTATGAAGTAATCTAATAGTTATCAAGTGAAGTGATAGTGTGAAAAGAACGTTTCCCACCTTCTACCGTAACCTTCTGAGACAGATCGCAACAGTGTCTTCTTGGAAGCCATCTTTCCGTGCACGTCTGGTGAACTGCTTCAGAAGGATTACGTCCTCTTTACTATCTAAAGTCTAGTTTAGAGCTTTGAACAGTATTCACTGTACGGCTAGCAACATAAAAAAAAAAAAAAAAAAAAAAAAAAAAAAAAAAAAAAAAAAAAAAAAAAAAAAAAAAAAAACTATTAATTGGTTACTAAAGCTCGAAATATCCAATTACCATGAAGCATCATAGCTTTTTATTCCAAAGCAGTCGTAATGATCTTCGTTTCAACAAATAAATTTCCAATGAATTTCTTCCTTCAATAACAACCATCTCGCAGGTAATAATTTTCAAAAGGACTTAAGCCCCAAGCACAATGTGAGCGGCAGCGCGGTACAACGGCAAAACGGCAAGCCCATCTTGAGCTACACTCTGCTTGTCAAGTCAATGTTGAAAAGGATTTAGTCAACATGGGATTGATAAGTAAAGTGTAGATCAAGATGGGCATGCCGTTTTGCCGTTGTACCGCGTTGCCGTTCACATTGTGCTTGGGGCCTTAGAGCAAGTCCAATTAAAAAAAATCAATTCACGGTAAAATTTTCGTTTTTCTATATTTTTGCACCATGTTTTACAAGTTTAAAAAGCTATATTGATATCGATCCTTAATCATCTGCATAAGCGTTACTTGAACTCAAACATAGAGAGAGTTTAACCCATCCGATCAAAAAAATCCGTTAAGCAAGATACGAATTTAACACGAGAGTAAAAATTTCCTAGGGGAGATTATTGAAAAAAAATTATTGCGCCAAATAGCTTCGTTCTTTCACGACAGACTCTCATCGAACTTTTGTGCAAATAACAGAAGACAGCCTTAGATATTGACTTGGGATATGGTTAAGCGTTGATCCTTCAAGGAATTTCGGAAAATCTCCAGATGATCAATGATCAAAATTGATACAGATTCTGATAGAAGAAGAGTTTTTCGAGAACTGGTGAAAATATGGTGCAAAAATATTAGAGAACAAAAAACAATATCATAATTTAAATAGTTTTTTGTTAAAAAAAAAGATGCAAATGCCTTAGGTACTAGAAATAAAAGGTTTTTTTAATCTACTTTTAAAGTCATGGCATACAATTTTCATAGCAATATCACAAGTGCGCTCTCGATTTAAAGACGGATCCGAAATTTGATTTTTGATATTCTTGTTTTTCAATTTTTAGGCATAAATCTGGGATAATTTGGTATTGCAATATACAACATGAATGGTTTTGCAGTTTTGAACGTATTTAAAAACAGGGGGTTTAAAAAAGTGGTTTTGTGTATGCTGGTCAAAAAAAAATATTCTTGTAAAGACCCCTACTGTTCCTACAAAATTACTGGCTACGCCACAGCATCATATAAATAAAACAACAAAAAAAGATAAGGTTTATGTTCTTTTATCGAAAATTTTAATTTTTTTCTTAGTGATTCGATTATCCGAAGGATTCGATTATCCGGAGTGAAAAAAAATCGATACTCCGGATAATCGAGTCCGACCTGTATCAAGTTTCGTTTATAAAGAAATGTTGACATCAAAATTACTATCGATGTTGTATGTTTCATATGTATTCCAGTCGGCTCGTAAATGATCTGAGCATGAGCATGAGCATTGATGACCAGTGCTGGGAATGGTAATAGTAGTAGGCTTGAATTTTCGCGAAAATCACGTGGCTCTCCAGTACAGTAGTTCAAAAACGTGAATCTCATCAAGTAGCCTATGTTGGGTGCACGAATTTTCTAAATCATGAGTGTCATTGAAGGCTCTAAATGCGGGAAATGCAGCGGGAAATAGAACATTTTTCTACAGTAATTCTGGGTTGCCCTTAGCAACGGGTGTTTTGCTATTTTCAAGGCTTTTTGCCTACAGCAGCGATGGGCGTGAGTTTCACTGGCTTCGCTGACTGTGATTGGCTTTGCTTGGCTACTGTAGAGTGAATTTCAAGATTTTTCCCAACCCTGTTGATGACCATACAATTCGAAGTTGCTACTCCGTGATTGACAAGAATCATCGAAATTGTACAGGGAACCAACAGATGTAGCTTGGGAGTAGCATATCATCTTCAATGTACATTTTCGAGGACTCTGAAATTAGTAATGTCAATAACGGCGCCGGCCACGTCCTTACGGTCATCGGGGAAGGGAAGACATGTTAGTGTGACATCCATTGTTACTAAAGGCCGAGTATACCTCTGCATCTTCATGGTTGCCACGGGAAGGAGTTTTGTTAGTGGGAGGGCATCAAAGCTACATGATCAGGATTCACCTTGGTAAGTAATGCGATTCATGTAACCTCTGTTTAAAAAATTATCTATCAATGCATCGACATCTTAAACATCGAACTATTCAAAGGTTTGAATCTCGAAATTTTATAAAACATGAATAAGCGCTTATTTCAACACTTAAAGTGACGAACTATTCATAGTTTGTTCAACAAATTCATACAAAAATACATGTTATGATACAAATGTGTTATTACAAGCATGAAGCGAGCTCACCAATAGGTAATCCATCCTCGACTGAACAGTTAAAATCGCTGCGTCAACACGTGTAAGCAGGAATATAAAATAACTCCGATGGCGCGCGAATGAAGTGCTAACTGAAAAACAAAAACACTCGACAGCTTGAGCTGTGAAAACGAACGAAGCCATCGAAAAACACTCCGAGCGCGCAAAAAATGAATCGGACAGCTTGAGTCTTCGCAAAGCACTAGGCAAACGAACGAAACCACCGAAAAACACTACGAGCGCGTGAAAATGAATCAAACTGCTTGGGTCTTCGCAAATCACTGAGCAAACGAACGAAGCCATTAAAAGCACTCTCCTGTCGGCTCGTAAATGATCTAAAGTGAAACTGATAGGATTGAGAATCGTGTCATGGGATATTTGAAATATAACAGGGATATGATCAGAATTAAAATCAGCATGAATGACCAGTTGGCTACAAAGGTGGCTAGCATGGGCGTAGCCAGGATTTCCTTCTGAGGGGGACAAGTGATCTCAATAACATGTTTACGAATTTCATGCAAAACGATCATTAAACACAACCTTCTTACCCTTTTTATATGAAACATTAAGCTTTGAAAGTCATCCACATCAATGTCCACATCCTTTCCCTTTCACAGTTAGCAAAGTGGAGTTTGATACACGTCTTGGTTCAATTTATTGTCCATTAATACCTTAAAATATTTGAATCCATTAATTCCTTAAACAATTCCGGA
Organism: Aedes aegypti; assembly: GCF_002204515.2. Lineage (NCBI taxonomy): Eukaryota > Metazoa > Arthropoda > Insecta > Diptera > Culicidae > Aedes > Aedes aegypti. The sequence goes on along the minus strand of NC_035107.1, from coordinate 222,189,298 downwards.
ATGGAAAATGCCTCAAGATTCCGTTGGTTAAGTCCCATTGGGATCTATAGATTTCATGGAGTTCATCTAAAATTACCTATACTTAGATTTTACATGCATTTCTCATAGGAATGAATCCCAAATTTCTCCAGGCATCTTGCAAGTATACATCCAAGAAATCAGACATAAATTCCCTCAGAAATTGTCTACGGATTCATGTAGATTTTTAACAGGATTTTGTTTTGATTTAATATTTATTTAATTTATTCAATTTTACAAATTGTAGTCTTCAAGAAGTTTTCCCAGAAACTCTTCAAGCTAATTTATCGAATTGATTGCTTTAAAACAGAAGGTTCTTAAGTTTCATACCAACATTTATTGCTGTGTGCGTTTGAAATGCAAATATCAAATGCGGGAACACCAAGTGCGGGAAGATGTTTCACAAGGAAGGCGAAGTCAAAGATAGATTTTTATTGCTAGGTTGGCGGTGATTTTTATCGCGGTTGCCAAGAGTCCTTTGATTAGTTTGTGTTACCGCATTTGGAACGCATTTGAACAAGCTTCGCACGTCAAACGCAAACAGCAATATAAAGAGATTGCTCTGTAAACTATTCCAATGATTTTTTTCTGAATTCCACCTAATATTTTTCAACTAAAATGCTGAAAAATACATCTCGTTTTTCAATAGATGGTTTCAAATAATTCCTCTGGAATTTATTCAGGAATTACACTCAAAGTTCGTGTCGAGTAGCACAGCGAGCGGTAGCGGATCCAAAATTTTAGCGATAGGGAAATTCTAGATCACAACAGGTTCAGGTAAGTATCACCACTAGTTTTTCTTCCTTTTCAGGTTATCCCGGATGGCAGGCAACTTAGGCAGGTAAGTAAATCACTCACACGCGTTAACTTAACGAAATAACTTTATTTTCAGGTAACTTTCTTTACTTCACTTCTATTTTACTTCAATTTTAATAACAATGTTCACAAATTTCACTACTTCCACTCTTAATTCAATTATAAACTTTTCTCCGTGCAGTCCCCTCAATGACGTCCAAGTTCTTGCAGCATAAAAAGAGAGCGTGACACATGTCCCTAGGATCCTTTTATATCAAGGTGTCCCGGAAGAAGGTGTGCAGCCATGGTAGTTCTCTTTCCATCTCATTTGGGCCATTATCGATGTCGACGAACGGGGGAGATAAGATGGATTGACAATATTTCTTTTGAGAAGCAGATGGCGCGCGTAGTCCCTTAATTCCCTTTTTCGTGGTTCACGAACATGCTGGCCCCTTCAGGAACGTTGTTTCTGACACCTTTCACGACGATGTGGATGACAGCTCTCGGGGCTTGCGGCACAATCGATGAACTTCGTTGTTTTGATTGGAAAACGTCAAATCAAGTGGCATGATGCAATCGAGGATGACATCTGATCCAGGCTAATAATATGCCTTGTATTCTTTGCTTTTAGGTACTCTTGCAGGACAGATGATGCGGTGCTGGTTGAAAATGGATTGCGACAGTATTGGATGCAAAAATTTTCTGGATGAGGCTTCTGTTGTGATGCTGTTTTGTTGTGAGTGCGTTCAGTTTGAAGTCGCCGATTGTTGGTCCAAAGATGATGCGATCGGCAGGATGCAAATTTTGTTTACCGGTCGGACGAAACTTCCAGCAGGTGTTTGAAGGGTTACTACCCTGACGATGCCGTCTGGGCCGGGATGAACTTGCTCGATCCTTGCGGTTGGCCAATGCATCGGTGGGATGTTTTCCTCGCAGAGTAGGACGAGTTGATTTTTCTGGATCGGAACAGGAGGAGAAAGCCACTTGGTTCGTTGTTGTAGTGACGAAAGATACTCTAAGTGCCACCTTTCCCATAGCTGCTGGAACAGTTTTTGGACGTGGTGCCATTTGGTAAGCCGATTTGATGGAATTTCGGTGTAATCGACGTCAGGAATCGATTGGAGTGCTGATCCAATAAGAAAATGACCTGGCGTTAACGATTCGTAGTCCGATGGGTCGTCACTCAATGGCGTAAGTGGACGCGAATTCAAACAGGATTCAATTTGACACAGAAGAGTCTCCATGTCATCGTACGGTAGAGTGTTTTTTTCCGAGGACGCGGACGAAATGCTTTTGGGCAGACTGTATGGCAGCCTCCCAGAGGCCACCAAAGTTTGACACCTTCGGCGGGTTGAAATGCCAGCGAATTTGATGCGCGGTACATTCCTGTGCGACGGCATTCTGGTAGTCTTTGTTGTTCACGAGCCGCTTTAGCTCGTTGGCGGCTCCCACAAAGTTTCTCCCGTTATCACTGTACAGGTGTTTGCACAATCCTCGGCGTGATACGAATCGGCGGAGGGATTGGATGAACTTGGCAGTGCTTAGATCCCCCACCAGCTCCAAATGCACCGCTTTGGTGCTGAAGCATATGAAGACGGCAACATAAGCTTTTCCTGGTGCAGCACGGCGATGAACTGGTTTGAGTAGAATGGGCCCCCAGTAGTCTACTCCCGTTATGGAAAATGCTCGACTGGCAGTGATTCGTGATGATGGCAACTCAGCCATAATTTGTTGCAGTAGGCGTGGGCGTGCTCGACAGCAAACGATGCAGTTGTGGACAACGTTCTTGGCCAGACTCCTGGCCCCTATGACCCAGTATCGTTGTCGAAGCAGGTTGAGCAGCAACTGGGGGGCTGCATGAAGGTGACGTTCGTGGTAGTTGCGGACTAGGAGAAGCGAAAATGGGTGTGATCGTGGCAGAAGAATTTGGTGCCTGGCATCGTATGGCTGAACAGCAGTTCCCAACCGGCCACCAATCCGGATTACGTTCTCCGACGATACAAACGGATGAAACCATTTCAGACGGGATTTTGACGATACTGGGAGATTATTTTTCAGCTGACTCCATTCTTGGCTGAAGGATTGAAGTTGAACTAAACGGATGACGCAGTGTTCAGCTTCCAGTAGCTCATCTACGTTGAGGATTGTTGCGATAGATCTCTCGCCCGAGGGAACTCGACAGTTGCGAAGGAATCGTTGGCAGTAAGCGACTACTCGAATGAGGCGATGGAAGTTGGAGAATTTTCCAACGATGATGTCGATGAAGGATGGATCCGTTGGGGTTGATGGGACGGCTACGGACGATCGATGTATCTCTTTCAATGCTTCTGGTGATTGTTCAGATGGAGATTTGGTTATCGACCAGTATTGTTGGGGTTGTTGTAGCCATTGGGGTCCGTGCCACCACAGGTCGAAGTTAATGATGGCATCGGCAGTGAGACCGCGAGAAAGGCAGTCGGCAGGGTTCTCCTCACCAGCAACGTGATTCCATGCACTGTTTGGGGTGGCTAGCTGAATTTTGGAAGTACGATTGGCCACAAACGTGTTCCATGTCGAAGGCGAAGCGTTGAGCCAGCATAAAACGACAGTGCTATCGACCCAGAAAAAGGATTCTGCATCGAGTTGTAATGATGATTGGACTTTTTTGTAAAGTTCGGCGGCCAATAGTGCGCCGCACAACTCAAGACGGGGAATGCTACGACTCTGTAGTGGGGCTACGCGGGATTTAGCGGAGAGTAGAGCAACCTTCACTAGCCCATCAGCGGTGATAGATCTAACATAGGCGCAGGCACCGTATGCAAGTTTCGACGCATCGGAGAAAATGTGAATCTGGATGATTTCTGGTTCTGGAAGGAGGATGCAACGATCGATGCGAAGTTTGTTAAGGTTTGGGAGCAACGACTGATACTTCATCCAACGTGTTTGGTACTCCTTCGGCAGCTCTCTATCCCAGCCCCACGGTTTGTCATCGTCGTCCTTCAAGGCACGGTGTGTTTCGTAGAACAAGTTTATTACAAAAAAATAGGTAAGTCTGAAACTTCTCCACAATAAAGTCTAGGTTTCTCGCGTTAATTTGCTGCTAAAACCAAAATAATCGGTCGGGGGGTCCAGAGTAATTTTTTTTTTTTTTTTGATTTCGTGAGACTTGCACATATGTTTGAATTTGCCTATCTATGTGTTTATGTACATTAGGGCGGTTCAAAATTAAAAAATGTTTGAGAATTCAATCTCACATATATTCCTTACTATCCTTACTATAAATTAGTATTCTGTGAAATTCGCAGCTTTCTAGGTGGTGATTTAAGGTGGCTCAAAGACAATGTTGGTTTATACGGAAATTACTATGAAGAAATTTTGAGGTATGTTCCAAACACGCTTGTACTGTAATGTAAGTACAAACTTATTATCCCATTGTAAAAGCTCATTCTTCAAACCATAATAAAGAAATTTGATGAAGAGAGAAATTCAATTCGACAGTTAGCAGAAGAGATATTCATGAGTATGTTTGCTATTATTTAGCTTAACCCCTCTACCGGCAGCTTCATTTTTTCAGCACAAAAATATATTTGAATGGCGATAACTTTTTTGTTTCTCTATATTTTTCCACCATTTTTTCACAACTTCTCAAAAAACTCTTCTACTTTTGGAATCTATGTCGGTATTGGCCATTGGTCAACTGGTTTTAAAAATATTTCGGTGTTCCTTAGGGGACCGACACTTCCCATATAAAATATCAATATGATGTTTTAAGAAGTTTTCAAGATCTCGTTACGGCTAGAGTGGTACCAAAAACATAGAAGCTCATTGCTCAAAAACAGTTACACCGATTTGTTTAATTTCTTCACAATAGACTTTCATCAAAGTTTAGTTTTGAAAAGCGAATAACCGAATATGAGAAAAAATCTGTAGCCAGAGATAATTACGAGAGTTATGGCTATGCGTCGGTCCCCCAAGGAATTTTGAAATATCTCCGAATATAGATGACCAATGCTCAAAACCGATACAAATTCTGAAAATAAGAAAGTTTTTTGAGAAGTTGTGGAAATTTTTTTTTAAATATTGAGAAACAAAAAAGTTATCGCGATTTGAATATTTTGAAAAAAATGAAGCTGCCGGTAGAGGGGTTAATATGGGGTTATGGTACTGCAAACAAGTACAAAAATCCCAAACCCATTTTAGCCTCATGATGTTAGTTTCTGATCTTTTCATAAGCACTGTGCCATTAAGAAAATAACATAAAAAATATAAGATTTGAAACTTCTCAAATACCACCCAAATAAGCGTATTTTTCAGCACCATGGGGCAAGTATATTACATGCCTTATAACAAGGTTTATCACATGCGAAGCCCTCTACTAGTTAATTCGAATAACTGAAATTGTGTTGTTTGAAAAGCGGATAAGTCACTTTTGTATCTAGGGGCCATGCACAAATTACGTCACGCTTCAAGGGGGGGGGAGGTGGTTAAGCCATGCGTGACAAGCCTTACAAAATTATCGGAGGACTCATACAGAAAGTGTGTGTGTGGGGGGGGGGGGGCAGGTGTCGAAAAAATTGAAATTTAGTGTGACATTATTTGTGTACCATCCCCTACGAATAAAAAGAGAAATCTCGCATAATTTATGATTTCGTCCAAAAAGCCATAGCTTGTTATTACTGAGCAAACGAATGGATTTACACTTTATTTCACAATGCTACGACGAAGAGAAGATCCACCTCTGTCTCCCAGCGGTGACAGTTTTTATTTTGGTCCGTTTATCTGCTTAATAACAAAGAGCTACACACTCGGTTATCAATGGTTTTAAGGGTGAATATACATAGAAGCCAAACCTCGAATTTTCAAAAGCACAAGTCTAGAGAAGCAGACAACCGGTAACTCACTGGTCACTCGCTGGTGGCGACTAATCAATTAAATGTTCAACGCAAAAGGTTGTCAGGTTCTCAAGAAACAAATCTACAAACAAGCTCTTGAAAATTCGAGTTTTGATATCGAAGCATCTTCACCTATTAAAAATATTTCCTAATAACTTCTTACATCATTATGACCAATTTAAGTACGATTTTCAAGGTTTTTCGTAGACAATAACTAAAATGACGTTTGAGACAGTTTTGCAATTATGCGTATATCATATGTCATATATGCTTATTACAGCTCTTTTGAGCAAGAATAACTTTACCTTCCAAGCCAAGGTGTTCAAATGGTTTGATCTTGCAGTTTGTCCCGTATCTATGTTCAACGCAATGTGTGTCGGTACAAAAACTCATATCCATGAATACTTCACACAAAATAAAAAAAAAATGTTCTGGACCCCCCGACCGATTATTTTGATTTTGGTCGCAAATGAAAGAGCAAAGTCTAATTGTTTTTAGTTCGAAATTTCAGACTTACCTATTTTTTTGTAATAAAGTTGCTCCACAAAGACACCGTGCAAGGTCCACAGACTTTGCATGAACACCTTGGCGATCGTCACAACTGGCCCCACAAGGCCAAGCGGGTCGTATAGTCGCGCGATTAGAGAGAGAGCAAGACGTTTTGTTAGAGGATGGATAGATGAATCTGATGGCAGTTCGACCTTGTATCGGAGGCAATCTGCGAAAGGTTCCCAGTGGAGTCCAAGCGTCTTTATTGTCTGGTCGGGATCAAGTTCTATTGAGGTGCTCAGGGCCCGGTTTTCAGGGGGAATTCCGTCGAGTACTGCTTCGTTGTTAGATGCCCATTTGCGTAGTTGAAATCCACCCTTTGCTAGAAGAGCTTCTAACTGATTCCGAAGATCAATTACTTCTTCTGCGTGTTTTCCACCTGAAAACAGATCATCTACATAGAAATCCTTTTTTACAACAGGTGCAGCTAGTGGAAAATTGGAACATTCGTCGTCGGCCAGTTGGATCAGTACGCGAGTGGCAAGGAATGGCGCGCTCGCAGTACCGTACGTTACGGTGTCCAATTCGTATGTCTCCAACGGTTGATCTGATGACGGCTTCCATACAATAAGCTGGACGGGTGTATCTCGTGGATCTACGAGTACCTGACGGTACATCATTTTTACGTCGGCGACTACCATGACTTGATGCTTCCGGGATCGCATAGTTATCGATCGGATGTCTTCTTGAACCGTTGGTCCGACCATGAGCGCATCATTCAAGGATGGACCGGCTGGAGTCTTACACGAAGCATCGAAGACTACCCGTAGCTTCGTGGTGGCGCTGTCCTCACGTAGAACCGCGTGATGCGGCAGATAGAAGCGTTTGATGGTAGGATCGTCGTATTCATGTATGCGGTGCATATGACCTAGAGCCACATACTCGTCAATGAAAGCTTTATATTGTTGCTGTAGCTCGGAATTTCGGTCCAGACGACCTTGTAGGAGATGAAAGCGACGAACAGCAGTTCTTCGGTTATCGTTCAGTCGATCGAGGACGTTTTCCTTAAACGGCAAGCGAACAACGTACCTACCCTCTGGAGTACGTGAGACAGTACGGCGGAAATGCTTCTCGCAGGCTTGCTCTTCGACAGAATGCGTTGTGGGTGAACTATCTTCCTCAATAACCCAGAATCTTTCCATGAGCTGGTGAATATCGGCGATGGTGGCTACGTTAGCGACAACTTTTGGATTGAAGGATCTCTCGGTGGACCTTCCAGACACAACCCATCCAAAAACCGAATTCACGAGTACTGGGAGATGTTCGCCTAGAGAAATTCGACCTGGGACGCGGAACAATTCGAAAAAGATTTCAGCGCCAAGTATGATGTCTACTGGTTTGGTGACGTCGAATGAGGGGTCCGCTAGTTGAATGCCAGGTGGCATATTCCATGTCGAAGTATCGACGGATGTAGCTGGTAGGTCAATAGTTACTTTGGGAAGAACGAACAGATCGATAGTGGTGGAGTACTCGCCACTTCGTGAGCGGATGATGGAGGAGAATTTTTGCTTGACGTGTGTACCTGACTGCCCGATTCCACTGATCGGCAAGTAGATTTTCTGCCGCTGGGCCTTCATGCGCTGCGACAACCGTTCCGTGATAAAGCAGCACTCGCTGCCCGAGTCCAACAGAGCGCGTCCGATGTGTTCGATGCCGCTGTTGTCGACGAGAGTGATCAACGCTGTAGCCAGAAGGACGGTTTTCTGTTGATGGCCGGCGGATGGACAACTCGAGGACTCCATGCGCGTAGCTGATGCAGAGGTAATTGGAGCATCAGAGTCTGACGAGGATGTTGGTAGTTTTGATTGTGGGGCGCTTAGAGGTTTCGACGTAGATTGTGAAGATAAACCGTTGACACAAAGTAGAGTATGATGCCGTCCGCGGCACTTGCGACAGCTGGTGGACGAGGAGAATTCTCGGGACTGATGACCTTTGCGCAAACAGTTTCGACACAGCTGTTGTCGACGTACCTCCTTTTCCTTGTCCTCAGCTGACAGTTTTGCAAAACTTCCGCACAAGTATAGAGGGTGGTGATCCGAACAAACGAGGCATTTCCGAGGACTGAGCTGATTGGCCCCGTGGCTAGAAATAGGACGCTGGGCTGGCTTCTTCCCTTGGACAGATGGCGGAGTATCGACGACCTTTGGTTGGATGGATTGAAGTACGGTGACGCGTCGCTGAATGAACTCAGTCAAGTCCTTGAACTTGACGTTCTCCATGGACGAAGAGTGCTCCTCCCAATCTCTTCTTGTAGTTGCATCGAGGCGGGTGCTGAGCATACGGACAAGCAAGATGTCCCAGTGCTCCGTTCTCTCGTTCAGCTGGTGTAGAACTTTGACATTGGCTTCAAACCGCTCCACTAAACTGCGGAGTTCAAATGCCGATTCACGCTTGAGCACTGAAAAGTCGAAGAGTGCATCGACATAGGCCTGCTTCAAACGCGCTTGGTTTTGATACTCTTTCAGAAGCATATTCCACGCTACCACATAGTTATCGGCACTTATTGGGATTGATTGGATTTTTTGAAGAGCCGAGTTCGAGAGCGATGACCGTAGATAATAAAACTTCTGGATATTCGAGAGTGCAGTCGATGAGTGGACCAGCGAAAGATACAAATCGTGGAAGACAAGCCAATTCTCCACCCTTCCATCGAATACGGGCAACTTGATATCCGGTAATCGCACCTGCGATGTGGACATGGGGGCTTGTATGTCAGAATTAGGGGTAGATGAAAGGCTTCGATTTAAAGGAGTTTTATTCTGGGCCAGTAAGAAGCCCTTGATTCGATAGTAGGTTGCTTCTAGCGCTGTCCGTTGCTTTATGTGCGAATCGAGAGCGGTTTCGTCGAGCCCTTCCAGTTCGCTTTGCGTCGTGTTGTACTCCGCCCATAAACTGCAGAGACTCTCCAGCCGGACTGGAATCTCTTCGGATTGCGTGTCCTCGTCGAACCCATCTACGAAAGTCTTGATGGAGGTGAGAGATGCCGTCAAACTCTTTATCCGACCTTTGAGTGTCTTAAGGCGACGTTCGGTGGACATTACGGCAACAGAAGGGTTTCTGTGGACAAATGGACAAGCGTAGCACGCACAGAGAGAAAGTAGAGTAGTTGGAGTGTTAATTACCTGCTAGAGGCAATTAAATTGCCTTGTATGATCAAAATCCAACCGACTTGCGTCAAAGCAAACAGTATCTCGGGCTTGTATGAATGGAGACGAGTGTCGATGTTCTGTAATCCTCCGGGGCACGATGGCGGGCAGATGATAGCGACTCGCTAGCACAGGACTGCCGGACTTACGGAGATTCGACGTGATCCGGCTCGAAGGACCAGTTGTCGAGTAGCACAGCGAGCGGTAGCGGATCCAAAATTTTAGCGATAGGGAAATTCCAGATCACAACAGGTTCAGGTAAGTATCACCACTAGTTTTTCTTCCTTTTCAGGTTATCCCGGATGGCAGGCAACTTAGGCAGGTAAGTAAATCACTCACACGCGTTAACTTAACGAAATAACTTTATTTTCAGGTAACTTTCTTTACTTCACTTCTATTTTAATTCAATTTTAATAACAATGTTCACAAATTTCACTACTTCCACTCTTAATTCAATTATAAACTTTTCTCCGTGCAGTCCCCTCAATGACGTCCAAGTTCTAGCAGCATAAAAAGAGAGCGTGACACATGTCCCTAGGTTCCTTTTATATCAAGGTGTCCCGGAAGAAGGTGTGCAGCCATGGTAGTTCTCTTTCCATCTCATTTGGGCCATTATCGATCCCGACCAACCAGTCTTCATAATTCTTTATAGATCTTTGACCAACGATGGCGATCGCTAACGGTTCAAAACGAATCTATATCGATCGCTATCGAAAATCACTGACTGGTTGACCGGGATGTCGACGAACGGGGGAGATAAGATGAATTGACAATATTTCTTTTGAGAAGCAGATGGCGCGCGTAGTCCCTTAATTCCCTTTTTCGTGGTTCACGAACAGTTCGTTAAAGAATGTTGTCAATGTATTCTAAGAATCGATTCGAGATTTAACAAGGAACTCTTTAAATTTCTTCTTGGGATTTTCTTGGGATATACTCAAGATATTTCCTAAACATTATTCTTGATCATGTTGTTGGGGCTCTGCCAAAAATTATCCATGAATTCTGTAATAAAAATCTTTCATCGAGTACTTCTCTAAGGAATTTCCCTAGAGATTTCTAATGAAATTAATTTAATAAATCAAAATTTCTTTCAGAGATATCTTTGAGAAAAATAAAAAAATTTTCAGATCGTCAATATTCTTACATATATTTATCATATAAGAATTTCTTTAGAAACTTCTCTAGAATAGTGAGAAATTCATCAGAAGCTCTTCTTAAAACTTACCGAAAGCTAATTTGAAAGAATTCCCCCAGAATTTCATATTCAGACTTCTAAATAAATGTGCCCAAAAATGTTTCGAAAATTCAATGAGGAGTTTTTTATGGCATTCTTTCTAAGAATACTTCAGAAAATCTTTCAGGAACTCCTCCAAGAATCTATCCAGAATATTTTCGAAGAATATCCCTAACAGAAATTTGTTGAAGCTAAGAAGCAACATTCTGAAAAATCCTACTAATTCTGCAGAGGGAGTTTTGGGTTTCTAAGAGACATTCATAGAGAAATGATAGTAAACCCTGAGGGAAGCATAAGATGAAGACCCGCAAAATCTTTGAAACAATTTCTAATGCATTTGTGGAATGATTCCTGTTGGAATATTTGAAGACATCCTTACAAAAATCATTAGGTTTCTTCCTGGGAAACGAAAGGATCAATACTTGGGCGAATCAATATTTAAACTATTTTTCTGAAGGGACTCTTGAAAGATTTCGAACTCTCATTAAGTGTTTTCGAAGAACTTTTAAGAGAACTGCATGAAGGATTGTAGAAATATCTGACGAAATTCCAAAAAACTGGCCAGAGAACTTTCTGCAGGAATCGTTATTTAATATTTTTTAGGAATGCTCGAAAATATAAAGAGGTGGGATTCCTACACAAATTCCAAACTTCTTCAAGTTCAAAAGTAATTTCTGGAGGATTATCTATGATTGTATTCATATTCTTTAAAATAAATTACTTTGAAGAATCCCTTTAGCTATTTTTCGAGAAATCCCTGAATATGGCAATGCAATATTTGGAGATGTTCCTAGTTAAATTCCTGGTTGTTTCTCGGAATAACTTTCTTAAATGAGTCTTCAACAATAACTCAAGGTTTTTGTTTGGAAATGTATCTTTGTAGTGCTACCAGAACTTTCTTCAAAACACAAGGTTTAATGAATTGTTTCAAGATTTCTAACAAAGAATTTACAAGAATAATTCCTTCAAGAATTATGTGATAATCTTTGCAGTCAAATTGTTCAGAATGATAAAAAAAATGGTTTGGCGTGAGATCTGCAAAAAATCCAGTGAAATTTCTGGAAGAATCTTTTAAATAGTTGTAAGATGCATTCCTGAACAAATTTCTGAGAATTAGGTTAAATTTCATCGAGAATATATAGGAGAAACTTTGAAGAATTGAGACTTCTAAAGAAATCTGTGAAGGAGTTCATAAAGTTATTCATCTTCCGACTGAGTTCGGAGGAAACACGTGATTTGTTTTTTTAATACGTAGAAGAATTTCCGAATGTTCCATCTTAGGCGAATTATTGCTGGAATCCCTTCAACTTACCAGTAAATTCTTTGTTAGAAATCTTGTAACAATTAATTAAACCTTGTGTTTTGAAGAAAGTTCTGGTAGCACTACAACGACATTTCCAAACAAAAACCTTGAGTTATTGTTGAAGACTCATTAAAGAAATTCGAGTTATTCCGAGAAACGATTTCTGGAATAAACTTTATTTATGAAATCTTTGAAGAATCAAAAGAAAAACATCTAGAAAAATCTGAGGAGGAATTTCTCATGAATATGTGGAGCTATCTCTTATTTATTTTTTTGACATATTCTATGATGCATTCATGTAAGAATTAGTTTTAAGATTACTTGGCAGATCTTTTAGAATTCCGTAAAATATTGTTGACAGAATACTCTAGATATATGGAAGGCTGTTGATGGAATCGCCAAATGATGTCTGGTGAGGGCTGTTTGGGCACGTCAGGAGTTAATCATCAATATTAACCTCCTTTTCCCGAGCAGCCTAGATAGCCGCGTAGTGTCGGTAGCGGTTGTTTCAGCTGGCTAAGAATCAACACTATGGACTGCCTGTTCCGGTGGTAAAAGTCCACCTCACAGGTGACCCCTAATTTATGGTATGATGCGTACCGTGCCTAAGAATGAATGGTTAGGGGGGTCTAAATAAAACCTAACCGCAAACGGAGCCTGTGGGGTACCAGGGCGCCCTCCACAGTATTGAGTCCTTCCTGTGCTACCCGGAGCAATGGTGCAGGTGACCTTGTGTTTCTCCGAGATAATCGGCTGCCCTTCTTCAGTCTCTATCCTGAGGCTTAATAAGGGTGGGATTATGAATATGTTGACATTTAATTTAAATTATCACCTATATGGATTCGCATTATGCGTTTTACACAGTGCATTCTGTGCTCTTTCGCCTTTGGCGACTTTAAATAGATACCGATCTGGTTTTCTCGTTGCTGGTCTTTTTCGTGCTGAGATTCCAAAATGCTTAATCCTGCCTAGTTTGGGTAGTGGCTACGGTTAGGTTAGCTCAGATCAATCTTCAGCATAAAAGAACAGCAACGATCAATCTTTGCAGACTCATGCAAAATGGTGCAGCTCAAGTGGCGCTAGTTCAAGAACCCTACTCTCGTAGAGGAAACTTCTATCTAGGTAACCTTGTGGACCCAGTTTTTGCTACTTTCAGCAAACTTGAAATGGCAAACTCGCGCTCCATGCCCCGCGCATGCGTGCTCGTAATTAAAGCAATCGTTGCTACACTCATTTCTGAGTTGACGACCAGAGATGTATGTGCTGTCACAATTGATGTTTCTGTTGGTGACCTCAACAGGAAATACGTCTATTGTTCGGTATATTTACCACATGATGAACCATCCCCAACGGATGACTTCAAACGAGTTGTCGTACACTGCGTAACAAAAGGCCTTCCGCTGATTGTGGGCAGTGATGCCAATGCTCATCACATCATCTGGGGCAGCTCAGATATCAATTTGAGAGGCACCAGTCTGATGGAATACTTAAGTAGTACAGACCTTGGATTACTTAACATAGGCAATCGCCCAACCTTCATGATTTCTAATAGAGAAGAAGTGTTAGACATAACGCTCTGCTCGAATAGAATCAGTCACGAGTTGACGAATTGGCATGTATCAGATGAGGAATCATTATCTGATCATCGCTACATCTTCTTTGAACATTCAAATGTAACTGCGCAGACTTTGCGTTTTAGGAATCCCCGATCAACAAACTGGGAACTCTATATTGAATTGGTTGCGACCTGGGAGGGAGGCACCGATACTACACACGAAATATAAGACAACGTTATTTTGAACTGCAAGATAACTCCAGCTTGCCAACAACAATCAAGGCAGGCTTCGAGAAAATCGGTAGTTTCGATTTGTTGTGCACCTTCGATCTTTCCTGACAAACATGAAAAAAGGGCCACAGTTTTATATGCACTAAATATTCATTTTCATTGGAAAAAGTAGAACGATGCGTTTTTCAATGCTTTATGTTCAATCAGATTAAATGGTGCTCACGTGACATTACTTGCGTTATGTGCATGAATTGATTTTCATTCGATTTTTATCACTTTTGAAGAAATACGAAAATGTGTTTTAATCAGTTACGCGCTTTTTTCATGTTAGTCCAATGTTTGAGATCTGGGCTCACAGTGACAGTTCGTGACAGCGGAATCTCGGCTCACTATGACGTACAGAAATTTTGTATTGGTTTCTCCCTCCCAGGTTGCGACCAAATTTCATGGATATTCTCCGTCCATTGAAAATCCAAGTGATCTGGATGATGCCGTTGATACTACAACATCCTACATTATGGAAGCTTTTGAAGAAGCATGTCCTCTGCGGTCTGTAAAGACTACAAGAGGGACCCCATGGTGGAATTCCGATCTGACTAGACTCAGGAAACAATGTAGAAAGAGTTGGAACAGACGCCGTTCAGCTGGATCAAAGTCGTTCAAGTCGGCTCGCAAGGCTTACAAGAAGGCTCTTCGTTCTGCTGAACGATCTGGCTGGAAAAACCTTTGTACAAATGTTTCCAGCTTGAGTGAAGTCAGTCGGCTGAACTAAATCCTTGCAAAATCTAAGGATTTCCAAGTGAACGAAATTCGCTTACCTAATGGTGACTTTACTTCTTCCGATGAAGAAGTTTTAGAATGTTTATTCAATACACACTTCCCCGGATGTGAGGACATAGCATCTACGGATGAACCAAATGTCTTTTCATGTAGTTACGAGTCTCTGGTCTCGGCTCGCAGTATCGTAACTACTGAATCGATTCAATGGGCACTAAATAGTTTTGCTCTTTCAAATCTCCTGGAGTCATTCTAGATTCCAAACTTTCATGGACACCTCACATTAATTTCAGAGTAAATAAAGCTTGCATGGCCTTCGGTCAACGCCGGCGAACCTTTGGTGAAACTTGGGGCCTTAAACCCAAAAATATCAAATGGATTTACACAACAGTTGTTCGACCAATATTGGCATATGGAAGTCTTGTGTGGTGGCTGTCATGTCTACCTATCTCAAGTAATATTAATTCTTATACCTTTCGACTGTGGTACCTACCTTTTATTGGTTCGTACCTACGGGATTTCTGAAATATAAATACTGGTTGCTGTAGGCTCAGTAGAGAGACTTCCCGGACTGTGGACTGGTTAACATATTATTTTATTCTTTATTTACAGGATATAAAAGTGACGACGAGGATCATGGAAACGTGTGTTGAAGATAATCGTTTTTCTTTGGGGTGGCGAATTGCCAATTGTATTTGTTTTTAGAAAGTGTGGTGAAATTGCCAAATTGAGTTGAATCAAATTGTTCTTCAGAGGTGACGAAATTGTCGTTTATTGTGAACATAGTTGTTCTTTTGTGAAGCGATTGCTGTATTGAGATCGTTCTAGTGTTGACGAATTCGTCAAATGCAATGTTGAGTAGTGAAAATCCAATGATTTGAATGTTTTGTTGTAGTCATGAAATTAACAAATTTGCGCATTTAAGATAATATTGCGGAATTGATATTTATTAGAATATTTCTAAAGGGGAAAGAACTGTCATGTCTACCTATCTCAAGTAATATTAATTATTATACCTTTCGATTGTGGTACCTACCTTTTATTGGTTCGTACCTACGGGATTTCTGAGCTATAAATACTGGTTGCTGTAGGCTCAGTAGAGAGACTTCCCGGACTGTGGACTGGTTAACATATTATTTTATTCTTTATTTACAGGATATAAAAGTGGCAAAAGGGCGAAGTGAGAACAATCCAATCAAAACTGGGCCATCTCCAAAGGATGTGCTTGATTGCGATGTCTGGTGCGTTCTCTACAACTCCCACAGCAGCGCTGGAGGCCATTTTCGACGTTACGCCACTACACATATATCTTAAACAAGAAGCACCTCTTACCGTTTATGGTTACTGGATCTACTGGAGAAAAATCCAGTGAATCGTAGATCTACACACACTTCGTTGTTTTCACTTTGGTGAATTGGGACGAAATTGTCCTTGCTCCAAGTGATCTCACAATTGCTTGTCACTTTCCTTACAGGACATTTATCACACAATTCCCTTCACGGGAAGAGTGGACGTCTGGCTATTTGGAAAGAAGTATATCAAACAATATAGTATGTTACACTGATGGCTCCCTTCTTGAAGGTAGAGCTGGTGCAAGAGTATATTCTCGTGAGCTAAGGCTGAATCAGTTTTACTCACTTGGTAGAAACTGCACCGTTTTTCAGGCGGAAATATTTGCCCTTATGTGTGGAGTGCAATCAGCACTTCAACAGCGCGTAATGGGTAAAGTCATATACTTCTGTTCAGATAGTCAAGCTGCTATAAAAGCTCTCGCTTCGGCCAACTCAAGGTCGAAGCTTGTTATCGCATGTCGAACTCAAATTGAGGAACTGAATTCAGTCAACTCTGTAAACCTTGTATGGGTACCTGGCCATTCTTCCATCGCTGGAAATGAATTGGCTGATGAGCTAGCTCGCGATGGAGCATCGCATGACTTCATTGGCCCTGAGCCGGCTATTCCAATTTCGAAGTGCTGGGTGAAGCTTCAGATAAATTCTTGGGCGGCAACTCAGCACAAGCAATATTGGAATAGTTTGGAGTCATGTCGTCAAACAAAATTGTACATTACTGAGCCATCTCGAAGGGTGGCGAAGTATTTAACAAATCTGTCAAAGCAGAATTGCAGTCTCTTGGTCAGAGCGTTGACAGGCCACTGCCGACTCAACTATCACATGGCAAATATTCAACGTGCTGACTCATTTGTGTGTGACAGTTGTGACTCCGATTATGGAACTTCGTAGCACCTGATATGTAACTGTCCAGTTTTTGCGCAAATACGATTCCAATTACTAGGTAAACACTTATTAAGTGAAACTGAATTCAGAAGCCTGAATCTTCAGGACATTCTGTTATTCTTAATCCGCTGTGGTAATGAGCTATAGGCTCTCTTTACGCTCATGCGTTTTGCAGTGCCCTTTTTAGGGCGCTGTTCGAACCCATTGTGGTATGATGTAAAATATTGTTGACAGAATACTCTAGATATATGGAAGGTTGTTGATGGAATCGCCAAATGATGTCTGGTGAGATCTTGAAGAGAAGTCTAATTTTTTTGTGAAGTTGAATAATTCTTCAAGTAGTCAATCAGAGCAATTATTTTTGAAATATGAATGCTGAAGACAACTTTTGAGAAATTCAAACATAAGCTCAATTTCCGTGGCAATTTTTTTTTCGGCTAGGGAGGCGCGAGGCAAAGATCTTTGATAGTCTGGTTTTGAGAAGAACTTTATTACTTATTATGTAAAAGGTGAGCAATTTTTTATAGATATGAATGGTGATAACAATCTTTGGACAATTAAAATAATATATGTTCCTTCATACCAAACAAGTTAATTTTGATTTGTTTTTCACTTTCCAGGAAATATTTGGATCCATTAGAAAAACGTAATCCGATAACAAATTTTATAAGTATATTTTACACCAACTGCAGTGCAGTCCAAGTTAAAGGTGGTTTTAAGCAGGTGGTTTTAGACCCCTTAGTAGCTGAAATTCATTCTCGACGCTTCTCCGCAATGATATCTCAGACGGATATACGTTTTGTGGAGTCTAACAACAGGTTCAATGTCTTTACTCCATAGTACACCTGTGAAACATACAAAATCATTAAATTTTCCCAGCGAAATATACATTTGGAAAACTGTTGTTTACAATTTTGACGTTTCCTATTTTAAACCGTCCATTTGATTCCCATGTAATCCGGCTCGCTGCCGACGTGCCTATTGGGTCCTAAAATGTTTAATGTATTCTTGTTTTTACTTCATATTACGGAAGAGCATGTTCATGCAACTATTTTAGCATGTTTTAAGTTAAAATAACGGCTACAACATATTTAAACTTTAAATTTAAAAATTGTTCCAAATATTCCATAAACATTGTATTGTTAAGAATTTGGCAAGCATATTCGGATTCAGGGAGCTTAAATTCGGTATGTAGAGATGTTTCAAAACCTAAGAATAATCGCATTGACAAGTAATCAATTTCACCCCGAAATAAGTTGCTTCAATTTTTTATGTCAGAGATGATTTTTAGCACTAAAATCACATTCGTTAGAATATTTCGGTATATGAGCCAATGAGGTTCACCGTCGTACTTGTTTTCCTTGATCCAGTTATTTGGCATTGTCAACGTTATGAAGAGCAGACCAGAAAAACCGAGAAAAACAATCAATTTCACCCGAAATTACGGTATTGCTTTTTTCTAAAGCTTTAATATTATTTAGATCACATTTGTCAAAGTAAACTAAAATATTTTCTTGAGAAAGCACTTTCTAACGAATGCCAAAATGGGTTCTCTTTTTCATAATGATTATTTTGACTGGAGAAAATCCAAGTAAATCATTTAGTTCATTTTTAATCTTTTCAAGTGATTTATAGTCACTTGAGAGACCTTTCAAGACGATTTTGAACAAACGTTCAGTTTTGGAATATAACGCGCATTCAGGATGATTTCTTCAACGTTTATTAATAGCACAGACAAACAGACGTAACACTTAGAACAAATTTCTTCAAAATCCATCGCCCAGTTTACACTGTCATCATCTGGTGAGCATGTTGCACAAAAAGGTGTTTCGTGCAACAAGACCGGCAGATGGCGGTAGTGTGAAACGTCAAACGCGTAGAAAAACGATGCGCGCGCCTCTAGTTGTGAGATTTGTAACATAACGAATTTGAAATGATCGTTGAATGAGTGGTCGATGGAAATTTCGCCAGTGTTACGTCTGTTTGTCTGTGTTAATAGTTTTCAATTCCACTTTTTTGGAAGGAAATTGTTAATTCAAAAAATCTATTCTTCCTTTTGTTCGCGGTATATATTTAGCCGTAACCTCCAAACAGGTTTTTCCCGAGATTGTTTCAAAACTTCCGAGAGCAGAAATAATTTGTGTACACGCACTGCTCGAGAGTACGTTGCGCACTAATCCAGTAAAACAATGTTTTGTGATTCTGAAGCATAATAGCTATTTATTCTACTGTGGATCCAATGATCTTCCTTGCTAACTCCAGATCGTACAACGAATCGATCTCCAATGAATCTCTTTCGTCAATCACAACCACCTCGCAGTTGTTGTTCTGAAAGCGACCCTCTAGAAGCAACTTTCTCCTTGCAAAGTAGAACATCCCCGCCTCAACAAGCTCTCCGTCCCAATCTTGACGCCTGGGACGTTTTCTAGGGTCAAAATTCAGCGCATTAACCCTTCCATCCTTCTCCTTCCGCCACCTTAGCTTAAAACTTCTCGTAACGCTGAATACGCAATCCACTCTCAGTGACTGGAACCGCTGCAATGCTTCGTCCAAATACCTCACCCCCAAAAATGGCGAAGTGCACTGAACCAGCGCCACATTCTGCACCCGTGGATGATGATCCAAAAACTCCCGGACCGATTCGATGGAACTGGTGTGGTCTTGGGCTACCTCCGGCGGACGCAGGTGAACTCTCACGAGATCGTGCGGGAAGTCACGTTCTACCGCTTGGGCAATCCGATCATCTTCGGTTGAAACCCACACCGAGTGAAATCCATCGGTGGAGAGTGCGGTGTGAAGCGCTCGACTCAACAGCGTTTGACGATCGTCGAGTTTGGCTAGATTTTTCAGCGGAATGCCACGGGAACCGCCTCGTGCCAAAATCAACGCTATGACGCTGTCATTGGATATGCTTTCAGGGGATGTTGGACACCTGCAATGTAGGCAGCATTAGAAGATGTTCGCTAGGCACCGAAAAGCTTACCCACGTCACACTTTTCTCTTGAAGGAAACCAAATGCTGGATGTGCACTGAGAAGCGTCAGAATCAAAACTAGCCGCATGACTATCAACTCTGTTCCATTATGATTGGACAGCTATCAGGAGCCGTTGACTGCATGGCCGGAAATGGACAATTTAATCTTGTTACTGAACTAATCTGACTGGAGTGATGCTGGAGGCTTGGAATAAGAAAGGCATCAAGTGAATCTCGTCTGTGATTCATTTGTAGTAATGGCCCCCTCTTTGAAAAACACTTCTGCGCATGTTCCGCTATCATTTTTTGCTCTGTTTCGCAAAACAGAACCCTCATCTTGTAAAGCCGTAGCAATAGTTTGTTTTCATGGCTGACTCGAGCTTTGATTAGAAAGTGCGTGTAATGCTCGAACATTTATGCAAGTTGTGTAGTACGAAAGGAAACCAAATTATGCATTCGTCTTTGTCAGATTGTTATATAAAAACATTGGTACAGAAATGGAATTTCTCCAGTATTTTTTCAAAGATTCCTCCAGTGATTTGACCAGAAATTTCTCCAAGATAATTTCTGATCTTACAGCGATTTCTTCAAGAAGTTCCACTAGGAATTCCGCAAGAGATTCCTCCAGGAAGCATTTTTGATTGCAACCAGTATGTTTGAAACCGGATCCGATCCAGGAGTATTCTTAGCAATTCCTCATAGAAACCTGCAAGGAGTTCCAGGGTTATTCTAGGGATTCCTCCAGGAAAATCTCTTCAGGGATTCCTCTGGATATTTCACAAGGATTTCCTGCAGGAAAAACTCTAGTGATTTATCCGGTAATATTTCATCCAGGGATTTCTCCAAGAATCCCTCTAGCAACTAATCTAGGGATTTCTCCAGAGATTCAAGGGAATTTTCAAGCGGTTTCTCATGATATTTCTCCAGAAATTATTCCAGAGACTTCTTCAATGATCCTTCAAAAAAATCTGTACAGGGATTCTTGCAGAGTTGTCACCAAGGATTTGTCTACGAATTTCTTAAGGGGTTATACTTGGACAACTTCTCCTGTTTTTTACAGATATTTCTCTACAAATTCCTCCACGAATTCCTCTAAGGATAATTGTAGGGTTTGCCGTAGGCTCTCAAAATTCATCCAATAATCATTCCGGAGATTTCTTTAAAAAATCTCTCAGAGGTCGCTTCAGGACTTCTACCAGAATTCCTGCAAAGATTCCACCAGCAATTCATTCAGTGATTATACAAGTAATTACTTAACGAATTCCTCAAGAGTTTCCTCCAGAAATACTCCCAGATGTACTTTCAGCGATATTTGAATAGTTGAGGTAAACGCCAATACGACTAAAATGCACGTTTTTCGATTATATGCATTCTTTATCTAATAATGCATAGGTTGGACCTGAGACGAGACTCGCGGAGACGGTCTTCTTTTTCTGTGATTGCTGAGTTTTTTTTTTCTTATTCCACTCTGTGTTTTCATCGATCATGCACAAGCCGTTCAAACCCTCACATGGACATCTCAGCAAAAAAATATTGCGTTAACATCACACCGAAGCATAAACAGGCTTTTGAGTGGAATTTCATGCCGGCAAACGTAGCAGACATAAGAAATACATAACTAGCCTTGTAGTTATATTTATCAGCATATTTGGAAAAAAAAAAAACTGCTCCGCCGACAAAAGTTTTTAATGACAGTTTATTTTGAATACAATACTTTTCACTTTTTCAGCCATAAAACCGACGGGCTGTATTTGATGTTTCGTGACAGCGGAATCTGGGCTGCATATGACGTTGATATTTTTCCACTTCGCGAGTCTCTCTCAGGGTTGGACATGCGAACAGCGCTTATTTGCTTTAAAATATTTGAACCCACGGTAAAAAAAACAAACAAGGTATGACATTTGGCAGTGACGTCATTCCTATCGCAAACTCGAACGAGTGCAAAAGAAAGCAAGGCCTGCTCTCCTTTACTATCCTCAAGGCCCTATGCTTGACCATAGGAATGACGATTGACGACACATGTTTTGATGGAAAATCATTGTTTACACGTGGGAATAGCCTACCTTGTTGTGTCTACCGTGATTTGAACCATGAGCCTATGCATGCTATAAAACGTTTGACTTTTACTGTGCGCCCTGTTTTCAAGTTGCCCGTGAGAGAGAGCGAGACAGCACCAACACACGGCGCACAGTAAAAGTCAAAAGAACAAAAGAATTTATGGCACGTACAGAGGCTCATTACAGGAAAACGTATTGACGTGAGCACACACACCAACTTAACCGAAGAAACATCCGGTTTGCTGAGTGTTTATTGGGATAGTTTAGCGTATAAACAAGGTTGCTATGACAGTGACCTGGTGTTTATGTCAATTCATCCATATAATCGTTTATCAAATTCATTCATTGGTCGGACAAAATGACGTATGCGTTTGTAAGGTAAGAAAATAATAAAAAAAATCTTCCAAACCCAACTTTTGAATTTCAAATTTTAGCAAATGCACAGATGTTTTGACCGAAATTGTTGAATAAATCAAGAATCCAGCTGGAAACACAAAAAAAAACATTTTACCTATGATGGTGGTTACGTCCACCATACAAATATGAGCAGTACAGGAATTCATCTAAAGATTTCCTCCGGGGATTAACCCTGAAATTTTTCTAGAGAAATGTTTCTAATATACAAAAAAAAACCGGCGATTCGTCCATAAATTCCTCCAGTAGTTTCATCAGAAATAACCTCAACGATTTAGCTAGTAATTTCTCCAAGGTTTTTTTTTCAAAAATTCTTTTGTGACAAAATTTTTGGAGAGATCCTTGGATAAATTCATTAGAAAAAGTACCAGGAGGTATTCCAGAAGTAAACCCTAGTGAAACCTCTAGAAAGAATATGGAGAAATCTCCGTAGAATTCCATGGAGTAACTCTTAGAAAAATCATTTGAGGAATTACTGGGGGAATCCCTGGAGGAACCTTTGGTTAAATCTCTGAAAGAATCCCTGAAGAAATTCTATTCTGAGTCTTTGTATGAATTGCTGGGGTATCTCTGGAGGAAATCCTGAAAAAAATCCTGAAACAAATTTTGAAGGAACCCATGAAGAAAGTTTTCTGAAGTAATCCCTGGAGACATTCCTGGAAAAAATGCTGTAAGGATTTCATTAGGCATCTCCATGGAAGTGTTTCTAGAAGAAATACCGTAGGAATCTCTAAAGGATCACCCACGTATTTTAATTTCTGAAGGAATTCTTGGGTGCATCTCTGGGAAAATCTAGGAGTTTTCCTGGAAAAAAAAATACTGTAAAAATCACTGTAGGAGGAAACCTTAGAGAAATCTATGCAATAATCGTTGAAGAAATTGCCAAATTTCTAGAGATATACCCGAAAACCATTTGGAAGGATTTCAGTAGAAATTTTCCTGGAAGAATCAGGAGCCTCTGGAAGAATTCCTGGAGGAATCATTTAAGTATTCTCTGGAGGTGTCTCTAAGAAAAACCCTGGAGTAATGGAATCGTAACTTGTCTAGAAAATACAGTTGCCATCGAATACCTTCCCCCGAGAAATTACTGGAACAAATCTTTAAGAAATTCCTGGAAAAATCTTGTACCGTAAAATCAGGTGTAATTGATCAGACGGGTGAAATTGATCATCGTATCACACGATTTTATTCATTCGTAATGGAGCCCAAATATCAATGTAAGCTGCAGTAAATGAACGTTGCTTGTCGTAACTATTGTAGAATTGTGTGTTGTGAAGTTTTTTTCGTTAAATAATGTTCAGCTGAATGAAAATAACGTAAAATTTCAAAATCATGCACGGTGCAGTATTGACAAACAGCTATGAACTTCTATTTATAAGCAAGGATTTGAACATGGTATAAACCTGAAATTTTGTGAGGATGCTTGCGATATATCTCCAAACCAGATTTCATCACCAAAACTCGTACCAATTAGCTCATAGGGTTGAAATAATTGAATTTCTGTTAGATATCATTGAATTCCTTAGGAAATTGCATACATTTAGGCGTTTTCCACGTAATTCTTGAAATTTAACTACTCGTTATTTATATAAATATTGCATTGTTAAGAATTTGACAAGCATATTCGGATTCAGGGAGCTCAAATTTATCATACAGAGTTGTTTAGGAAACTAACAATAATGACATTGACAAGTGATCAATTTCACCCCGAAATGAGATCCTCTGATTTTTTATTTTAGAGGTATTTGTTAACACTAAAATGACATTTGTTAGAAAATTTCGGTACATAAGTCGATGAGGCTCACCTTCGTACTTGTTTTCCTGCATTTAGTTGTTTGGCATTATTAACATTATAGAAAACAGACTAGAAAAACTGTGATAAATGATCAATTTCACCCGAAATTACGGTACCTTGAATCATAATCTTGAAGGAATCCCTGCAGTAATTTATGAAGAAATTCTTGGAGGTATTCTTGAAGGAACTCTGATTTGTTTTTATTGCATTAGGTCAACAAAAAATTCAAAAGTTTTCGGTGAAATTGAAATGTTTGGGGAAATTCCTGGTAAGTGTTGTGAAAAACTCAATTTCTCATAACTCACGCTTGAAATTTTTCATGTGTGAGTCGTCAATCAGCAGTCAAAAAATCATGGATGAGTTGGCTCACCTTTTTGACTCATTGTCTCGTATTTCCACAGTTTACTCACACACGGCAATAATTACTTGTAAGTCTTTATAGAATTATAGTAATCCTTTTTAACGTAAGCAACAACATTCGGGTTTCACGAGTTTTTGAATTATTTTTCACGGTTTGAGTTGATTGAGTGATTTTTGCATCAAAATCTCAAGCGTGAGATTAGCGAAGCAGATCTCTATTGAGTTTGCTCTCATGGGAGAGCGCATTGATTGAGATTTGAGTGTGAGCCTATCAACACTGTTCCTGACAGTATTCTGAATGAATTCCTAAAAGAATTTCATTTAACGCAATAACTGGAACTTAAATACATGGAAGATTTTTTGTAAAATATTTGAAGGAATCGGAAAGAGCTTCTGAAAAAATCCCTGGAGGATTGGGAGAATTAAGTATCTCAGGAATTTGACATCGTTTTAATTTCGCATGCACCAAACTTCATCCCGAGGTAGTTGCTTGTAGTCGATTTTTTTTTTTTTTTTTTTTTTTTTTTTTTTTTTTTTTTTTTTTTTTTTTTTTTTTTTTTTTTTTTTTTTTTAATTTCTTTATTAGTATCATTCCAAACATTACATTCATTATTTCTTATATCTAGGTGTTCTGTGTTATTAGACAACACTATCATCCTAATTTGGTAAAACAAATCTAAGATTTTATTAACATTTTGTTAACAACATATTACATTTCATTTGCCGTAGCAGTTCAGATTTTTTACAGGTGAGTTGATTTCACCTGCTTATAAGAGAAAAAAAAAAGTTTTTAATATACTTAACCTAACTTAACCTAAACATATAACGCATTAATCGTGGCAATAGAAGATTGTAACGATTTTTGCCTGAAATTATTGATTATTTTATTTGACATTTGTTCCAATGTTTCAACATTGGATATTCTATGTAACTCATTGGTACTATACCAGGGAGGAAGCCTCAGAATCATTTTCAAAATTTTCTTTTGAATTCTCTGCAGAGTTTTCTTCCTGGTATTACAACAGCTAGTCCATATTGGTACAGCATACAACATGGCTGGCCTGAAAATTTGTTTGAATATCAAAAGCTTGTTCTTAAGACAAAGTTTTGATTTTCTATTAATAAGGGGATAGAGACATTTTACATATTTGTTACATTTGGCTTGAATGCCCTCAATGTGATTTTTGAAAGTTAAATTCTTATCTAGCATGAGTCCTAGATACTTAACTTCATCTGACCAATTTATTGGAACCCCTCTCATCGTGACAACATGTCTACTTGAAGGTTTCAAATAAAGAGCTTTTGGTTTATGTGGGAATATTATTAGTTGAGTTTTGGAAGCATTAGGAGAAATCTTCCATTTTTGCAAGTATGAAGAAAAAATATCCAAACTTTTTTGCAATCGACTACAGATGACACGCAGGCTTCGTCCTTTGGCGGAGAGGCCTGTGTCATCCGCAAACAAAGATTTTTGACATCCCTGAGGTAACTCAGGTAAGTCAGATGTGAAAATATTGTATAATATTGGTCCCAAAATGCTGCCTTGGGGAACACCAGCTCTTACAGGAAGTCTTTCAGATCTGGAGTTTTGATAATTAACCTGAAGTGTACGATTTGACAGATAACTTTGAATTATTCTAACAATGTATGTTGGAAAATTAAATTGCTTGTTGTCGATTCATTCCCAACATCTGGTGGCTTTGTAATCAGTGTACCCCTCTAATGCGCGAATTGAGAAACGATCGTATTTTGCTAACAGAATCGAAAGCTGCTATTCCAATGAAAGTGGTGGCCGCCGGAGCGGATGAAAATATGAACTACGCTAGTGAATTCGTGAGATGAAAAGACGAATCGAAATTATTCGGGAGAGTCTTGCCGAGGCTTCAACCGCAAAGTCGACTGGTTAATCATTCGCAAACCTACATCTGTGACCTCCTATGGCACGATCTTCGCCGCTTTCTTCGTCGAAATGGTTGCATGGCATTCGTCCCATGCAACCATTTCGACGAAGATTTTTTTTTGTTTCGACAAATCAGTGCTTTAAATATTGTGCTCTACAAGATAAATCCACGTAATGCGAGTATCTGAAAATGTCGATATACCGTCGCAGTGATAATAAAAATCACCAAATGTTTCAGGTTTAGCAAATTTGAAACATTTGCGTCCTTGAAGAACGAAAAAATCCAAGCCTACTTGAGTTTTGACGTTGCGTTTGAATTGCGCGCATATCTTCTGCGCGTTACTGCCGCCGCTGGATGTGGATTTCATATGAGCGCCGCAATATAATCCTTCCTGCGAAGGCACCGGATGATAAATTTTGGCTGTTCTTCACGATGATCAAAAACGATGTCACCGAGCTCACAATGTCCAGGATGGTTGAAAATTGCCTCTTATCTGAAGCATCGATCGAAGTCAAAATGCTTGTTGCAGCGTGGAAAAGTCAATTAACGATGCCCTATATATCGTTCAAGGTAGGAATCGATGCTCGTTTGAAGGAAACTACGTTACATTAGTCAACATAGCCTGCCGGATTATGCTTTTGCGAATTTAGAAACTGTATTTGGGAACCTGTATGTTTGTTTATTGTGTTGATGACATAGGAAATATTGCATTTAAGTTTGCATTTGTTAAGATTGTTTAGCGTATGTATCGTGATTAGTTAGTAATAGTTAGTTACTTTGTTCATTTGTTTGAAGTTTTTTTGCAACCAATTTTTATAACCCCAATTTTAAATTAGATCACAGAGATCTGTTGAAATAATTACAAATAAAGAAATAATGAAAGCTTATAATATTACTAAGCTGTAGCAAATGCATGCTTTAAAAACTTATCGATTTTGATCGTTGGAAGAACAGTTTCCGACCACAGTAACATTCCCGAGATCCCTTGGCCACTTTTTGGAACTGGAAATGTGGGCCAGTATACTGACAAAAAATAAATTAAATCCGTTAAGTATTCGCTAAGCGGTGAGAGTTTTAGTATTTTTGCATTCACTCAGGCCTATACGGGTTAAGCTATGTTGTATATTTGGCATATACATTGTGAATCGTATGTTACTTGATTAATGTTGTAAGCAAGTACAGCTTCTTTAACTTGTTGATTACATTGCTTACATAATTTGCGTCGTAAGTAACTTCTACGATAACAAAATCATTGTCTTGTAATGAATATACAACAAAGTCGCAAATGGTACAGTTTATGATCCATAAATTTACTTGCACCTGGCAGTAATATTCATGCTTACAATTCAATTCGTAACTCTGACAAATTTCGTTGAATTTTAGATACCGCTTAACATTTTGTGCCTGTAAAATTTGTTCCAAAGTAGCTTCACCGCCTACTGGGCATTTTATTTCTAAAAGTGTTCCAGTAAGCGGATCCACTCCGTCTGGGGAACCGGCTATCCACGATTCAATTGGGTGAACCACCAAGCCACATTTCTTTATCAGTGGATTACGCTTCTGCCGATAACATTCAAATGCAATGTTTTCCGTTGTACTGCCGTATTTCATAGCTCTTTGATTCATGGGTTTTGTGTTCCAATAATTATGATTTTTTTTTTGACCAGTCCGTATTTTTGTTGCTCAGGTAGGTATACAGCTTATAGCAAGAACTAGCTGTTTTCCTGATTGATCGTTGAAACAGCCACTCGTTTGAATTTTGCTCTACGGTACATAAAGCAATTTCTGCTGTTCTATTGATGTTGCTTGATATATTTGATTTGTAGTACTCCTCCTCGTTGTCGCTTTGGAAATTGCCGGGAATGAACCGATGCATGAGTTCATTATTTGACGTTTGAGCGGTGCCGTGTTATTTACGTGACCATGGCAACGAGTGAATTTGGCACCGCTCAAACGTCAAATTAGTGAACTCGTGAATTGATCCATTGATTTTACTTTGTCATCTTCCGCTGGTTCTAGTAATGAACAGTGTATGATCTCATCCTTCATGCAGAATGGACCTATGCACGAGTTCACTAATTTGACGTTTGAGCGGTGCCAAATTCACTAGTTGTCATGGTCACATAAATAACACGGCACCGCTGAAACGTCAAATAGTGAACCCGTGCATTGGTCCATACATATGATTTATCAGTTTTTGAAGCAGCTTGCTTAGCTCGGTTTGGATATATTCTCACTTTGTCCATTTGTCGTCCATTGATGTGCTTGAACACTGCCGAATTTTTCGCAACTTAAATTAGAAAAAAGAACGTGCAATGTATGAATATTGAAGTGCAATGTATGAATATTGAACAAACACGTCGGAACCCTTGACAAACAAAATGGAGAAAGAATCGTCCAAATCCGTTGACCCGTTCGTAAGCCATTTCGTGACAAACACTATTCCATTTTTATTTATATAGATAAAAAAATGAATTGTTCAATTTCAAAAATAACTACAATATTCAAAGAATTAAGATTTTTTATTTTTTACTTGAGTAAAAACATTCACGCTAGCCTACGATTCACTTGATCCTTTGTTGATTTGAAAAGGCTTGTGACGATAGTTTACAATTTTTTTTGAATAAGTTTATCTGATTTGCACTGATACATGAGCTGATATACTGACAGCTCCCTTTAAATATATATATATATATATATAACTAGCTGGATACGTAAAATTTGTGTCCGGTTTTAAGATGAATAGGGGTGATCGGGGCAATATGGGCCACCTAAGGAAAACACCATGGAATGCACAGAAAACAAAATAAAACTATCGTTTAAATGCAAGTGATTTGTACTATAAGATGTTTTCTTCAATGTTATGTCGATAAATGATGTTAACCTCAATTTGAAAATTATTCGAGGATCGTTTTTGAAAACCATGTTTTTCTGCGTGGTTACCAACCGTATGGGGTATTATGAGTCACCTCATTCAATCGTATGATTTTATTTAAGATAATGTAGAGAACAGCTAATGACAAACAGTACAACATTGGAAAGGAAATATTATAAGCTTTGCTTGAAATTGTTAATACTAGCGGCCTATTTTTGATAGATCTAGAACACGTAGTAAACAGATAATGTTATTCCAGTATTAAATTGCGACGCTTGGTTCAATTCATTTTCTAGCAAAGTGTTTTTTAACTTGTAATGGTGCACCAAGATAAATATGTACATATATTCTGCCATTTTGTTCTCTTCTTCATGAAGTTTTTTGTCTATCTAATCTGCTGAAAATTGGTAGTGAGGTGTCTTTATATACTTTTCCCAAGCAGCACATATTGTTACAAGTAGCTTACAGCAACGGCTACTTAACATATTCAATAGTTACAATATGATACATTTGCAACATGGAAAAATACTGCTATGTAACCGAAAAAGCGCAAAAAGCCGAGCCTTATGTAACTTGTTTGTTCGTTACATAAGAAGTTTACAAGCGACTGCTATGTAATTTGTTGATTACGCATGAGTTTTCCTTTTTTCTTTTTTTTGCGATAAAATAAATGGAACGGTGTTGAAGTTGTTGTTACTTTCTGACAGTTTTGGAACTGAACAACCATTTTAAAATTGAATGTCAATAAAAGTAATACGTATGATTTTCGAACGCGTAATTATTCACAAGTACATAATAGATTTAACATGCCGATTTGAATTTGTGGTGAAATCAATCATTTTACTTGCTCAAAATTAACGCGCTCATGAAATAGATAATAATTTTATATTGAATAACACATGATACCTGGATTGTTGAGATATTATTCCATTAGAACTGACACAAAAAAATGGAAATTGACACTGTTACTAAAATTAGCAGTGTTTATGATTTTAATTTAATTGTTTGTGAAGATTGTGATTCCAAAATCACGTTGTTTCGTGTCCCGCAGTTGGATTTTCTGGGCTGCCTATCATAAATCGCCATTTCATTTCATCATGCTGCAGATACTTTTCCGAATAACAGGACAGCCAATCTAAAATGATGTCAACTACTAAAAAGTTGTTAGAGAGGCTGCAAATTGTAAATTCAACAATTTTAGTTATTCACTGGAAAAATATCTATGAAAACAATAACTAGTCATAAAATAGTAAAGTTCTTATATCAAAATTCACAATACGTATGAAAACTTTTGACATGTAGTGTTGACCACTGTCAGCAAGTTACTCGTTTGTTACACATTGGTTACCCAGAAATCTTATGTTATTTTGAAAATGATGTGTAACTATACTGAAACTGCCAATATATTACACTGCTGTCAATAGGGGAAGGGGTATTAAAATGAACACCTAAACGATATCGTCTTGCTTTTAATGGGAAAAACGATGAATTTGCGATATATCA
This sequence comes from Aedes aegypti, assembly GCF_002204515.2. Lineage (NCBI taxonomy): Eukaryota > Metazoa > Arthropoda > Insecta > Diptera > Culicidae > Aedes > Aedes aegypti. The sequence continues at coordinate 222,158,707 of NC_035107.1, read as the reverse complement.
TCACATAATGTGCAAAAATCCCCTAAGCCAATTGACTGGAACTTTACAAATGTATAAAAACTAAATGCTCCGTCCAAGAAAGCGCATGGTTTGTGACGAGCTCAAATGGCTCAAATAGCTCGAAAGAAGGCAAATTCAAGCGTGTGCTATAATAAGGGCGCAAGTCGCATGATCGATTTCTCTTCATCGATCCTATCTTCTGTGAATAAAGGTGACAAGATGCAGGTTTGTTAACATTTTTTCACTACAAGACGCTAGGAAGTAATGCAATCTTGCGCCCTGAGGTGAAACAACGAATTGAATTTAGCAATTGATCAATTTTTGCCAATATAAGGGACTGAGGGTATTATGCCCATGATAAGGAAAATAGCAATTTAGATGTGAAAAACATGCTCTTTTTTATTATTATCGGATATACAAATATGTTCTCTATCAAATAGAAGAAACAACATCCATTCATTTGAGTATTTCTAGGGTTAAAAAATCAATTTAAAAAATACGTGCTTATGGGTCATCCATAAACAACGTAGTCATTTATTGAAGGGAGGGGAGAGATTCTGCTCAATGACCACGGTCCATACAAATTGTAAATTTTGTGTATGGACAAATCCCAACTAACATTTAGTGCAAATGTAAACATTCTCTAGGCCTTCTTTATACGACTTTATGCAGAGTAAAGGCGCTGTACATACGAACGAAAGCTTCTATGCGATCCTTTTACCAACAAATCTGGCGAATCTACTCAGCTACTTTTAAGCTGTGTTGGCAGCTCTTATTCATATCGATCATTGCTCTATCTCAACAGTTATACGACAAGTAGCTGTGTACCATCTTCGGAAAGCGCTTTCTCAACCATTTTGCAACTGTTGAATAATTATTATACAGCTTCGCTGTATTATCGATTAAATATTATATTCAAGCTGTTTCACAGCTTCCGGAATTCATATCATAAGTATCTGAATTTAATGTTCCCAACGTTACCTGCCACCGCTTGGAATCGAACTCACGATCTCTGCATCCACAAGTCTCGACGCTGTCCTTGTTGCCACCACAGTCTATATCGAAAGGCAAAGAAAACACACCGTTTTGTTCTACATTGAAAACGGTTCACACAATATTTTATAATGATTGTAAAAGATGCAATAGCCACGCTTACACCACTTCATCAGGCTGTAAAAGGGTGTGAAACGTCAAACGCAATGTTTACATCCAACAAGCTGAGTAGATGCGCCACAAGTTGTTGTTTTACAGCATACTGCTGTATGCTCGCTGTATAACTAACGACAAAGCGTTTCTTAAATATATATTGAGCAGCATAACAAATCATATTGTATAGAAGCAGCCGGATTGATGTTGCTATTCTTTAAGGTGTTGAGTTACAGCTTAGTGAAAGCTGCAAAAGCGATAACTGATGAAATTTATTCAGCTAAGATTTGTAGCTGCAAAACGTTTGCGTTACAGCTGTATTAACGCTAATCGTTCTATTTTTGACAGCTTTCATTTTTTGCTGCGTGCGCTGCTTCAATTCAACTGCTATACAGCACAAACCAAATATTCTTGGCTTATAGCGCTAAAATTGTTAGTTGGGATGACTACTTCATTCACATATATCATAACGCCGAAAATGGCCATTTTTGACACCCACCCACCCTGTCGTAACGCTTTTTGTATGGATATTCTACAAATTTTGCATGAGCCGTAACATTGTGAGGACACCCACCCACCCCCTTCAGCGTTATGAAATTTGTGAATAAGCCCTAGGGGGAAGGTGGGTCTAAAATTGGGAAAAAATAACCGCGTTGTTTATGGTAGCCCCTTGTGCATTTCTGTGCTATCACTTCAATAGGGCCTAACTAACATGAGTGATTTCTCTTCATCGATTTTGCATATATAATGCAGGCGTTTGTTCTGATGTTATTGTTCAATAATAGATACATGCTGATGCGAAAAATTTACATTTGTAAGGTTCTAATTTGCGCGTTACTTCAGTGTGGCATTACGTTTGGTAGAATTTGAATTCAACAGCTGTTTTGGTCTTATGAAATAGGTGGGTGGGGGTTTTGCCCCCACGAGTTGATTATAGTTTAGGTCCTTCGATAAGTTTTTCAAGGACAAATTTAACATATTTATTGCACGTAATACAAACTATGACAGTGCATAAGTGGACCCCAGAACAAATTTCAACAAAGAAGACAGCCACTGATTGTTGTCGTCTAAAAGTAATTAAGCCTAACAAAACACAATCATTTACGGGATTGACTGTTTAACAAGAAACTTGCGACGATCGACGCGCCACAATAATTCGTGGACGGAGGGTATTAGAACTAAGTTGAAGATGTTGATTTCGAAATTTTGAAGTAAACATCACCTCCAAATACTAGCGATTTTGTGGTGGAATGTTGACGTTTGATTACGAATTGTCTAGAGAACCCAAACACTTTAACGTTCAAGGATCCGTCATCGTAAACATCGAAACTTCAACAGCCATTTTTCTGTTCAAAACTGAAATTTACTCGTCGAAAATGTGTTCACTGTGTTTCGGTTGGAGAATATATTCATGATTTTGAACGAAAAAACTGGTTTTGAAAATTAAGGAGTTGATGACGGACCCTGCCCCCTTAAGCGAATTCTCGTCATTCCGTGTCATCGGCTCATAGATTGGCGTTCCCCGTTAGCCACAAGGAAGTGACGTTTCCCGAGAAGGAACAAATAACTCCCCAATAACTTATGCATACCATATTTTGGTATCATACCATAATTAGGTATTATTCAGTTGTCAATACCTCATTTTGGTATTATAATGATATTTGAAAAACAATTAAAAATACTTCATTTTGGTATTCGATAGCTATTGAGGACTGCTGGAGGTATTGAAAAATTTCACTTTTATATGAAAATCCATCAAGTATTATTTAGGTATTACAATACCTGATCTAGTTATCAGCTTGGTATTTGTAGAATATGCATAAGGTATTATTTGAGGTATTTTACCTCTTATGCAGGGCTCATTCATACCTCATTCAGGTTGTAAGTATTGGAAATTGTCTGGTATGGAATACCTCAATTTGGTATTCAGTAGTTATTTTCTTCTGCTCGGGTTCAAGTAACACTGTTTCATATGGTATGCCCTCTTCAACATCTAATCCAATTTCTCTCGCCGTTCCTTTACGGTACCTATCCGTCTAGTATTCATTGCTTTCTTCTCCATGCTCCCTCTTACTTCGAGCAAAATAGACCGATATTCCGATAAATAAATTCAAAATTTATTAATTTGTTTATTAATTATAACTAGTTCTATCGCACAACATCAAAAATAGAGATGAGGGATTCCACGGAGGCATGCAAGTCGATTCTGATCGACCATTTCAAAAATATCTGAAACTTTGCACAGTTTTTCAGTTCCATCTAAATCGTCATTTTCCGATATCAAATTTTCAAGTTGAGTCACGACTAACTTTTCAAAAGGGTGTATGTGAAAATGGTTCAAAAATATTCAAAAAGCTGCACAGCAAAAACGGTTCGTTCGATTGTTAGACAACTAAAGAATCAAAGTTAGACAACTAAATAAAGATTCCAAAAAAATACACACAGTAAAAAAAAAAATTTTTTGCATTAAAAAACATAATTTTTGTCACAAAAACTCAAATATCTCAAAACCCTATCGGAATACCAATTTTTTGAGGGAAAACGGTCCATTATATTAGCTATCTACCATAAAAATTTGGTGATGGTAAGCCAATAAACAAAAAAGTTATGACATTTCAAATATTTCACAAATCTGACACTTAGTGAAATTTTTTTTTTTTTTCATTGTTAATTTTTTTAGGACCGCAGTTTGTTGCTGAATTTTTTGTTAAGGGTGCCACATGAGGTTAACAAGTTGTTTTCATGATATTTTATTTAATTATTCATAACTATTATAGCATCTATTAGAAAGTTAGACGCGATCCAGTGTTGTAATCTAAAGTCTTGATAGTGTCATATTTTTTATTGTACGTAACTGAAGAAAAATTCTCTCAATAGTGTTGAAACCTTTTGATAAAAGAAACCTATAAGAAATCTAATATTGAAGACAAAAGCTACAAAAAAAGTTTTCTATACAGGTATACGACTAGTTTACCTGCAAAAAGTTTACCTCGTAGAGAACAAGGCGGGTCTATACCCAGGTGATCTAGTATACGTAAAGCAGGTCGGTTTTCTCCACAAAGTTAAAATCTGATTACACCTGGGTATAGACCCGCCTTGGTAGAGAATAGACTTTGTTAATCATATTTGGGAGAAAGCGACTTCACAACATCAAAACTTCAACTTCATCAAAAACATGATAGGTACATACCATGAACATACTCACGAAAAAGCTAAAAATATACTACCACTATGGTTATAAAAGATTTAATTGTAAAATTTTTCTTCAGTCAAGCAAACGACACCAAACTAGTCAGTAAAAACTTAAAAGTGATTTTGTTTATTAAAATCTAACGAGCAACATGAGTAGTCGCTTTCTCAACTGTTGCAGGCCGTTTGCAGAAAAAAAGTGTTCGAAAGAGCTACGAAATCTCACCGAAAGCACCATAGATAAACTGAAAGCGGCTGGTTATGCTCCAATGTCTACATTGAATACAAATTTACGCATTTGTACGTCCTGCCGTTTAAACGTTGACAAACGGGCAATTTGTACATCATCGGTGGATCAGGTTGCAGGAAGTTCGAAAACAACAACAACTGAGGAATTACTAGATGCACCGACAACAACTGAGGAGTAACCAGAAGTACCAAGTGCAGATAGTCTTGCCACGGTACCATCAGCGACATCTGTTTCAACAAATCAATCAGAAGATGAGTGCATCCAGAAGGTCAACATCGAACGCTTCAACGAAGGGATAGATGGAATAAAAGTGACTCCGATTAAATGGACGAAGATGGGTTACGTCAATTATCCCGAGAAAAAATACCATGAAATCAACGAAGCTGTACGAAGAAACCTCTTCAAATTAGGACCTGAGGATGTGGAAAATACAGACTACGATGAGGTAATTATGAATATGAAGGAAAAGTTCTCGAATCTAGCCACGACATGGAAAGAAAAATTATTGATTTTGTCGATGCTGCCAAGCTCGTGGTCTATTCAAGACGCCATTGATGAGTTCAAAACCAATAGAAATACAGCAAAAGAGGCAAAACAATTCAAAAATAACTGTCTTGCAACCAAAAATGCTAGGTCGAGTACTTCATTAACAGATGAGACAAAAGAAAAAATAATTCAATATTTTGAAGACGATGAAGTAAGTAGAGCTATGCCTGGCCAAAAAGATTATGTATCTGTAAAAAAAGATGGAAAGCGTCAAGCAATCCAAAAACGATTAATGATGACTACTTTGAAAGAAGCGTATACACGCTTCAAGGAAATTAACGAAAATATTAAGGTAGGTTTTTCCTCATTTGCAAGCCTTCGTCCAAGGCAATGCAAGCTTCTATCCAATTCAGGAACACATAATGTTTGTGTGTGCACAACACACGAAAATATTAACCTAATCTTACATAGTTTGAAAAGAATCAATTTATCAAAGGATATTAAAATGTTAACTGGTAGTCTTTTGTGTGAAAATACAACATCAAATTGCTATCTACGATCTTGTTCGGATTGTCCAGTTTCTTCATCATTGGAAAATACTTTATTCGCTGAGTTTGAAGAAAATTATATTGATCAGTTATCATTTGAGCAATGGGTGACCACGGATAGGTGTGACCTAGAAACTATTGTAAAACCTGTAGATGAGTTTGTGTCATTTTTTTGCTTGAAATTAGAAAGTTTAATTCCTCACGACTTTATTAAAACAGAGCAATTACAAGATGGTGAATTTTTAGTCATTTGTGATTTTTCTGAAAACTATAGCTTTGTATTGCAAGATGAAGTGCAGTCCCATCACTGGAACGTACAACAAGCTACAATTCATCCATTCGTTATTTATTTCAATGGAAGTACGCAAATTGAACATTTTAGTTTTATTGTAATTTCCGAAGATTTAAGACACGACTCAGTATCTGTAAATTTGTTCATTGCCAAAATGATTAACTTTTTACGCGTTGATAAGGATAAAGAAATCAGAAAGATATATTTCATGTAGAGGGTCTTGCCCCGGGAATCCCGGGACAAAAATCCCGGGAAATCCCGGGATCTAAAAAATCCCGAATCCCGGGATATTTTCGAAAATCCCGGGATTTCCCGAAATTTCATGTTGAACTAGAAAATATTGTATTATTTTTAAATAATGGCACAGTACAAGCTGCATGTTTTTTCCGCTGACTGTTGATACAGGAATGCATTTTGGTTATTGCATTTATCTTACTCAATAAGCGTTTTATTGAGGCTTAGGGCCACTTATGCTTTTTTTTCTGTAAACTGTAGGTTACTCTACGGTTTGTTCCATTTGTCAATAAATTCTTTGGTACTTGAATTGTTCATCATATTAAAATTTTGTTATTGCCATTCTATCTTTCCGTACCCTTTTTAGTTTGCCCGGTGTACCATACAATTTTCCAGGACGAATTTATCTGTGTTTGTCATGCCAACAATTTAAATGCATGAAGATTTGACACAACAATGTAAACAAGTTGCATAATCATGAGAGTAGATTTTAAAAGATATGGTAAAATTTGCGAGTGATTGGTATCACCTATACTATACCTTATACATCACGATTGATTTTAGTTTCAAATCAACTATAATAAATGCCCGTTGACTTCAACTGCAGATAGGTGATATATTGATGAATGAAATCTAAAACAGCATTGTTTTTGTCTACTATAATTCAACTTAACCTTCGAAAACAGGTTCGGGTATTGTGAAACTGCTCTATAAGACTAAACAAAGCTTCAATACGCGCTCTGGTCGCGCTATAATCGTTTTGGAAGCACTTGATTTTTGTCCCGGGATCCCGGGAAATCCCGGGATTTGTTAAAATAAAATCCCGGATCCCGGGATTTTTTCAAATCCGGGAAACAAGACCCTCTAATTTCATGTCTGATGGAGCAGCATCGCAGTACAAAAACCGTAAGAATTTTTCGAGCCTATGTCAATTTAAATCAAAGTACGGAATTGATGCAGAATGGCTTTTCTTTGCTACGTCACATGGCAAAGGTCCTTGTGATGCTATTGGAGGAACCATAAAGCGCATGGCCACAAGAGCAAGTTTAGCCAAAGAACGTGAGCATCCAATTAAAACTGCAAAAGAACTATTTGATTGGGCAAATCGCAGAAAAGAAGAAGATTTAACAAAATTATCATTTTGTTTCACTACTACTGAAGAGTACGAATTAACGGCATCAGAGCTAAGCGAGCAATATAATAACGCGAAAACGATCCAAGGAACCCAAAAATTTCACTGTTTCATTCCATTGTCAGAAACTAAAATTAAAGCAAAACTATACTCGAACTGTACTGATAATGATGCAAAAGTGTTCGATATTGTAAAAAAAATGAATAACAATAACTAAATAAATAAGTATTAATAAAATGTTTTCATGATCTCATAACGCATACCCAAATCCAAAACTTTTAAAGTTTATATATAACATTTAGAAACTCATCGATCATACTCTAAAAAAAATATCATGGTAAAAAAAAAATTATTTTCGTGTAATCTGTTAATTCATTTTAATTTATACATATATACATATACATATAATATTTATACATATACATAATATTTATGAAATTTATGAAAACGACTTGTTTAATTCACGCAAGGCCCTTAACAATGAAATCAGCAACAAACTGTGGTTCCCGTAATAATTTACACCGAAAAAAAATTTTTTTTTCTACTAAATGTGAAAATTGTGACATGTTTGAAATGTCATAACTTTTTTGTTTATTGGTTTACCATCACCAAATTTTTATTTTTCCCTCAAAAAATTACGTTGGTATTCCGATAGGGTTTTGAGATATTTGAGTTTTTGTGTCAAAAGTTTTTTAATGCAAAAAAAAAAATTTTTTACTGTTTGTATTTTTTTTGGAATCTTTATTTAGTTGTCTAACTTTGTTTCTTTAGTTGTCTAACAATCGAACGAACCGTTTTTGCTGTGCAGCTTTTTGAATATTTTTGAACCATTTTCACATACACCCTTTTGAAAAGTTAGTCGTGACTCAACTTGAAAATTTGATATCGGAAAATGACGATTTAGATGGAACTGGAAAACTGTGCAAAGTTTCAGCTCAATAGAAAAAAATGAATTAAAAAATTTACCAAATTTTGGTGCTGTTGCTTGGAATCACTCAGATGTTAATTAACGCAGCGACACGAATTAAGACTAAGACAGCTAAATTTTCACATACTTTCATTGTCATTAAAATATAATGGAAATGTTTATTTTATGCTGGTGGTAAAACACACGAGCAAAACAAACATTTTTGAATTTTATCATTACGATATATTTATCATTTTGATATATCATTACGATAATCATATCATTACGATATTCACCTCATTGAAAAACCTCAACATCTCCGTACCTAAAATTACATCAGTTTTAATTTCTGAACGTGGTTCTGACTTCAATTTATCTCCGTATCAACAAAAAACACTCTTATTTATGCTCTAAATCATCCGTGCGTGATAAAAATTATTGAAATTTGTTGTTCATGCGTAACAAGTTCGGTGTTCATTTTACCATCCTGTTCATTTTTTCACCCCTTCCCCTATGACAAATGGTAAACAAACTTCATGCTGTTACACACATGTGACTTAGCAATCTGTATGTAACCTAGCGTGTTGTTTGTTTCTTTGCAACCATAGATTCAATTTCAATGTAACTTATTCATTTTGACAGCTCTAGGTTAAGTTACATGCAAGTAAAAATGCGACACCTATGTAATGTAAACAAAGTGGAAGTTACAATGCAATAATTTAAGAACCAAAATTAAAAATCATCAATAAGATATGCTACAAATTATCTGAAATGCAACGACAATGTAATTTGTTTTATTTTTCTAAAATATTGAATCATTTGTTACCAGTGCTACTTGGGTTATTTATATAGTATTGATGCAAATCTTGAGCCCAATAACTATTAGAAAACCATTCATGGCGAAGAAAACAAAATTGCCGAAAATATAACAAGTCGCCCTACTACTTGAATATACCTATATACATAATTACCCTCAAGAATACGGTGGAATGATTCGGATATAATCCTTCCATCATCGGGGATGTGCTGTTCCTTTAGCTTTTTGGGAAGTGGTACGCAACACATGTCCCGTACACGTTTTGCTCCCCAAGCAACCGATTTTTGTGATTTTGACATTCCCCATGCCTGGGTAACATCAGTACCCGAAAGGAACTCGAGGCGTTTGTACCTGTTAAAATTATAAAAATAATCATGATTTATGTCACCCTACTACCCTTCCACCGGAAGTACATATACATCAAGACAATCCATTACTTACTTTTCGATGTAAAGCAGGCATGCGATGATATGCTTGCACTTTGCAGTGCCTGCTTAACATGAGCAGGTCAGTATCCATTCTGAAACTGACGTCCCCAGGTTCAGGTTTACCTGGTGCGGATGACTACCGGGATGAGAGCATTAGGTCACATATGCTGTGATACTGACACTCCCAATATTGTAAGCACGGTACCCCAGACAGATTATGTGATTGGCGTCAAAAACCGCAAAACCTTCCTGGCCTCGTCGAATCGCCAACGTAATCTAATATATCCACATTTTTTATTTCAACGTCACGATCCTCGGGTACTGCAAAGGAATTCATCACAACAAAACTCGTCAGCCAGCATATACTAAAGAAATCCGGATCTCATTTTTTATTAAATAGTAGAACAGTTCAGAACAATTTTTATTCATAAACACTATAATGACTTTTTTTCTACCTTTTTCACTGGAATCCATCGTTGAAAATTGAGATTTTATACAAAATTCAACCGATTTTCGATGACACTGTTTACTTTTGCGTACTTGCAGCGAACAAAAAACACAACCATCATCGCTTCGAAAATTGCCGCAGCGAAAAGTAGATGTAGCCACCGTACTGTTTAGTTTTGCGATTGGATGCGTAACACCACCTAGCTCTGAGAATTGGAATCACGAATCAAGATAGGGTGTGACAAAATGGAACAAAATTGCAACTCATGCAGAAACGATTGTTGCGCTGATGAATCTGTAGTAGTTTGCGAAGGTTTTTGCGAAGGTATCCGTCGGTTCCATTCTAAGTGCGTTGGACTTTCCGACGAAGAAGCGGTTGTTTATCTCTATTGAAGTATATTGTGCTCTGCAAGATAAATCCACGTAATGCGATTATCTGAAAATGTCGATATACGGTCGCAGTAGTAATGAAAATCACCAAATGTTTTAGATTTAGCAAATTTGAAACATGTGTGTCCTTGAACGACGAAAAAATCCAAGCCTACTTGAATTTTGACGTTGCGTTTGAATTGCGCGCATATCTTCTGCGCGTTACCGCCGCCGCTGGATGTGGATTTAATATAAGCGCCGCAATAATGTGGATGTGCGATGACTGCCGTATGTTGATGGAAGATATGCTTTATCCACAGACAAACAGACGTCACACTCTCATCATTGTCCATTGACCACCTTTTTAACGGTCGATTCAAAAATATGGTAGGTGGCCAATCCGCCACCCGCAGCGCTCGCATCGTTTTTGTTCGCGTTTGACGTTTGCACACTACCGCCATCTGTTGGCCCGTCGGCCAAATACAATAATTTTAGCATTGGGCGCACATGTCCTCGTGACTATGATTTTGATCGAGATTTGTTCTAAGTGTTACGTCTGTTTGTCTGTGCGTTATCGTTCAACTGTTAACGCTGTGAAGTCAATGAACAATCCTGTTATAGCCGAAGTTGACTCTATTAAAAGTGAAATGACTAAGATGGATGAAAGGTTGAATGAGTTGAATGCTACAATTGGCTCCCTGATCTCTACATCTCAAACTTCATTGCAAAATGTATTTTCATCGTCGTCAAATGAAGTGCCGCCGCTGTAATCAACAAAAAATCCGTCCAATGATCCATCTTCCTATTATGTCGAACAGCGTAATGAACTGAATGATACATTCCAGCTCTACCTTTCGAATATTGCCAACGAGGTTACTGCAGATGAAGTGAATCAAATGATCAAATGACCAAATTTACGCAATCCATTGCCTAAAACCAAGTTGGAAAGACGTTTCTACAATGGACTTTATCTCGTTTAAAGTAGAAATCGACCTGATCATTAACGAAACCCAACTTTTTGAAAACGATTCTATGTTTATATTCTGCTGATTAGTTAGCGAAGTTGATGAACTAAGTTTGAAGATATTTCATGCTTAAATATGTATCGTTGTTAATTGTCCTACGCTTTGAATGAAAGTAGTATTATCATAACTATTAAGAAATCAGTCTGTGCAGTTCAATTACTGAAGATGATGATCAATAAATAAATAGTTGTTTCAAATCAAATAGAAAAACCCGGCCGCCACAGGAAACTTCTACTCCGCCTCTTCGTCTACCAAAAAATTTAACAGAAAATCATCAGATAATGTACCCACTTCAAGTCATATGTCTCCCTCTAATTTTATTTTTTTTTAACTAAACAACTGAATCAAATGTATCAAAACCACCACTATGACGGAAGCAGTCCAAGTTGGTGTGAAATTAAATAATCAAATTGCTGTTGGATTACATTTTTCTAATGGATCCAAACAATTATTTGAATATTTTGTATTAGAATGCTCGTTTTTAAATGCTAAAGAGACGGGCTGTTTAATTTTCTAAGAGTTAAAAACATATATATAGCAGTTATTACTGAAGCTTATTTGAAGCCTGGATCCAAACTTGAGAGATGCTAACTTTTTTGTTTATCGTAATGACCGATTTGATGGGGTATGCTCACTTATAAGCAGGTGAAATCAACTCACCTGTAAAAAATCTGAACTGCTACGGCAAATGAAATGTAATAGGGTCGGTGTTCCCTTAGTGGACAGTCCCCTATAGTCGCACTAGTGGCTTTTTACGGCCGTTTTGCCATAAATCTTTTCAAACCATTTTTTGACATAAAGGTCAGGAGCTATTTATCTAAGTACCATTGATACACAGATTGATATTGTTCAAAAAATGATGGAAATAATTAGTTTTGCTTAAAATTTGAGCTCCCTTGCGCCTATAGTAAACCTATTGTTCCTATAGTAGCACTACTGAGAGAAACTATTTTTTATTATACGAAATAATTGATGAATTAAGAACTTTTTTTACATCAAACGAAAGCTTTTGATCCACACTTTGTAGGAAAAATATAAAAGTTTTGTAAATATACGGTTTTGATAAGTATTTTGCCAACGCCGTGATGCTAGTGCTACTATAGGAACAGAAATTAGAAATAGTGCTACTATAGGCACATGTATTCCTATAGTGGCACACGTGATAATAAATACAAACATTTGAGTTTTTTTTTGTTTTCATATTTTTCCCACAAAACCAAGATAAAAAGCTTTCAGATGATGTAAAAATAATGACGCTAGCGTTATTTTTCGATTTTATACGAATTTTTGTTCTTAGCTATGCGGCTATTGGTACATCGACCCTATGTGGTTTACAAAATGTTAATAAAATCTTGTTTTAGCTAATTAGGATGCTAGTATTGTTTAACATACACAGCAAAAAATTCTCAAATTTACATGGCACGTAATGTTTTATGATAATCATGTAAAACAAGTTGCAACTGAACATTCAACGATAATTAATGTAAACTGTCTCATTGCATTCGATAATGCTTGCAAACTTGAGTGAAATTGAAACATTGCATGATCTTCCTTTCAACATTCGCCAATGTTGCATGCTTTCTTGCATCTTGAAAGTGAAATTGCAAACTAGAATTCTCGGTTTACATGATTCTACGCTGAATATTCTGTCAAAAATAATGCACATGGATGGATCGACGGCTTGTCATTCCATGTGCATTATTTATGATTGAATTTTCAGCGTGAAAATCATGTAAACCGTGCCGTTTTGCATGCAACATTCTTCGAGAGAAGACGTTTCGCGTTCAATATTAAGGATTTTGGTAACAATGTGTGGTAATAGATGTGTTTATAGGTTTTATCATTGAATAATACATGATAAATGGCTTTGCATGATTGAGGCTAATATTACGTTACGTGTAAATCTAAGATTTTTTTGGTGTGTAGAACACTAAGATATAAGAAATGAATGTAATGTTTGGAATGATACTAATAAAGAAATTAAAAATACAAACAGTGTGCACGGTAAATTGTGACATAGAACGGTACGAGGCGACCTTAACATGACATTTTCAAACATAATTTTTGAGTAACACACCAAAAAAAATCTTAGATTTACACGTAACGTTATTTTAGTTTCAATCATGTAAAGCCATCTCTCATGTATTATTCAATGATAAAACCTATAAACACATCTATTATATACAACATTGTTACCAAAATCCTTAATATTGAACGCGAAACGTCTTCTCTCGAAGAATGTTGCATGCAAAACGGCACGGTTTACATGATTTTCACGCTGAAAATTCAATCATAAATAATGCACATGGAATGACAAGCCGTCGATCCATCCATGTGCATTATTTTTGACAGAATATTCAGCGTAGAATCATGTAAACCGAGAATTCTAGTTTGCAATTTCACTTTCAAGATGCAAGAAAGCATGCAACATTGGCGAATGTTGAAAGGAAGATCATGCAATGTTTCAATTTCACTCAAGTTTGCAAGCATTATCGAATGCAATGAGACAGTTTACATTAATTATCGTTGAATGTTCAGTTGCAACTTGTTTTACATGATTATCATAAAATATTACGTGCCATGTAAATTTGAGAATTTTTTGCTGTGAAGTTTTTGTTAGGCATCACTAGTTTTAGATTTTTCCCTGAATCATAATATAATTGCATGCTCCTACGTAGTGGTATTCTAGTACGCTTCAGATTATTTGGAAAAGTTATAAAATTTTTTGAAGTACAAATTTTTCTTGAATGCACGGTGAATGGTAGCTTGACGATATATTAAATTCGCCTTGAAAACACTCATTTTAAAGGTCCAGCGCATTCAGACCGTTAACTCTTTAAAGCGTTGAACGCAGCGATGTAGTACTGCAAATCGAGTTGGATGCAGTGCAATGCACCACTTTAAAACAACAGTTAATTCACAAGATAAGCACATCTTCTCCGCACACTGTAATCAAGAGAGCCCAGTTAGTTTAACTCCAACCGCATCCCATTTCACATCTCAATCTCGTTGCTTCGTCGAGGATGGCCACCTGGAAGCGTCCAGATCACATCCCTTTTCCCCAAATTTGGCACACATTTCAAGCAGGAGACCCCACCAGCGACAATCGTTTGATCAACTATCGTGTACAGGATCTCCCACCGGAACGAGTCGACGATGCCATTCAGCACATGTGCACCCATTTCCTGCGGGATGAACCGATCTGTCGCAGCCTTGGTTTGATCAATGACCCGGTGGGGGTGCGAGAAATTGCAACCATCTGGCGCCAGGTGGCCAATCAGCAGTGTGTCGTTGTCTGTTTCCGCGAGGGAAGTGACGAAATCGTAGGTTTGAATATGCTGACGGTTGTGACGCGGGATGACGGAACGGACTGTTCAAAGGTTAGTGTGTCATGACAGTTGGTTGAACGTTATCTCTCTTTTTTATTTTTTTTTAACAGTTCGAAAGTCCAGCAGTGAGAGACTTTGTAAGTGCAACGCTTTACATGACAGAGCAGGGGAAACTTTTCGACACCCACCAAGTGGACTGCTTCCTGTCGGCTTGGGGCCTATCGGTTCATCCCATCTATCGGGGATTGGGAATCGCCACGGAGATACTTCGGGCAAGAATTTCATTTTGCAGGGCATTTGGACTGACTCTAAGCGCAACTGTGTTCTCGCATCCGGGATCGCAGGTGCCCGCGGCAAAAGTGGGATTCCAAGATGAGGTGGTGAAGCGATTCATCGATCTAGTTAAAATGGGCTATAATCTTCCGGTGCCGGTGGAATTCAACAAGTTGATGACACTCAAAGTTAAATAAAGAGACAATATATTCAATACTTATACACTTGTCCCACAGTTATTAATCATTTAAGGCTCTGCTTAAATTTGAAAAATTATAGAGAGCAAAATAAACAATATTATTTTATGAAATAAATGCCGAATGGTAAAGTGGGGTTTATATACCTACAGTTCATGCACAATGTTGTCATTTAAGTTAATGAAAATATTTAAAATTTTCCCTTATTTGAACATTGTCTAAAACCACAATTTATAAATTGGCAAAAAATTTGTCCACAAATATTAATCAATGTGAACACGATTTATGAATCAGTTGGTATCAGTAAATTCTATATAGTTCACATGTTTATTAGAACACTGCCTCGAACAACGTTAATTGTATCTGGGGGTGAACCGGAACCAAGTATTTCAAGAATTTGGAGGATGATGGCAGGTAGTGCGTAATCAGGCAATCATTAGATCTAGATGGCAGAACTCGTAAATGCTTGACTCTTCGACTGCCGATATAAGGGGTTTCTACCTATATATAAAAACATGGAATATAATGTATGATTTAGAAGAAAAATCGGATTCCACTAACAGATTTTCCTGGTTCTCAGTTTTGAAAAAAAAAACTGGAATATGCTAATCCCGGGCTTCCAAAATTATGAATTTGCGGCGCCCCGCTTATTGCTGACTCACTTGTATGAAAAAAAAAATTAAAACATTCAAAGTGAGCTTGCGACAAGCAGAGGAGCCTTGAATACATATTGTGGAGAGCAAGAGTTCTTCTACCATATTTCTACTTTCAGTCTCATGTTCTGTCACACATGGCTATTTTGGGCCAATGAAACCCCCTGTTTTTTCCACAGATTGCCATAAAAAGTTTCCCAAATTAGTCCTCAAAAAATTATTACAAGAATTCTTTAGGAATGTGTCCACGAAGATGCTTAAGAAAATTTTCAGATTTTTATTTTATTAAAAAAAACTAGACATATTTCTGAACGAAATCGTAAAAATATCACTGATGAAATACATGATATGATAAATTCCTACAACTTTCAAAGATCTCCGGATCCCTTCGGGAATTTAGAGCAAGTCTTGGAAGAGCCGTCATAGACATTAAATAATTGGAAAATTACCCAATCAAAATTTGCTAGAGGAAAGTCCTGGTAAATCTCGAGTGGAATTGTGAGGAGTTACAGGAATAGTTACTGTAGGTTTTTGTGGTTTTAAACACTACATAAATCTTCAAATTTATGAATCCAAGTAGAATTTACTTCAAAAAATAATTACAGAAATCTTTGTAAGTAATCATTTTCTATGGAGAAAGTAATGAGGAATTAATGAGAATCCTTGGAATGGAAATCCTTGCAAGAATTCATGGAGCAATTTCAGAGATAATCAGTGGAGTAATTATTGACAGATAGGTTCCGAAAACACTTCCAGTGGTTTCTGAAAAATTGCCATGAGAGACTTTCGAGGAATTCTTGTATGATTTCTCGAAATAATGTACACGAATTACACCAATCGTAGAATACACCTTCGTTATTTTGTTATACCTCATTCCTAAATTATTTAGGAATAAGGAGTCTCAGTTCAATACCTGGAGGAATAGTTACAAGCATTTCTGAAAGAAGTTTCGTTATTATTCCGTTATTGGACTGCTGAAGAATTTTCTGGAGTAAATGTTGAAGGAATTTCTCTTAGCATTTCTTAAGGCGAAGTAGGCCTTCATTGAAATTCGTACCGTAATCCGGGGGCAAATTGATCACTAGTTTACAACTTTTTGTTGTGTCATCCTTCGGAATTCAAATATTGTCAAGTGAAATTCAACAAAATCAGTACTCCATTGATCTTTATCAGTTTAAGAAATAAATTTTTCATGACATAAAATTTAACATATCATAATAAAAGTTTTAAAATCAAAAAAACTAAAATGACACTTTGGGGTGAAATTGACCATCATATCACAAAGCAGATTTTTTTTTTTTATTAAGGCACTCCGTGCTCGTGGCCACTACTGTGCCGGAATCAGTTTTATCTGTATCTTCCTTACCGATACAGTTCTATTTTTAACTAATCTATATTTACATCTGCTTTCACTCTCTTCTGCTCTTTTGCTCTCACACCGAGCAGGTAGGAGAGTGCTCTGCTGTTGGTCCAATCGATTTCCATAAGCCATAGTCCATTGCTCTTGCGGTGGTTCGTTTTGCCGTGTTCCTGAGTCGTTTGAGGCTAGATGCCTGCGAAGTGGGTCGATTTGTCTCAGTCACCATCTGATACTGACGGAGGATGGATGTGCTCCCCTATGCACGGTCCTCCGTGCGGCGTCTTCTGGTGGCTGGACGGGTTATTTTTGGAGGGGCTGGGAATTGAATCCATTACCTTCCGCTTATGAAGCGAAAGCGTAACCTCAAGGCTACGGACCCCCCTACAAAGCAGATTTTAGAATTCAAATTTTTCCTGTCTACCTAAATTTGTGTCTCCTGAATCTGAAAATGAAATCAAAATTCTTACAACTCGAGTATTTGATCAGTTTATTGCAAAATAAAACTTTGAAAATTTGCCTAATACGCCTAAATGTAGGCAATTGCCATTAAAATAAGCACATTATTCGAGATTAAACGGTTTTATTGGCAAAAACAATATTTGCTATGCTGTATGGTATCAAAAATAGGTTGAGTAATTCACAATGAAGCATACACCACATTTTAAGCTTTAAAAGTTAATATGTAGGCATAGCACCGGTGGATTGTTGAGCACAGACATTTCCAACAGTATTGCTTACTTCTTCAAAAACTATGAATATTTGGGGGCAAAACTGATCCTATTAAAAATTAAATAGTTCATAATCATCATTGGACATCTATAAACTAGAAAACATGGAATGTCTGTGGTGCCAATAAAATCTTCAGCATCCTTGGAAGGAAATGTTTTTTCTGTATCGACCTGATCAAATTCACCCCAGCGATCATTTTGCCCCCGGATTATTGTCGGCGCGGTAAAAACTTAGAAGTAGTTTCTCGCCGAAGTTGGATTTTTCTCAGAACCTATGGCAGATACCTAACTTCGGAAGTGGTGCATTCGATTCGCATCTGGATGCACTTGAATGCACCCTACTTCCGAAGTAGGGTATCTTGCATAGATTTCGAGAAAAATCCAACTTCGGCGAAATGCATTTTCTAATGATTGACCGAACCTACAATACGATACGCGTCGTTGATGATTATTCCTAATTAATCTCACGATATCGAATCAAAGAAAATCAGTTGGTTTAACACTGACACAGTAGTATCAGCATACTTTATGCATGTTAGCGCGTACAGTGATACTTTTTCAAGTTAATATAAACTATCGAGACTGAGTTTTATCACTTTGAAATGCAAGCTGAAGGGTCATCATTGTTGCCAAAACGAATGACGGCCTTCTTAGCCTTAAGAAATCATTTCAAATTCCTGGGAGACTTGCTAGAGGAATCTCTATAAGAAAGCTTGGGGAGATCCTTGGAGAAGTCTTTGTACGTAAAGCTCTGAATGAATCTCTAGAAGAATTCCTGAAGATGAAAATCAATGAACCTGTGGACTCGTCGCGTAGTAATATCTGCAGCCTAAAGAATATACATCAAGATACATTGTGAAAATGGAACAATAAACTTTAGATAGATAAGATGTTTTGCTTTTCTACTTTATAGACCTTTGTTCACCTTTGTTCGCGTTATCGAAATATGCTTTGGTACTTTTGAAGACTGTGAACAAATAATCATTTCGGCTTAGTTCAGGAGAAAATGGCTCATAATAAAATGTTTCCAAACCAGTTCATGGCTTCCTCAGGCTCAAGTTATAGAGGCCCCATTGATATTCGATGATTAACAGAGCAATGTATTTTCGAATCCAAAACCACGATGTTCTGTTCAAAAGTGCTGTTCTTTAGTGATGAAATAAAAGCTGCCCATATCAATATACTACAGTGCACCCCCGTTAATTTGAACGGTACCTCATGCAAACCATCGGGGTTCATTTTTAATTTGAACATCTAGTAACCCTAGAAACGTGTTCCTGGTTATCTCTTTCACTGTTTTGTTTTGATTCTCCGTTCCGTTCCACAGTATTTCATTTCACTTTACTCCGTTCCATGAGCAAAATGACGTTTGAACCATTTTTAATCTGAACGATGTGCAAATTAGCGGGGTACAAATTAAAAAGTGTTCAGATTAAATGTGGTCAAACCAACGGGGGTACCCGGTATATGATATAGGGGCCCCTACTTATTACCAATTCAGGGCCTCTCCAAACCTGTTTTTCCGATAAATTAAAACTCAATTTCTAATGCTGAGAAATTTTCACCATGATCTCGGGGCCCCTAAGAATCCGGGGCCCGGTGCGGACCGCACCCACCGCAACCCAGCGTACCTTACAAATGATTAAATACCTAGACAAATTAAAGACCTCCATGTCTCTTGCAGTTGCCCAAAATTTTATGGCTTATAAGGTAATCTAGAATGCCATGAAAAGTGTCAAACTTGCACTACCGAGGGACCAAATGCAGTACTAGAAGTGGTACACAATCTGAGCTCGAGTGGGACGGACCTGATGGAGCTGTAGGCGTAAACCGACGGTGGCCTTATCTACTACTGAGGCTGAGTACATGGCTCTGTCGGGGGCTACGCAAGAAGCAGTTTGATGACGTGGATTCCTTGGAGAGATGTTCCAAATAGATCTCACGGTCTCTATCTTCTGTGACAACCAAAGCGCGATCTGTTTGGCACAAAAGGAGATAGGAAATTCGCCTCGAAGTAAAACATCGACTCGAGGCACCACTTTATAAGAGAGCAACTCGAGAAGAATGCGATCTCGTTACATCAGAGCTTCAGAAAACGGACGTTCTCACCAAACCCGTCCCTGGTGGTCGTTTTGCGGAAGCTGTAAATAGTTTAGGAGTTAATTAAATTCACGGTTTAGAAGGGGATGATATCATAGTAGGGTAAATGTACCAATAGTGGAGGTACTAAGCACGATTGAACCTCATTTAAACGCCCAAATTCAAGTAGCGCAATTTATGTACATGTTAATGTTGTAACGGGAAGTAACGACCGTTGACTTAATGAGAAAAATGATTTCTTCGCAGTAATCCACGGCGTGTCAGTGAAAAATAATACCTCCACTATTGGTATACTGTTCCTTTAGTTGCGGTACATTTTTAATTTGTGTTCCTATAGTTGCGGTATCCGTTGATTTCTTATGGGATCCTCCACTATACACGGGTAAAAATCGGATCCCAAAATCATAAAAAAAGACTCATGATTTCTGGAGCCTAGGGTATTTTCAGTTTATGAAAATACACCATGATTCGAAAGCATGATATCATGATTCGGTGCACCCGTAACGCAGTCAGTGCGTTATACTTTTGGCAGAATCATAAAGCTAAATCATGATGTTGGGATTTGGAATCATAATTTCCGGTGCGCATCTTTATGATTCTGGTCGGGTTTGCAAGCGCCATAAAGCTAAATCATATATTTAGGCTTTAGAATCATGATTCCAGGTGCGCATGGTTTATGATTCCGGTCGTTTTTTACAGGATCATGCAGCTAAATCATGCCATTGGGATCCCAAATCATGATTTCTGGTGCGCATCGTTTATGATTATCATTATATTTTCGGACCATAAAGTGAAATCATGATACTGGGATTTGGAATCATGATTTTGGGTGCGCATCATTTATGATTCTGGTTGAATTTGTTGGCACCATAAAACCAAATCACGTTTTTGAAATTTGATCATGATTTTTGGTGCGCATTGCTAATGACTCTGAGGAGGATGTAACGACAAAAATTGCGTTGATACTTTCATTTGTTGTAAAGAACTACTGTAGTGTGAAAGACAGAATAATATTTTAACTATTATTGTGCGTAAAGTTGACTTTTCATGTGTGGTGATTTGTAGATAATATTGTATTATTTTCTTGTTTATTGAAATGATGAAGGTTTGTTCTTTGGTAAATGCTACTACACATAGAGTACCTACATACACTCCCTACATACAGTTTGGGGTCACCCCCTGAAAGACATATATAAGTTTTATGGTAATATCTCTGCGAATTTTCATCCGATTTCAAATCCTTTAGGCTCATCTGAAAGATTAAGAATTAAACTTTGTACATAGTTTGCAGATAATAATTTTTACATATGGTCGGTGTTAAGTCAGAGTGAACTAGGCGATATTTTGGACAGGTGTAGACAAGCCAACAATTTTGACAACTCTGAACTTTTCGATGCTATTTTGTTAGAGATGTTTTATTACATAAAAGAACTATGGTATTTCAGAAAATAAAGCGTTTGATGTGATATCCCAAGTGCCTGAAGGACATTTTTCTAAAATCATTGAAAAATACATGGTCCGGTCTGACTGGACATCGACCATATAGTGTATGGAAAAATGACCCAAAATTTTGATATTTTCAATTGCGCCTACCAAATTTTGAGATGAAGGTTGTAATAGAAGCCTAGTTCTATACCCTCTCAGCCACTTTTAAGAGATCATGGCGGAAAAATCTAGGAAAAAAGGTATTCCAAAAAATATCAACTGATGTCATTGATAAAATTTTTGGGTCACCCCTTAGTATGTTGCAATACTTAAGTTTTGAGTCTCTTTCATAAAAAATGTAACAATTTTTCGTTCATATCTCTATCATTTTTTTTTTCAAAATTATATTTCTACACTGCTGGTGAAGGATAATGAATAGTACTCATTATAAGTCTTACGAAAATGAACTCAAACTTTTATGGACTGCTTCATACTAAGGGGTGACCCAACACTTTTGGTCGATGACCAAAATGACTTTTGTGTCAATTTTTCATATATTAAATGTAAAAAAATATTGCCTGCCAACTTTGTACAAAATTAGTTTCATTCCTTATCTTTCAAATGAGCTTAAAAGATTTGAAATTTGATGTAAATTCGCAGAGATATGACCATAAAACTTTTACATGTTTTTCAAGGGGTGACCCCAAACATTTGACTAGAAGTGTATGGTACTAAATTTAAGAAGTTACCTGTCATTTTAGTACCTTTAGAAGTTGCTTGTAGTATTCCTAACTGGTAATATCAGCTATTAGTAACTACATATGGATTAGCTAGAGCAGGGGTTCCCAAACTTTTTGTAATCACGGCGCCCTTTGACATTTTTTATCAGAAGCGCGGCGCACTATTATCATTTTATACAAAAATATGAATATTTTCGACAAAGTTTCTGCCAGACTTTTCATGCTAGAACAAAATCTACTTTTGCAAAAAGTACGTTCTTTGATAATTCAATAAAATTATTGATATGAAAAACAAATGCCCTGCGTGGGGTGAGCATCAGGTCAAGGTAAATCGTGTTTGTGTTTGGATCACAATTATCGTGGAGATTATATTTTTGGTGGATCATATCGCCAGCCATAGGACTCTCTGATTCATCGCCTGTCCTACCTTAGTAACATAAGTTCCTTCCCGAGACGACTGTGGAGATGCTGTGCCAAAATCGAACAGTTATGTTGCCCAAATCTAACCGTGTAAAAATCGAACAACAAAATTGCCAAAATATAACCGTGCAAAATTCGAGCAGTGCCTAAAATGCACCGTACCAGAATCGAACGAACACTGTATATGCTTATGCTTATGCCTATGCTATTACTTTTTAACTAAAATTTTTATTTCTCCTCAACTTCATCTTCACCTCAGTATCTCACCAACTTCTTTTTTCCATTCCCGTTTCACCAGCTTATTTTCTAACTCACTTTCTCAACTCAAGAATGTGCGTCGATGAGATAGTGAGTTGTGGGTAAAATGAGTTGGTTAAAAAATAATTTTGTAAGAATGTGAGTTGGCAAGATAGTAAGTTGAAGAGAAAATTAGTTGGTAAAAAGTGAGTTGGTGAAAGTTGGTGGTGGAAAGTGAGTCAATAAGAAAGTAAATTGATGAGAATACGTGTTGGTGAGAAAATAAACTAGTAAGTTGGTGAATTGGTACGAAGGTGAGCTTATAGGAAAGAGTGTGGATTGGTTACAATATGAGTTGGCGAGAAGATGAGTTTATGAGAAAGTGAATTGGTGAAAAAATGAGATTGAAAAGTGAGTTAGAAATCACCTTAGTTTTACCCAATTTAACTTCTTACAAACTTACCTTCTAACCAATTAACTTTCTCATTAAATCTCTTTCTCACTACCTCATTTTCGCACCAACTTACTTTCTCGTCAACTTATTTATCATCAACTCATTTTCTCATTAACTTACTTTGTAACAACTCACTTTATTATCAACTCATTTTCTCACAAACTCACTTTCTTCCCAACTCATTTTTCATCAACTGACTTGAACTCATATTCTCATTAACTCATATTTTTCTAACTCGCATTCTCCATAACTCATATTCCCACTAACTTCCTCACGAACTCACTTTCTTATTAACTTGCTTTCTTAAGAACTCACTTTCTCATCAACTCAATTTTTCACCAACATATTGTTTTACAAACTCACTTTCTCATCAACATATTTCCCACCAACCAATTTACTTTCTTACTAACGTACTTTCTCCCTGAACTTTTCACAAACTCATTTTCTCACTAACTCACCCAATCACCCATATTCTCACTAAGTCCCTCACTTAATCATTTTCTCACCAACTTTCTAATTCGTTTAATAACTCACCTCTGTTCTGTGAACTGATTGGCTTAGACAGAGAACTGCATTCAACTTTTTAACGATGTTTTTTCTACTTCGGCTCCATTATG
This sequence comes from Aedes aegypti, assembly GCF_002204515.2. Taxonomy (NCBI): domain Eukaryota; kingdom Metazoa; phylum Arthropoda; class Insecta; order Diptera; family Culicidae; genus Aedes; species Aedes aegypti. The sequence continues at coordinate 222,134,904 of NC_035107.1, read as the reverse complement.
CTTCCGAACTTCTGTGCCTTTCGATAAAATACAATGTTTGAGTTATTATAAACGATGTTTTTTTTTTCAAATATCTTGAATGGGATGCAATGTACAGTTCACCTGTCAGCCGTATCAAGCATTCAAATTCTTCTTATTAGATTGTTTTTGTGTAATGTATTGCCTGTATCTGCAAAACAGTTCCATATGAAAAAAGTTGGCATTGAGAAAATCGTTATCAAAGTTTCAAACTACATAATTCATGCAAATGTTTGAAAAATCACTTATAATTAGCCAATATACAACATGGACCCGATTTTGTCAGCTCCATTTTGCGACAATCTTTATGCTGTCATCATTTTACAAATGAAAATTTTCCAAATCTTTTTGGTTTATCATCAAACTGCTTTCGAAAACTAAAAAATAGAGCGATAAAAAGTTGAAAAATATGTTTAAATTTTAAAGGAGAGCAAAACATGTTCTCCAAACAGGAGCTGACAAAATTGGGTCAATAATGTATGTACGATAATAAAGTTACAGTTACAATGAAGTTAGAATATTATAATAAATTATAGAAAAATAGAATGACCTCGAAAGCAGATCCTTATGATGATTCCTGGTCAGTTCAATTCCATCATGGGGCTGATATGCAGTTACTTTGGGTCTCCAGGTAGCGTAGTGGTTAAGGCTTTGGATCGCCATTTCGGAGACGACGGGTTCGATTCCCGATCCGGTCGAGGAAGAATTTTTCTCGACACCCTGGGCATAGATTATCATTGTGCTTGCCACACAATGTACAATCATTATTCGTGCAATGGCAGGCAAAGAAATCTCTTCAATTAATTACTATGAAGTGCTAAAGGAACACTGAGTTGAAGAGGCAGGCCAAATTTTAGTAGGAACGTCGAGACAGAAAGAAAGAGTCAAAAACTAACATGGGAAAATTATGTGTAGAGCGGCAGATTGAATGTCTGCCTGATAAAAATATTTAAATTTGTATTATTTGTTGCTAGACAACAGAGATTGTGTTGAAAACTACAGTAGTGCTTACGTCGACTATATGATTATGGACAGGATAGTAGGAGTGGGAATGGGGCACCCAAAACAGCAATGGAAATGGAAGCTAATTACGAATTAGAAGGCAGTGGAAAGTGGTCAGCATTTGATTTCCATTGCAGATGCAAAAATAGATTCATTTTGTAACACTTACCGGTAGTTGTGGGGGAAGTCGGAACGGGAACACCTACTGGGCGGAACCAGCCAAGGCTGAAAACGAAACGTCCGGAACGGCAACAAAATCGGGAGCTTATTACGGAAGAGAAGACGGTGAAAAATGGTCAATATTTGATTTCGATTAGAGGAGCAAAAATACATTAATTTTGTATCACTTACCGGTAGTTAGTAGGGCGGAGCTGGTCACTCAATGCGGAGCCGGAACGGATGCACCTATTGGACGGCAACAGCCGCGGCGGGAATGGCGACAGTGGCACTGGGACAATAAAACGGCTAAAAAGAGAAGACGGTGGAAAATGGTCAAAATGGATTTCGATTACAGGCGCAAAAATGGATTAATTTTGTATCACTTACCGGTAGTTAGTAGAGCGGAGCCGGAAGAATTTTCCCTCAATGCGGAGCCGGAACGGGTACACAGGAGCCGGAACGGGCAACAGCCACGGCAGGAAAGGAACAGAATGAAACGGCTAAACAGAGAAGACGGTGGAAAATTGTCAGCATTTGTATTGAATTGCATGCGTTTTTTTCACTTAACGGTAGTTCTGCAGAGCCGGAATAGCTCGATATCAACGGAGCAGGAACGGAATAGTAGAGCAGGAACGACATTAGAGCAACAGCGGCGCAGGAAACCGGCAATAAAAGTGAACTTTTTTTTAAAAAAAAGGGCAACTTTTCCGTGAATGCGCAGCCAACTATGCTTTGCACAAGCTTTGCTAAACACGTTTTGACAGCTGCACCGTGTGCGTAACGCTTTTCATGGTCATGATTTGGAGCTCATGAAAATGGTTGCTCTGAATCATGTTAGTGGTAGCTCAGCTTCAAAAATCATGAGTCTGAATCATGATTTCGTCCCAAGAGCAATTTATAATTTTCATGATTCGTGAATCATGATAATGGGATCAGATTTTTTCCCGTGTAGGAACACTTTACCGCAACTATTGGTACAAGCAAATAAAGTTTTAGCAATTTTAGTGATATTTCATCAGTTTTAAAGCAATTTCAACGCTCTTTTAAACTATTCCGTGAATCAACAAGCCAATACGTCGATTGGCAGTGTCGGTTCTGTGGTTAATGTAATAAAATCAGTGAAAACGGCACTACCGCAACTATAGGAACACCCACAACTAAGGGAACACTTACCCTAAGCCATGAATTTTAATTTGAATAAAATATTCTGTCTGTAACGTTAATCATAATCAGACGTGTTTTATGTCGATCTAAGAACCTTTAAAATCCATCCAATTCGGAAATACGGGTCACGATTGGCGGCACCATTTGCTTCCGCACTTGAATCAAAATACTTAAGTTACAGTCTGCTTCGATTGGCTGTTCGGAAAATTTGTCTTAAACATCGAACTTGTTGCTTATTTTGATGTAATTTTTAATATAATCCATTTAACTCTACAAAAATATCACATTTTTTTAGAATGCCCAATCTTCCTGTATTCCGAAAAAATGTTTTTTTTTGTATATTTGCCACGCTAGTTTTAAATCCCACTTTTTTAACGCGATTTGTGAATTCCAAGATTCATGTTTCTGTTTGTTTGTTTTCCAAGAAAGATTACCATAGCTTACTAAATTTAACCTCCGTCAACAGGTCCAATGAAAAATCAAAGGGATCAATAGGTATACCTGAAGAAAAAAAAACTACAATTATTTGTTGTTTTTGTTGATTTGAGAAGTACTGTTTTATTGCTTTAATAAGTTGTGAAAAAAATCGTCAGCAGAAAGAACTTGTGTGTGTACAGCACGAGAGTACAATGCGTACTTAACATGTTAATAACAAGATTTCGGTATTTTTGATTATCTAATTTAAACCTAATTTCTATGCGATTTGTTTTAAAAATTTAACGCACCAGCATCACAATCACATTCTCTTCCAACCTACTCAACAACCATGGTCATAAGTTTGTTCAACTCGTACGGCACTCCCGGAAAATGGTAGCCTTGCTCCTCCAGCTCCTTATAGGTCACCACAATCTCATCGTAGAATCCAACTTTAGCGGCGGGAATTTGCGACCCAGGATTGGAGAACAGCGTCACCGTCACCGTAAGTCCCATGGCTCTACACATCGGAATTCTCGCCCGGAGAAGTTCCGTTCCAACACCCCGACCACGATACTTCGGCGATACGGAAAGACCCCACGCCGACAGGTAGTTTTCGATGCCATACTTCTCGAAGATGTTGGCCTGTTTCAGCAAACCGATGTACGAATCACACACCGTTTGAAGGGCAGAGCTTTTGAACTGTTAATTTGCATAAAAGATCAATTAAATAGAATATAAAAAATTTGACATATCGTATGAACTCACCTTCAAATCCTTGGAATCGGCCTTCGAAACCACCGTCAGCATGTTCAAGCCAACAATCTCATCGGATCCTTCCCGAAAGCACACCACGGCCACCCGCTGCCGGGCAACGTCCTGCCACAGCTGATCAAACTCCTCCAAAGCATCCGGATCTTTGTACAACCCCACACTGCCACACATCGGTTCGTCTCGCAGAAAGTGCGTCTTCATATGATCGATCGCATCCCGAACTCGGTCCTCCGGTAGATCCTGCACCCGGTATTCGACCATCCGATCGCTGTCCACATCGCGGGCCTGAAAGCGAATCCAAACACGGGGCCACTCGATCCCTGAAGGTCGATGCCACGAACTCATAATATTATTTTGCTGATATCAGATAAGGTCGGCACAGAGAATATATTTATGTACAACCGAGCTGACGGACGATATGTGACTAATAAACGTATGATAAACCTGTTATTGCTGTGTCATGTGCTCAGCACTTGCTGAAATCTCACACACAAGAAAGAGGTTCTCAAGCTCTCGTCTAAGTCTAGTTAGAACAACTCTCTCGTACAGCTAATGTAACTCAGTGCATGGATGAGTCCAATTTAGATAATGACTGCGTTGAGTCGAAGTGGAAGAAAACTGACGAATTGACATCATGCCGTTGTCTCGCTAATTGAGAATGTGACACAGGACGGCGTAAATCGTATACGGTTCATGCATGATTAATAGCTGCTGCTGATTTGAGCGGATTGAATGGCTGAAGCCTACATGCAGATTTTTTAAATATTTTATTAGAATAAACATTACACTCATTTCTTATATCTACGAGTTCTGTATTGCAAAACACTATCATCCGAATTTTGTAAAACTAAATTAAGCATTTATTAACTTTTCATTAACAACATATTATATTTCATTTGTCGTAGCGGTTTTAACAGGTGAGTTGATTTCACCTGTTTATAGGATAAAAACGCTTTCAATTATATTAACCTACCTTAACCTAGATATATTACTCATGTATCGTGCCAATAGAAGATTGCAGATATTGTTGTTTAAAATTTGTAATTATTTCATTCATCATCTGGCATTCCTACAGACCTTACCTACTGCAACTATAGCTCTTCCTGTGATGCCTCCTCGGCAAATTTATTTGCTGATTTCTTCCGGAGCGTCTTCGATAATAATCAACCGCCTACTTCACAGCAGTACATAGACCAATTACCATCCTACAACATCTTTCTGCCACGGCCTGACTTCAGCCTCGAATTAATCAAGCAAACCCTCGGCTCAGTTGACGTCTCGAAAGGACCTGGCCAAGATCGCATCCCGCCGTTCTTCATCAGGAAATGTGCATCTTCGTGCATCAAGTCCGGAAACTTTCATAGAGTGCGTCCTATCTCGAATCTCAACTGCCTGGATGTAGTTTTGGAAAGCCTTCTGCACGACAAGTTGTATCCCGCAGTTCATGGTATCATCTCGGAATTTAAGCATGGATTTGTGAAAAAGCGCTCGACAATTACGAACTTGATGAGCTTCACCAATACCGTTATCCGCAGCAATGAGAAACGCCAACAAACAGACGCCGTTTACATAAACTTTTCCAAAGCTTTTAACAAAGTACCACACGCTATCGCTATAGCAAAACTGAGCCGCCTCGGGCTTCCGGCATGGGTTGTTAGCTGGATAAAATCATATTTATCGTCAAGGAAAGCATTCATCAAGATTCACGGCGCTAAGTCCGACGTATTTGCCATTCCTTCGGGTGTCCCGCAAGGTAGTAACCTGGGACCTCTTTTTTTTTAATTTCTTTATTAGTATCTTTCCAAACATTACATTCATTTCTTATATCTAGGTGTTCTGTGTTATTAGACAACACTATCATCCTAATTTGGTAAAACAAATTTAAGATTTAATTAACATTTTGTTAACAACATATTACATTTCATTTGCCGTAGCAGTTCAGACTTTTTACAGGTGAGTTGATTTCACCTGCTTATAAGAGAAAAAAAAACGCTTTGAATATACTTAACCTAACTTAACCTAAACATATAACGCATTAATCGTGGCAATAGAAGATTGTAACGATTTTTGTCTGAAATTATTAATTATTTTATTTGACATTTGTTCCAATGTTTCAACATTGGATATTCTATGTAACTCATTGGTACTATACCAGGGAGGAAGTCTTAGAATCATTTTCAAAATTTTATTTTGAATTCTCTGCAGAGCTTTCTTCCTGGTATTACAACAGCTAGTCCATATTGGTACAGCATACAACATGGTTGGCCTGAAAATTTGTTTGAATATCAAAAGCTTGTTCTTAAGACAAAGTTTTGATTTTCTATTAATAAGGGGATAGAGACATTTTACATATTTATTACATTTGGCTTGAATGCCCTCAATGTGATTTTTGAAAGTTAAATTCTTATCTAGCATGAGCCCTAGATACTTAACTTCATCTGACCAATTTATTGGAACCCCTCTCATCGTGACAACATGTCTACTTGAAGGTTTCAAATAAAGAGCTTTTGGTTTATGTGGGAATATTATTAGTTGAGTTTTGGAAGCATTAGGAGAAATCATCCATTTTTGCAAGTATGAAGAAAAAATATCCAAACTTTTGTGCAATCGACTACAGATGACACGCAGGCTTCGTCCTTTGGCGGAGAGGCCTGTGTCATCCGCAAACAAAGATTTTTGACATCCCTGAGGTAACTCAGGTAAGTCAGATGTGAAAATATTGTATAATATTGGTCCCAAAATGCTACCTTGAGGAACACCAGCTCTTACAGGAAGTCTTTCAGATCTGGAGTTCTGATAATTAACCTGAAGTGTACGATTTGACAGATAACTTTGAATTATTCTAACAATGTATGTTGGAAAATTAAAGTTTTTTAATTTTACAATCAAACCTTCCAAACACTGTCGAATGCCTTTTCTATGTCTAGAAGAGCAAGACCAGTAGAATAGCCTTCAGATTTGTTGGAACGGATCAAATTTGTTACACGTAAAAGTTGATGAGTGGTCGAATGTCCATGGCGGAATCCGAACTGTTCATTGGCAAAAATTGAATTTTCGTTGATGTGGGCCATCATTCTGTTCAAAATGACCTTTTCAAAAAATTTACTGATGGAGGAAAGCAAACTGATTGGACGATAGCTAGAAGCTTCTGCAGGATTTTTGTCTGGTTTTAAAATTGGAACAACCTTAGCATTTTTCCATTTGTCAGGAAAATATGCTAATTGAAAACATTTGTTAAATATATCAACTAAAAATGATAAGCTACTTTCTGGAAGTTTCTTGATAAGGATGTAGAAAATTCCATCATCGCCAGGAGCTTTCATGTTTTTGAATTTTTTAATAATAGTTCTCACTTCTTCCAAATCAGTCTCCCAGGCATTTTCGAAAACGTTCTCTTGATTGAGAATATTTTCGAACTCCTGAGTAACTTCATTTTCAATTGGACTAGCAAGTCCTAAATTAAAATTGTGCGCACTTTCAAACTGTATAGCAAGTTTTTGAGCTTTTTCGCAATTAGTTAGTAATAATTTGTTTTCCTCTTTCAATGCCGGTATTGGCTTCTGAGGTTTTTTTCAAGATTTTCGACAATTTCCAAAAGGGCTTAGAGCCAGGGTCCAATTGAGTAATTTTATTTTCAAAATTTTTGTTTCTTAATTGAGCAAATCGTTTCTTGATTTCTTTCTGCAAATCCTGCCATATAATGTTCAATGTTCATAGCAGGATCGCTAGTGTGTTGAAATTGCCTTCTCCTCACGTTTTTAAGACGGATCAAGAGTTTAAGATCATCGTCTATAATCACGGATTCAAATTTTACTTCACATTTTGGAATTGCAATGCTCCTGGCTTCAACAATGGAATTTGTTAAAGTTTCAAGAGCATTGTCAATATCAAGTTTAGTTTCTAAAGAAATGTTAACATCAAGATTAGAGTCAACATACGTTTTATATATATTCCAGTCGGCTCGTAAATAATTGAAAGTGGAGCTGATAGGATTGAGAATCGCTTCTTGGGATATTTAAAATGTAACAGGGACATGATCAGAATATAAATCAGCATGAGTAATCAGTTATCTACAAAGATGACTAGAGTCGGTTAAGACCAAATCAATCGTAGATGGATTTCTAGAAGAGGAAAAACATGTAGGGCTATCAGGGTATTGAATTGAGAAATATCCTGAAGAGCACTCATCAAATAAAATTCTGCTATCCTGGGACCTCTAATTTTCGTACTTTTCGTCAACGATATTTGTGATCAACTACACTGCTGTAAATTACTGTATGCCGACGATCTAAAAATTTACCGTGTGATCAAATCGATTCTTGATTGTTGTGCACTCCAGGAGGATATCAATCGATTAACTTCATGGTGTCGAATCAATGGGATGTTAGCCAATGCTGCCAAGTGTAAGGTTATCACTTTCGCACGTGTGAATGGCCCAATCAAATTCGATTATACGATCGACCATGCCCCGCTTGAAAGAGTTGATGCCATCAAGGATCTCGGGCTCATCTTGGACGACAAATTGCGATTCAACAAGCACATATCTATGGTCATCGCGAAGGCAAACTCTATGATCGGCTTTTTGCGTCGCAACACTATGGAATTCACTGACGTGCACGCTTTGAAGTCTCTCTATTGCTCCTTGATTCGAAGCGTTCTTGAATATGGAGTACAAGTTTGGGCTCAGTATCATGCAGTACACGTAACGCGAATCGAAAGGATCCAAAAAAAGTTTGTTAGATTTGCTCTCCGACGACTTCCGTGGACTGATCCCGATAATCTACCTGCATATGAGCATAGATGCGCGCTAATAGGACTACACTCCTTGTCAAGTCGTCACACTTTTCTACAAAGGCTATTTATTTTTGACATTGTCAGCAATCACATTGACTGTAGCAGTGTTCTTCAATGCGTTAATTTTCATGCGCCCACTCGACAACTTCGCAACTTCAACTTGCTGTGGACCCCCGGACATCGTACTGCATACGGATTTCACAACCCGGTTGACAGATGTAGCAGATTATTCAATGATGTGTATGACGCCTTTGATTTTAACATTAGTAAACTAGTTTTTAAAAATAGGATTAAGGATCTTTAAGCAGTCTGTGTGACTTTTTTTGTCAAAGATGTAGAATAACAAATAACTTATTATATTATTCGACATTTGCGCAAACGTTTTAACATAGAATATTCTACGTAACTCATTAGTACTATACCACGGACTAGGGAGCTTCAGATTCATTTTCAAAATTTTATTTTGAATCCTCTGCAGAGCTTTCTCCCTGGTATAACAACAGCTAGTCCATATTGGTACAGCATACAACATTAGCCCGGCCCTTAAGGTGAAGATGAATCGAAGCCAAATCTCAAATTTGCAAGAGCACGAATCTGGAGAACCGAATACCTGTTTGAGCTGAAAACTTAATCGTTTGGTCACCACCAGCGAGTGACCAATCGATTAAGTTTTAAACTAAAACGGATGTTTGGTTCTCCATATCTGTGCTCTTGAAAATTTTAGGTGTGGCTTTGATTTCTCTTCACCTTAAACAAAAAAATTGTAAAACTCAACGGAGCATCCCCTAGATATGTGCCTTAGTGTAAGAAAAATGGTCTCTCAAAATTTCAACTCAATTAGTTGCACCACCAGCTGGCGCATTCAATTCGAAGTTTGTATGGGATATTTGTTTCAAATATATTGAAAATTGACAATTTGTCACTGTTTCGTTCTGTATACTAATTGAGCGTATTCAATTGGGCCCAGAATGACAAATACACTAGTTGATACCGTAATGAACATAATTGCAGAAGGTTGTATCTGTATTTATAAATAAGCTCATTTTCATTAACATTTCAGTTGCTAACAGTTAGGCTTAGATCAGAACTTCCGTACATTCACACATAGAGCGGTTCCACAGAAAATGACGACTTTTTTCCCAAATTTCATTTTTTATATTTTTGGATTTGGATGAAATTTTGCACATGCTTTCTTTATGCCCAAAAACGCCTTTTTGGATCATCGGTTCGCCATTTTGACTTTAGCCTTACTTTTGAGAAGGGCCTAAGAAAAAAATCCTTAATAATTTTCAAAAAATTATAACTTAGAAACGGTTTGTCCGATCAGTTTGGTGTCTTCCGCAAAGTTTTAGGTTATTGTTGGGACTATCTGAAAAAAATATACACTGTAAAAAAATGTTGTAATTTTTTATATTTTGAAAATAAAGCTTAAAAATAAATTTTCTCAAAAATCGTATTTTTGATTTTTTTATTTTCTTATATGTTAAAGTAGACAAAAAATTAAGTCTTTTGCACAGTGGGTCAAGATGGAGAAATCATGGACAAAAAAGTGATATTTTTTTAAAAAACCTGACTTAATCCACCGATGGTGAGACTGAACCCTTCTTACATTTCCATACAGGTATGAGATAATTATTATTCATCATTCATTTGGAACCTTGTACCAGAACAGTAGGGATTCGCTCGTTGGGGTTCCGCTACATGGAATGACTCGATGGTTGGATGTTCGCTGGTTGGAAAATATTCCAACTAAAAGCACTCAAATGTCAACAGAAAATTTGACGTCTGAGAATCGTCGCTTTGAAGTCTCCATATATAGAACAAATGCGTATGTATATGTGCGTTTTGTGGCGATTTGCTGTCCAGATGCGTTCGTGTGGAGCATTTTCACCAGCTGTCAGTCTTTCCTACTAACGGGTCGGATTCTCTAGATGGAAGGCAGTCGTGTTCCAACCAGCGAATCCCCGGTGTATAACTAAACTTTAGGATGTTGTGACTATGTTCTATCTGCCCTATTAGTTTAATGGTTTGCGAAAAAGTCCAGGAAACTGCACGTCAAAAGGCGGATATCGAACTTTATTAGTTTTCATACGCTTATTATCATAGTTTAAGAGGGTCTATAAACCCATGTTGCCATCCTGTAAAATAATATCAAAAAATGAAAATTTGATGTCCTAAAATGATTTTGCCAGCGATTTTTTTAAGATTTATGTGCAAGTTTAAATTAAAAAAAAGGGGAATTTTAGAGATTTTTGAAAATAATGATTTTTATCTCTGTAATTTATAATTCGATTGCAATATGGTTGTGAATGATATCCGAGCTTTCAATCGACGAAAAAAGAGCTTAAATTGGATTAAAAATAGTTGAGAAATTGATCAAAATGTAAAAAAATGAATATTTCAGAGAATTTTTTTTTCCAGTACATTAGAAAATTCTTCCAATGATATCTCTGAAACTAGTAATCCGATTTCAATGAAAATTTGAAGGCTTATGATTGAATTTCAAAGCTTTCATTAGCCGATAAAAGAACTTAAATCGGTTCAAAAATGGCTGAGATATCGATCAAAATGCAGACAGTTGAAAATATTAGAATATGCTTTTTCTAGTACTTCACGATACTGTTCGAATCATAACTCTGTAACGAAATGTCCGATCGCAATGAAATTCAATAGCGTTCTATGGGAATGTTGTAGCTTTCTTTTAGAGCTAAAAGTGTTTAAATCGGTTGACAAACGGCTGAGATAATTGAGTGACATTTTTGTAACACACACACACATACACACACACATACACACATACATACACACACATACACACACACATACACACACACGGACATGTGCTCAGTTCGTCGAGCTCTATCGATTGGTATATGAGACTTGGCCCTCCAGGCCTCGGATCAAAAGTCGGTTTTTCAAGCGATCTTTATACCCTTCTTATGGTTGTAAGAAGGGTAAAAAGGTGAATTTTCAAAAATGGTCATAATAAACTTTTTTAATGTTTTTCAACTCGATTTTATGAAAGTACGCAAGATTTACAACAAAAAAAGGTTACGGGAAAATCAGGCTAACTTTTACCGTTTTAAAGAAACAGCGATTTTAATACAAAATTATGATATAATTTTCAATTTTCGGTCATTTTCGAATGTTTTTCGAGGCTCATAAGCCTAGAAATTTGTTCATTGTCTGAAAGAGCAGATATTTTTTGACTAAAATGTTTGAAAAAATATTGATTTGGTAATTTTTCATGGTATGAGGCGAAATAAAAAATGTGCCCTGTAAAAATGATGTATTTATTTTTTTAATGAAACACAACTTCAACATTCAACATTGTGATATTTTGATATGTTATTTTCAAGAAAATATGAAAAAAAATGTTAAAAGTTAAAAAATTACAAAGCAACTATTCATCCATTTGCGATTTATTTTAAGGAAAATGGCTCAATCATTTAAGCTTTGTAGTAATTTCCGAAGATTTGCGGTATGATTCTATATCCGTTAACTAATTTATCTCAAAAATGATTAATTTTATACGCCAAGAAAAGCACTTAAATTTGAACAAAATTTATTTCATGTCCGATGGAGCTGCATCACAATATAAAAATAAAAAGAACTTTCCTAGTCTTTGCCAATTTAAGAAAAAGTATGATATAGATAACCACCGAAAAGCTAAACATTACATATAATTTGCAATTGGATTAGATGGACAAATCGATGTGAAGAATTATGAAAAAGTTACACGTCTTCTCAGTGAGAATCGAACTCACGACTCCCCGATCTCTAGTTGGGGCGCGTTACCACTACGCCATGAGAGGACTCATGAATCCAGCCGAGTGGAAGTTTAACAACTACCGAAAAGCTAAACATTACATATAATTTGCAATTGGATTAGATGGACAAATTGATGTGAAGATTTACGAAAAAGTTACAATTCTTCTCAGTGAGAATCGAACTCACGACTCCCCGATCTCTGGTTAGCCGTAAACCACGATTCATAATTAAAAACAAGTATTTATCGAGCAACGGCCTCATGTTCCGTAACCGGTCGTTTGAGAACGTCGAGAACGTCGTCGTGTGGAAGCCCACACAATAGAAACCTCAGCCAGCGCAGTTGCTGGCTAGTGTAGTGTGCTATTCCTATACCTAAAAAACAATGCGCTCTCGGGCTAGGCATTGGATATATATAGAAAGCGTTGTGTTTGGATTAGCGATGGGCGATTTTGAATCGATGTTCCGAACATCGATTTTTTCGTTCCGATTAATCGATATTTTGAATCGATGTTAGGATCACTCAAAATCGAGTGTATATATTTTCTTCAATCGATTTTTGTTTCGATTTACAAGTATGAAATTGATTCGAATTTTTTAAAGAGTTGATGAATCACAAGCCTAGTTTTAAAACGTTGAATGTATAATTTTTAGTTTCAATCGTTATGTAATTGAAGAAATTATATATACAAATCTAATTGCATTTGGTCTAATTTTGAGAGCTTGTTTTTTGTAAATTTTTATATGAGCCTGAGAATTAAATCGATTCAAAAACATCGATTAAAATGATTCGATTAAATTGATGAATCGATTCACCATATTGAACTCGAATCGATTCAGTAACATCGATGTTCTGGTCAAATTTGCACAACGCTAGTTTGGATGGGCATCTAATTCTTCCGAAAGAGGTGCACTTTGCGAAAAAGCACCACGTGATTATTGAGCTGAAATCGAATTCAGGTTAACTTTTGCGTTCATGAGTCCTCTCATGGCGTAGTGGTAACGTGCCCCAACTAGAGATCGGGGAGTCGTGAGTTCGATTCTCACTGAGAAGACGTGTAACTTTTTCGTAAATCTTCACATCAATTTGTCCATCTAATCCAATCGCAAATTATATGTAATGTTTAGCTTTTCGGTAGTTGTTAAACTTCCACTCAGCTGGTTAGCCGTAAACCACGATTCATAATTAAAAACAAGTATGATATAGATGTTGAATGGCATTTTTTCGCAACATCGCATGGCAAAGGGCCCTGCGATGCATTAGGGGGAACAATAAAACGCATGGCTACAAGGGCTAGTCTAGCTAAAGAACGTGAACATCCCATCAAAAATGCCAAGGAATTATTTGATTGGGCTCAAAAGCGAAAGGAGGAGCAACTAGCACAAATTTTCTTTTCTTATGCAACTACAACAGAGTATGAACATATCAAGAAGCAGCTTAATGAATTCGAAAGCAATAACTATTCAGAGAACACAAAAATACCATTCATTTATTCCAGTTTCCGTAGATAAAATAGAAGTTAGGCAATTTTCAAACTGTAATGAAAGTAAAAAAATTGTAAACATTATGAAAAAGTAAGAAATCTGTATCAAAATAGGACGCTCCATCATTGTAGGGTGCCGGTACCAATGGTTGTAATGTACCAGTAGATTGGACAATGGAATAAAACGTACATTTTTCGATAAAAACGACATGTGCTATTTTTGATGATTAGATCGTATCTAGTTTAGTCGATTTGCCAAATTTCAGCTTTTTATTTTATCAAAAAGTCATAAAAATAATTAAGTTTGTGCAAAAAATGTGCTCCCTTGCACCAGTAGTAGCCGTCGTGTTCCAGTAGTGGATCAACGGGTGGAAGCAGTTTTAAAAATGGATGTATAAAAATAAAGAAAAGCTCCAGAGATGATCTTTATGCTTCGTTCGGAAGATATAAGTTGCCGTTCCAAGGGAAAAATGTTAAACCTGTGTAAAAATTCACCATTTTGTTTAAAATTCCTTGTATCATTATCGAACGTCTACTACTGGAGCACTAGCGCAACTACTGGAACACGTGTACCAATAGTGGCTCAAGCGATTTTATGTTAAAAAATTAGTCTTATCACTCTTTTTATATTTTTCCCATATAGTAGAGGTTGAAATCTTTCTGTTGACGCCAAAAGATCTCTGTTAAGGCTTCTCGTTATTTCGTTATGATTTTTTATAGCTTAGGTAGTCCACTAATGGCACCGGAACCCTATAAGAACATGAAATAAAAAATAAAAAAATATTTTTTATTTTATCAACTCGAAAAACATCCGAAAACAACCATAAGTTGTGAATTTTCAGTAAATTTAATTTTAAAATCGCTGTATCTCGGAAACGGTAGCAATTAGCAAAATTTTTTCATATACCTTTTTTGTTGCAAATTTTGCGTACTTTCATAAAATCGGGTCCAAAAGCATTCAAAAAGTTTATTTAGACCATATTGAAAAATCAACCTTTTTTTTAAAAAAAATCATAAATTTTTTATCCATGATTTCTCTATCTTGACCCACTGAGCAAAAGACTCCATTTTTTGTCTACTTTAAAGTATAAAAAATAAAAAAAAATCAAAATACTATTTTTGAGAAAATGGAAATAAAAATAATATTACAACATTTTTTTACAGTGTATATTTTTTCCGGATAGTTCCAATAATAACCTAAAACTTTGCGGAAGACACCAAACCGATCAGACCAATAGTTTCTAAGTTTTAATTTTTTTGAAAATTGTTAAGGCTTTTTTTCTTAGTCCTTTCTCAAAAGTAACGCTGTGGTAAAAATGGCGAACCAATAATGGAAATAGGCATTTTTGGGTATAAAGAAAGCATATGCCAAATTTCAGGCAAATCAAAAAATACAAAAGTAAACCGACATTCGAATTCATATGGAACCGCTCTATATGCATGCGTCTTGCGCAGCAGCTCGACCAGCGTCATAGGTGGCTATGATGCGCCTAGTGATAGGGGAAGTGGTGGTAGAATGAACACCGTGCATTTTACCGAGAAAAATCAAATTTCAATAAATTTCTATCATGCACGGACGATTGAGAATCGGTGTATTTGGGTTGATACGGAGGTCAATTGAAGTGAAAATATTAAACAAAAATAAGAATTTAGAAAATCACGTTTGAAAATTAGAATTGACGTAATTTTTGCTCGAAGGTCTTGAGGTTTTTGAGTGGGGTGAATATCGTTATGATATGATGTCAATTCTAATATATTTTTTTATTTTGTTTGAATGGGTTACAATCTTTAATGGATATATTTTCGGATATGCAATGAAAATATTCAAAAATATTTGTTTTGCTCATGTTTTTTTTTTCATGATGTTCATTTTACCACCAACAGCTGTTCATTTTACCCACATAGTGCAGGTATAATGAACATTTGCATCGTTTTTTGCTAACGATAAAAATGTGTGAAAATTTAGCCTTTTCCGTCTTAATTCGTGTCGCTGCTTTAGATATCATCCCTACCTTTGATGTTGTGCGATAGAACTATAGAAATGCATAGTTTTACTATAAGAAACAAAATGATATCCTTAAGGTGTTCATTTTACCACCCCTTCCCCTAACCATCATGCTATGTTGAAAAAAAACAGAGCTGTATTGTAGATCTACTTCAGATAGTTTAAACACCAACTTTATAAATTTTTATCGTGTACAACCTTCTACAATATTGTTCGCTATTACATCAAGTAGTGTTTTTGACATTCTGGGTCCAATTGAACGCGATCATCAATTTTCCTGAACCAAACAGTATATGATTTACTGATTCCCATATGATTGGGCTGGAAATGCGCCAGCTCATGGAACGACCAAATGAGCTGAAATTTTTAGGAAGACTTCCTCTTACCCTGAGGAATAATTCTGGGCGGCCCCGTGGAATTATGCAACTTTATTTTTCTCCTATACTGAGCAGGGCCACTCTAATACAACATTTGTTTGGAGATCAAAAGCTTGATCTTAAGATAAAGTTATGATTTTCTATTAATAAGTGAATAGGAAAATTTTATATATTTGTTGCATTTGGCTTGAATGCCTTCAATGTGATTTTTGAAAGTTAAATTTTTATCTAGCATAAGCCACAGATACAAGTTATAACTTTTCTTTACTTCGTCTATGATTATTATTTGACTAATGTTCACGTTAAACCCAATTATAATTTGAATCGTTTCCGGGCAGCACTTCATAGTTTTTCCGCATGAACATAAGTACTAATTTGGATTCTCACTTCCAACAGCCGAAACGATATTTTGACGTGCATTTTGTTTTTGTTTTCACGAAACACTAGTCGATCAGTTATAAAACTGGCGCAGCGTTATTTATAATTGTAAAAATATTAGTCAAACCCATTGAAAATGTGTTCTTGCACCAGCCGAATTGCAAACTCATCAGCCGAATTAAAATTATACGCGGAGAGGAGATAAATCGTGACAGTTGACTTGAAACACGTCTGTTCGCGCGTGCAGCTTGCTGTGATCTCCGTACTGTTTTCCCAAAAGCTTTTAACCAACTTTTAACTTTTAACTTTTTTATTTATTTTTTTAATTATCGATGTCATAGACTTCAGCTAGTTAGATAATCACTTCGAACGAATGACTTTGTTATAAAAGCTGGCAGGTCTGCTTTTAAAAATATGTCAGAAAAATCAAGTTCGATATTCACATTTTATTATGCTAAGAATCGTAAAAAAATGCATAAAATGTAAAAGGTCGGGTTAGAAAGAATAATAAAAAGTTGAACGAATCTGATACATGATGTCGTTTCTCCAAACATAATTCATCTCAATGACATCTGACTGGACGGGCAACGGCAGTCAGTGATGCATTTCAAACTGAACGCGAGCCAAAAGTGAACTAATTTTGTTCTAATTTTGCTCGAGAACGCAGCAAACAGTGAACTTGCGTGCAAGATTATGACGCTGCTCATAACTTTAAAATGCACAGTGAAGCACAACACCTTAAAACACTACTTTAAACAATACTGAATTTATATCACGCACAATGTATGGAACCTTAAGTGTTCCTTGACATCTTTTGCAAGCCTTTCTGCTTTTAAACATGTTTGAAATCTGCCATGAAAACAATTTTCCTTTCGCGTTCATTTTTCGGCTCCCTTGGGTTCAAAATTTTGAACTGATCGATATTCAAGCCTACTTGATCCCTCGTTCAAAAATTTGAACTGGAACGCAAACTGAACGCGTTCAAATGCAACACTGACGGCAGTATTATGAAATAAAGTTTGACTGGTTGAAAACAGTTTTCAGGATTCAAAGACGTGACCCGAATGAGATCTTGATTCTTGAACACTTAGAAATTATAAATGAGTCACTAAGTTGATTTGGGATGCATCTCACAGTTTAGCACATCGTGTTCAGGCTATCATTCGATCATAACTACTGCGTTAGTAGTTTATGTTTCTTAAAACATAAGTAGATGGTTAATGTTTTTGAACTACAATTAATAACGAAAAAATGTTTGTTTTCAATTTTATAAATATTCCTTCTTTAGAACATAGGTTGTTCTTCCTTATATTACTGGTCCAATAATCATTGGCATCAAAATAGTTGATAATTTTGGGGCCACTTGGTTAATGGACAAGCATTTTCAATGCTTTCGATCTATTTTTTTTCAAATAGTTTTTTTTCTTCTTCTTCTTGGCATTACGTCCTCACTGGAACAGAGCCTGCTTCTCAGCTTAGTGTTCTTATGAACACTTCCACAGTTATTAACTGAGAGCTTTCTTTGCCAAAGTTGCCATTTTCGCATTCGTATATCGTGTGGCAGGTACGATGATACTCTATGCCCAGGGAAGTCAAGGAAATTTTCTTTACGAAAATATCCTGGACCGACCGGAATTCGAACCCAAACACCTTCAGCATGGCTTTGCTTTGTAGCCGCAGACTCTAACCACTCGGCTAAGGAAGGCTCCTAGGTTTTTTTTATCTATTTAATTATTAATATTTAGCATTTCCAGTATTCACAACTAACATGCTCAATGTATTTGACGTTCTCGACTAAATTTAAAATTTCGGAATAATTGACGTTCGGCGAAATTGTTTCTATCCAATACATATAAAAGATATCTGGTAAAATGATATTCACTGTCACAAAATCAATAGAGAAGCATGTTGTCTTTTGAAAGTCTCTAGAAAGAAAACTCGAGGTTTGTTTAAGTAGTGCAAGATGTAATAGATTACAGTCGAAGCTCGTTATAACGACAACTTTTATAACGACAAAAGCTCTCTATAGCGACATTTTTCGGTCCCATGAAAAACATTTCGATGTTATAACTATTCTCTATTACGACTTTTCTCTATTGCGACGGTCCCTTGCGATGTCGTTATAACGCGCTTCGACTGTATAAGGATCAATGGACTCACTCTAGCTACTGTTACTAAGTATAATGAAATTACGTTTAAGCTAGTGGACATATATGAGGACGTCTGGTCGAATAAGGCATCTTTGCGTAGTAATGCGAAACAAAGTGAAAGAATAGCCCATTATCAAAAGAAGGGTACATTCAAATTGAAATACAATCAGCTAAGTGCCGCTAAATATTGAAATAGTATAAATATAAAGAACAGCCTATTATTCTAAGAAGGCAAAACTAAGCCGAATGTTAATTCGGTCAAATGTCCATAAGCCAAATATCTATACTCAAAAGATACCGCTTCCAATGAAACTGCCTATCAAGTGCTTGCTATTATCATCAGGCTGTCACAAAAAAAAATCTAAGTTACTTTGAGTCAAATGCACGTGTCACATTATATTGAACATATATAACTCAAAACACATGGATTATATATAGTGTAGAACTAGCCCTCGTGCGTTAAAATACACTCAAATAAAGATTTAAAAAAAAAAAAATGGATTTTATAACAAATTAATCTACTCTTACATCAGCTAGCACGTTAAATACTTTTTGGCAGCTGGATCATGAATATCTTTCAGGATGTAATTAACATTAAGATTTTTTTCAGGGAAATGGTACATTCGGGAAAATAGTTTTCGGGAAAAACAGTTTATTCGGGAAAACATCATTCGAGGAAATTGCATTCGGGGAAATGGTTTTCGGGGAAATGTCGGACAATCGCTTAGACTATATTTAGCGGTGTGCAGGAAAACGGTGTGTGACGTCGGTGAATGAAACACGAGCTCTTCGGCGAACCCCGTATCCAGAAGATGGCGAAAGCACTAGGCAGGGCATGTTGCAAGACTACCGGACAACAATCCTGCAAAATTGGTGTTAGCGTCGATTGGTACAAGGAGGTGTGTAGCGCAGCAAGCGATGTGGCTTCACGGCGTGTCTGGTAGAACAATCTTCTTCTTCTTTTCTGGCGTTACGTCCCCACTGGGACAGAGCCTGCTTCTCAGCTTAGTGTTCTTATGAGCACTTCCACAGTTATTAACCGAGAGCTTACTATGCCAATGACCATTTTTGCATGCGTATATCGTGTGGCAGGTACGAAGATACTCTATGTCCTGGAAAGTCGAGAAAATTTCCAACCCGAAAAGATCCTCGACCGGTGGGATTTGAACCCACGACCCTCAGCTTGGTCTTGCTGAATAGCTGCGCGTTTACCGCTACGGCTATTTGGGCCCCTGGTAGAACAA
Organism: Aedes aegypti; assembly: GCF_002204515.2. NCBI lineage: Eukaryota > Metazoa > Arthropoda > Insecta > Diptera > Culicidae > Aedes > Aedes aegypti. The sequence continues at coordinate 222,115,173 of NC_035107.1, read as the reverse complement.
TATTATCACAAAAAAATAGGCATCGCTAATTCTTTCACCATTCGAAAATATAGGTTTTAAGCTTTCATTTGACGTGTTCCCCTAAAAAATCCACCGAGGGATCCCGAACATTTTTTTTATTTTAAATTTTTGTTTCTTGAAGTACATCATTTTCAAATATAATCATGATAAAAGGTAGTTTTTTTCTCTCAAGCTCGATGGTAGCCCAAATTTCAAATGAAAGTTGATATAACAAAGATATATAAGATTACATGTTGTAATGGACATAACTGTCCTATGTGATCTTATGGATTTAATATTCCATAGGACACATATTCGAACTGTAAAGGACACACTCAGTTGAGTTCAACTAATTTTCATTCTTTTACCGAGATCCGCACAGCTGAGCAATCAGCAAATTAATTTCAACTGAAATGTGAGCATAAAATCAAATTGACTTAAAACAGCACCTTTTGGTGCCGACACCAAACGTCACTTTTACTAAGATGTCAGCAAACGACATTTAACCGAGATTTGCACAACTTAGATTGGCAATTTAAGTGTGTATTTGATTCTAATGTATAACTGTTTCTGTTCATGTTTAGAATAGATACATTTTCTTTTTTTCTGCCTGGAATTATACCCCTATTGACACAAAGCCAGCTTCTGAAGTAAGAGTTCTTCGGTTACTCATTAACTGAAAATTTGATTCGTCAATCGTTCATTAATGTTTTTTTTATATTGTATGTAAGAAAAATGTTCTCGACCGTTTAGATCGAATCAACCATCCTGAAAAAAATAACGTATATCATAACAATTTCACGTTGCTTTTTCTTCAATTACATATTTCAGTGTTAAATTCCGTACAAATTTAAGCTAAAAACGATTGATACGAAAAAAGAGGCTTTTTTAAGACATTTTTACAAATCAATAACACTTGCTTGCTTCACAATTAATATGATGTTTAAAGATCAGGCATTGCAGAATTCACTCTCATTTGAGTATGAAGCACGATCAAAGCAAGCAAAGAAAAACATCCCATCTGTTGCGGTTCACGATCGTCATTGTATCGCGAGGTGTAACAAGTCTGATAAAGGGAAGCAGCAAGCGAGAGCCCCAAAGAGAGAGCGATGATAAAATCCAATTTTGTCGCTTGTTTACCGTTGGGGATAGGTGTTTTTCTTGACTGCACGATGAACAATCCACGAACTTCCAATAGCAATAGTGTCCCCCACGCTTGGAGCATGTTTAGAGGGGTTTTATCATGCACTACTATCCCCTCAATCTGATCAAAGTTGTAGCAGTATACGATAAACAGTCTCTCATAATGTGCAGCATGTTATGATAGTTACAGAGAGCGATACCTGAGAAATTCTCTCAATTTTCTCAGGGTTCAATCCCTCATAAAGATGATTGATTAACTAGATTGGTAGTGAGATAATAAGGAAGAGGAGATAGATCGTTTAATCTGTTGAAAACTGTGTCTTTTATTTAGTATAATGGTTGACTGTCGTTCTACGCATATTTGTCCCGCGGTCTATAAGGTTTATATAGAACATGGTACAAGTATGCGTAGAAGGGCAGTTGATGTGCTAGTAGATGGACGAAGCAAGTGGAACTTATAAGTAAGTCAGTAAATTTTCCAATAAAGTTTTCAATTCCAAATATTTTTAATATCTAGTGGATCAGTCACCTTGTCGGTGTGTGAATATTGAATAACTTTGACATTTATTACCCGATTGATTTGGTTCGACATGGTTTGGAAACGTCAATTCAGTACACTTTTAACCATGCATAACTCTACACCGAAACAACATGCCAAAATAGTAACACTTTGAATTGACAATAGTATTGCAGTTGTGTGAACTTAACTGTTATATCTTTGAAAATATCGTGGTCAACAGGCACCATCTGGCTTCATAAATAAGCAAAAAAGCCTTATTTGAGGAACAGAAATCTATTCGAGATTCAAGAAAAGCCTTTCCATGACCAAGTACCGTAATCCGGGGTAACATTGATCATTTTTTTTTTGATATTTCTGAAAAATTTCATTTGAAAATGCATATGTTGCAAGTTTTATATTTTTAAAACAAGTACTTACACCCAATGCTCGTGTATATATACTGTATTTTGTTTTCTAAAGGTTCAAAACATGTATAAAAAATGTTTAAAGTGATTTTTTGATTTAGCTGATATGGGGTAACATTGATCACCCATGAAAACAACATTCGGTTATATTGAAAATATCATTACTTACTAAAATCATGGTCCCTGAAGCCGAATATGAAGAGCAAACTCTTGCAAGTCATTTACTTTTTGAATTATTTCAAAATTAAAAACACCTTGAATTGTGAAATACGCCTAAATGTAGGCAATTTACTAAGGAATTTGTGCATTCTTAATAGTATTTTTGAATTATGCTTAACTGATCATAGTAATAAAAGTCTTGACAACAGAATCGTTTTCAGCGATGTCATTTTTAGTAACAACTGCTTTTCTTCTGCTCATAACGTTTTCAGAACTCATGTGACGCATGATTCTTTGAGCGTTGCATCCATAATCATGAAAATAATTATTTCCAAAAGTTGAAAAATTTACGCATGAACACAACTCAATTTGCGCAAAAACCATAATGTTCAATAGATCATGAATAGAAGGAAAGGAGTCACCATTCACGCATTGAAAATGTTTTATCGATAAATGTTGAGTGGAACTTTTTACGAGAAGGATCATTGCGATCAATGTTACCCCGCTGATCAATGTTACTCCGGATTACGGTACTAACAGTTAAGACCAGCGTTCGCATCAAAAGAATCATTGAGTCATTTTTTTAAGCAGTGCGAAACAGTCGATGGAATTCGATATCTTAGGAAGTTTGTTCATTATATTGCTGCAACGGGAATTCCATGGACATCTGATATAAAAAAGGCACATATTATTTGATTTTGGAGATCCTAATTTGGCTCCTCCTGACTTAAGTTTATGGAGCTACTTGAAAAGCAAAGTGTATGCTAGAAAATCTTGGACTATTGGCGAACTCAAAAGGTAATGTAAAATGCATGCTGCATGGAGCTCATTTTACTACGACCAATAAATGCAGCCACACGTGATTGATGTTGTTTTCATGAAAAAGCTCAAATAAATTGCAAAATTGTAAGTTAAATAAAAATATCGCACAGATATAAATTGAACAATGATAGCGCACCCTATATTCGCTGATGTGCATACGAATGGGAAGGTATCTTTTCGAGATATTGAAACCCTTAGAAGAAAGTCTTTAAAATATACTCTAAATTGCAGTTACTCAACTCCGCCGGGCACATGAAATTTGACTTGTTAATCTCATAATACTTACCGTTGCTAATAATCACATAATTAACCATATTTCATGTTGAAAACATATATTATTTGAATATCTAATAAGCGGTTTCTTCACCACCGCTTAGACCTTAAACCTGGTTTAATCGTATGGGTAAACGTGGTTTACAACCTAAGCAAAGGTGAAAAAATCGGCCCTAAAAGGAGTATAAAATGATAAAACTTTCTTACGTGATTCAATTACTGTAGTCATTGTGAAAATTCTATTATTGTTGTTATGCTTGTCAGAAAACCGCTTTCACGGTGGAATTATGTTTTATGGTTTGATTTTACAGGAAATCTCTTCCACTTAACTGCCGTGAATCGCAAGTCAGTCCAATCTGTAAAAAGTAGGCATTGAGAAAATGGGCTCTGAAGTTTTCAAACTCGTTTTCCATACGAATATTCAAAAAATTCCAGAGGATTGGAACATGTTCCAATCTTAATGAAACTTTCACAACTTGCTTATCACTATGATATCTTACCGAGAAAAATATAAAGATGATCAAAACAAGTTGCATTTTTGTGTTCCATTGTGCGAAAGTCTGTAGTGGGACTGATATGCGGTTACTTTTCATTATGGGACAAAATGACTTGCTGTTATTTCCTAATTTTTCCGAACAAATCATATTATTTCATTTGTGCAGCTGAAAGAGCATTGGAAAAGATGTTGAAAACTGAACTCAACTCAATTTTGACGAAAATGCAGATGGGACTGACTTGCGATTCACGGCAGTTAATGCTTGTTAAATTTTTAAATTCTATGTTAAAAACATCAAAATAATTTCAATACTATTAAATAAGTCTTTGGATTGACACTTCCTCCGGGTGCCTCAATAATATGCTTAATGAGGATTTTTTTCATCTTTTTGCTAAGGCTTGGGCGGTTCCATACTCCATTTACTTTCGTAAGCTGTTGTAATGTTGATCCATTCTACTTGTTATGAACCTCATAATAATTACGGTTGATTGACAAAGAAAATTCTACAATAATAACTAACTACTCAACGAATACTAAGCTGGGAGGCAGACTATGTCCCAGCAAAGGTGTAATGCCAGACAGAAGAAGAAGAAATTCAATGTATACTATCCATGAAAGTAAACAGTGCTCGGTTCGTAATACTTCCACAGTACGAATAAGTGAACAGTCGAACTTCCAACATATCTAATCGAATAAGTGTCCTATAGCTCATTAAATCCTCAAAATCCCTGTTCATAGGTGATGGGATTGACGGTGATTCATCAAGTGATTACATATTGTTGATATTGTGAAAAATTACTCTAATGCTAATATATTGATCGCGAAAATTTATCGTAATTATAACTTATAAAATGTAAGCTAGTCTAATAGTTTTAAGTTAAATAATGACATGTGTTTCAATGCTTAAATATATTTAACACTTGATTTATCACACCTTCAGCATGAGTTTAGTTACTGTCGCATGATCTAACACCAGATAACTACGCGTAATACTGGAGGGACCGGCAGGGCCTACTACCAGTCTCTACTAACACTCAAATCACTAACAAGACTGGGAAACCAACGATCACCTTCTTCAGTAGCACTATCTATATAAATAAAAATGGAGTGGTGTTTGTATGTCACGAAATGGCTAGAGAACGGGACAACCTATTTGCACAATTCTTTCACTGTTGTCTTCTTGAAGGGTTCCGACGTGTTCGTGCGACGAAAAAGTTTAGGGAAGTTTTTGGAAAATTTGGTAAAACGGGGGAGTACTAATATGTTATTTTGTATGGGAGCTCCCATGACATTTTTCAACAGCCTACTTGATGGCAAGACGAAGTTTGCCGGGACCACTAGTTTCTAATAGTAGTATTAGTTCAATATACATAAATCTTTTTCAGTAGACCACGAGGCGCAAGAGTGGGTGCGGGTGGTCTCTGCGTCTCACAGGTCATTGAAAATAGGCATTTATGTTAGGTTTACTAACAATGTAGTAATTATTACCTTAGTAATACCGTAAGGTGCCGTAATTCAGCGCATCGCCTAAATCCGTAAGCGTATTTGGTCCAAAATTTGTTGAAATTTAAGAAAAAATTTGAAATTTACCCATACCGCTATTTGTATATGCTGGTAATGCATCATAATTCCAATCAAAATTATCATTAACAATAATTTACGATTTTTGAGAAATATTGCAAAATGTTCTGAATTACGGCATTTTACGGTCTTGCGTTATTTAGTAAGGTAGGTTGTAGCGGTATTAGAGATGGTTTAGTAGTGTTACTGATATATGTATAATAATTAGAAAACCGATGGCACTGTTGTTAGTGAAATGTTTCATTTTTTAACTATCTTTTTATAATATAATATAATATTGTTGAACAAAATGCTGTAATTTATAACAAATTTAATTCTCTAAGCATTCTTGCACTACTTTGCATTTATCACACCAACACTGGCGACATTAGCGTTCTTTGAGTAGTATTATGTAGTAGTAACCTCTATCGTTTTTATTCTAACGATCATAACATAATTACTGTGAGCGTAGTAGTGGAAATAACATAGAAGTAGCTTTTGTATTTGTAGTTAAGGTATCATGGTATTCGTTCTCTGTCCTTTGGTTCAGAAAGGGGTATGGGCGCGTTCTGCCAACTCGGTCGAGGCAGATTTCTTGTGTGAACAAGTTACAACATGGACGTTCTAAAGTTCCAGAATGAAGTGTTGTGCATTTGAAGATGGGATGGATTCGCGTTCGTGATTTACTTCTGCTTATCTATAAAGTTATATACAATGACTGACCCTTAGCTTAACTATTTAAATTAACAGTTGCAAATACAATAATCGTTTTGAGCTTACTAACATGTCGTCGCGTTAATTTTATCTTAATGATCTTTTATTTACATCCGTCGATCCATTCTGAATGGCCGTTGTGAGAATATCACCAAGAACTTCTTACATGCAATAAAGCTGGATTGTCATACATTGAAACATCAAGGTTCTCGCTCTTTCGGATTCTTTTTTTGTTGTTTATCATTAGTTTCAGGGATTGTTATCGTGGGAATCCAAAGAGCGAATTTTGTATGACTTCAATGTACGCCAATACTGCCATCAAGCATGTAACAATCACTAACATTCATTCTTTCTTTATCCTTGTTTTCATATCTAACCCGCATCGAGGAATAATTCATCGAAGAGGAAAGGCATCTCTTATCATGGCAGCGTAATGGCCGAGAAAACGTCGGTTTGCGGTCGCATCTCTCCATTCTCGGTTCTGCCCCACGCTCGCCAAATCGATGCGCACTTGATCCGCCCACCTAGCTTGCTGCACTCCACGCCTTTGTTAAGTATAAAGTTTCTGTAATCATTGAATACTAATTGAAAGGTAAATCAAATGAACTTATTATTTAACTAATAACAAATTTGTTCCACAGAGCGATTTACAAAACACCACACAAAATCCCTCCTTTCACATATCCTTAGGCAAAACACTTCACTACCGTTATATGTATGACTGATTCATGTTTTTCGACCTTGCATCATTCATACGTGTAGGGGAAGTCTAGAGTAAAAGCAAAACTTAAAGAACCTTCTGGTCAAAGATGTTGCGTTGCCTACTTCCAAAACTCCAAATCCCTCGGTGTATTATGGACGGTATGAGTTTTCAAACTTATGCTGGAGACTTGGCCCCTGACCCCCTTGTACATCAATAAAATAAAATAAAATAAAATAAAATAAATAGCTCATTAAATCCTCAAAATCACATAGGACAGTTAAGTTTTTAACTTAATGAAATCTAATATACATGTATGTATATTATATTTATGAACTTTCATATGGAAATGAAGCTTTCATCGAGCTTAAGGCCAACGAAACTGCCTTCCACAATGATTACATTTGAAAATAATGTACCCTAAAGAACACAAATTTTAAATAAAAAAAATGTTCGGGATCCCTCGGTGGATTTTTTTTGGGGAACACGTCAAATGAAAGCTAAAAACTTATATTTTTGAATGGTGAAAGATTTAGCGATGCCTATTTTTTTGTGATAAACCTTTCTCATATACACGCCGTGGCTTGTTAAGGTGTAACAAGATCTTAGAAGCGTGGGCCGAAATCGTAGTTGGCGAGACACAGCTTTGGACCGACTAAATTGGCGTAACACCGTAAACGAAATTTTAGTAAGGTACCGTGGGGGAAGTGTAGCAGTGGGGTAAGTGGATCATTTGTCCGTAATAAGAATAAATACTTTAATATTTCGAATGTTTTCACACCTTTGCTTAATTTCAGATTATATTCTCACGTACACACTGATACTACTGCAAAACTGATACTACACGTGCACTAACACAAGCAAATTTGCTGAATGCAAAAATCAATTCATTTTAAAGTTGTTTTCTGTCGATAAAAAATCCATTGTATCTCTACCTAAAATCGAAAACTAATAGTTTTTTCAACACATGGTGAACATTTCAGTTCTAATTGTATGAATCACAATGAAAAAATGTAATTTTTGTAAATAAATACGGATAAATTGGTCATGGTACACTTACCCGCATTTTTTAACGGGATGGGGTAAGTGGATCAACTATTGTTATCGAATATTAGCAGACTACTTACGCGGATTTGAATAAGCTTTAGTGTCATCAAGTTTCATTCCTAGCCAAATTGACCTGAGAAAATTTAAATGAATCCACCTAAAAGTGTTGTACAGTCTTTTTGCACAAAAAAAAAATGAAAATTGAAAAATTCTAACAACATTTTTCGTGGTTTTCTTAAGCTGAAATGCAAAAGAGCAAAATATACAAATTCTCCAGCTGAAAGCATATTATCGTACGTTTTTTGACCATATCGATTGTTCTAGACAGATGATATAAATATTTCCATAAATAGTATAAAAAGATTTCAGTATGTTGAACAAAAGTAAATGTAATTAATATTTTTAATCTTCGAGTGTCTTTCGAAAACATCGTTTGAATAATCCTCAATTCTTTTGTATAACTCAGGTGTATAAAATGGATGAATTTTCTCCAAAATATTCTAGTTACATCTTTTGTTTTTGTTCGAATAAGTGTAAACTAATATACAAATATTTCCCATAGGGGGGTCCCGTAGCCTCGAGGTTACGCTTTCGCTTCGCAAGCGGAAGGTCATGGGTTCGATTCCCAATCCCCCTACACAAAAACTCCGTCCAGCCACCAGAAGACGCCGCACGGAGGACCGTGTATTGAGGAACACAACCATCCTTCGTCAGTATCAGATAGTGACTGAGATACACTGACCCTCTTTGTAGGCTGTTGATTCACACGACACGGAAACATGGCAAAATGAACCACCGCACACCAATGGACTTCGATATGGATATGGATTGAACGAACGACAGCACTCTCCTCTACCCTCTCGGTATGAGAGAAATAGCAATATGAACTATAAATAGATTGATACTCGGCATAGTAGTGGCCAAGAGCACGGAGTGCCTAACAAATAAAAGTAAGGAAAAAAAATATTTCCCATAATATTTTGATAAAATAAAGATTTTTTTTTTATTTTAAAGCTATCAAAATATATAACATAGCACTTATAGCAAGAATGACAGTAATATCATTCTTACTATACATGATTACATCACATTTGTTTTAAGAATAGAGTTTTTTTTATAGGTGATCCACTTACCCCACCATGGTGGAGCAAGTTGACCATTTGACGCAAATTTTCAAGTACCTCATGCTCAATACATAACAATCAGAAAAATCAAAATAATTGACGATTTGAAGTATAATAGTCCCTCATTTGTTATCCACAGAAAAAAGTTTGAATTACATTATTAACGTTAGCTGTGCATAAAAATGAAGTTGACTATTGATTTTTCTGTATCCACTTACCCCACGGTACCTTACCTAATTATCAATCATAATCATGTAAATTACGATGGAACGTCACACCCTAATAATGTGCAGGTATTGTTCGAACCGTGTAATCATTTTGACCTTCCCAATCCTGCGAATCTAAGAAAAGAAAGCATAAGTACTTAGAAGTACCGTAAAACGGGGTAACTTTGATAGTTTTTTCGAAGAAAACTTGAATATTTATGCATGCTGTTTCAAAGAATTATAATTTATATTTTTAAAACAAGTACTGGCCCAGATAGCCGTAGCGGTAAACGCGCAGCTATTCAGCATGACCATGCTGAGGGTCGTGGGTTCGAATCCCGCTGGTCGAGGATCTTTTCGTAAAGGAAATTTTCTCGATTCCCAGGGCATAGAGTATCTTCGTACCTGCCACACGATATACACATGCAAAAATGGTCAATCGACAAAGAAAGCTCTCAGTTAATAACTGTGGAAGTGCTCATAAGAATACTAATCTGAGAAGCAGGCTTTGTCCCAGTTGGGACGTAACGCCAGAAAGAAGAAGGACTGGTATCCAAACTGTCGATTGCAGTTGATAAATTGCCAAAAGATTTATTCTGAATAGATATATAATTTTTCATGTAATCGAAAGTCGGTTTTCTGTTTTGGGGTAACTTTGATAATGGAGTATAAATCGAACAAAATTGAATCAATTACGGAACATTTATAGGGTGTGGCATACCTCTAGGCGTTTAACGCTATATGGAAATTTCTGACTTAGATTACAAAAATGGTCCCAGTTTGTAAAAATGGTTTTCGCTAAGAAATTTGAGATCGAATTCATGTTCTACTACAATTAGGCTGTCAAGGATAAGCGACGAACTTATTATGACTCCATCAATTGGAGATCGTAGAACCGATTGTTTGTAAGCGTTTCAAAAATGCTATTATCTTATAAATTTTTAATATTCGCATAAAAATCCTCAAATTCACTTGATTCCAACGAAAATAGTTTTGACATGAAGTGTCATACCAATACTCTTTACTTTTGCATTCGTTTTGCTTAACTGATTAACAGATACTTTGTTATTTCGTTAAGTATGTCGTGGATCTCGCACTATCAAAGTTACCCGCATTATCAAAGTTACCCCGTTTTACGGTACTTGGAAAACCGAAGCATAAGTACTTCATTGTATTGCTTTCTTGGGATAACGATTTTCTTCTATCTAAATTTTTTTTCGTTTTGCTCGATAATAATTGCATTAAATGTGTGTAAACAAAGGGTTTAATATTTAATTTCTAAGTGATTCTTGGTTCAACAAAGTAAGTTCGGCTCGCCGGGACTCCAATGGGTTGATAACAACGTGCTCTTTGCCCGTCACGCTACCACACCGCCGCCCAGCCCACAGTATCAACGTTGAAACGCGGCTTCTACCGCGTCTGCGCGCATTTTCAAACAACACAATGAAACCACAGACAAACAGAAATATTAATCGACCACGCATTCAACAATCATTTCTATTTTCGTAGCTTTCATATCTCACAATCAGAGGCGTTCGCATCGTTTTCCTTCGTGTTTGGCGTTTCTAACTAGCGTCATCTGCCGACCTTGTTGCACATAATCGTATTTCGTGCAACATGCCCATCAGAGGCTTATTTGTGAAATAGGCTATGGTTTTTAATGGAAAATGTACTAAGTAGTACGTATGTTTGTCTGTGATCAAGCGTTTTGTAGTGCGAAAACGTGCTATCATTCCGACCCCACCTCGCTGTGGACTGTGATGCTGCTACTCAATTCTATCGGTTCACCGTGAAAGCACGTCCCTTAGCTACTATTTGCGAAGCTCTCATCGCGCGATTGAAATACACCCGCCAAATACCGGCAAACATTCAGTCGCTGGGGAGCACTTTCCACCGGCAGTGACTGAGCGCAAAGTTTCGCTCACCCATCGTTATCAGTTCTACGTGAACTAGACGAGGAAGTGCATTTCCGCAACTGTTCAGGAGTCCTTTAAATTGTGAAAGTACCCTCAGGATCAAGGTCGAGGATGGTTTGGACGCGACCGGCGAATGTTCCGTATCCTTCGGTTTGGCACACCTTCCGGGCCAAGGACGTCGACAGTGACCAGATGGTGAACTACGTGGTTCAGGATCTACCGGAGGAACGCTTCGAGGAGGCCATCGACCACATGTTGAACATCTTCATCTACGACGAGCCGATGTGCGAGGCCAAGAGTAAGTATGTGGATGAGCATTGAGTTGATTGAGATGACCTTGAATGTTTCCCAGCATCAAGCATAGAGCACCGGTTGATAACATTCGTCACTGTAGTGGTGAATTAGCAAATTAGCATATGCAATGTGTTCGCTGGAATCGCTATGATTGTCGGTATCATTACCGATTCAAGAAATTGTCGATATTCATTATTGATTACGGTTGCTCGTCCACTTAGCCAAATTGTCGGATCATATTTGAACAAGATAATCTATCGCCCGACATATGTTGTGTGCCTTCCTGTAAACAGATCGGTGTGTTGCCTCACAGTCTGTCATAATGCTCGAGGTTAGACTTACTCTATTGACACAGAATGATTGCACTTGTAACTTTGTTTGCCAGCGTCCAACTGATAAAATTAGTGTTTGGATTGTTTGGGGGGAGAGGCGCGAAAGGTGAAGGCACTGTAAGCTCAATCAAGTTTAACTGAGTCCAATCAAATAATGCATCAGCAATAAGCAGAAAGGAATGAGAATTTATACTTTTCATAGAAAATGAAGCTTGAAGAAGAAATTACAGTACCGTTAAATCACCAGTCACCGTGCGGCCTCCATTCACCGTGCACATATTAAATTCCTACAGAATATTCATACAATTTTCACAAATTATTCTTTAGTTAGCAAAATAAGATAAAATTGATAAAATTAGTAGTTTTTGTCACAATGCATTTTGAAAAACCTAGTTTATGTAGTCAAAATCATGTGAATTCTTTTTGAGAATGAGATTTTTCAACACTCTTAGTAGAAATGCTAAAAATTCACATTTTTCATTTTAACGATAGAGTATGAAATTTTTCAAAATTTCAACACGTTTTCACTGTGGATACTATTAGTAAGATGTATTTCATCGTATGAGCAATGAGATTTTATGCAATTTAGATTTTTTTTTATTATGTTTCAGTCGAAACCCATATGCACGGTGAATGGATCCTTTTCAATATATATGGTTCCTATTGCCGTGCATTAGTGTAAAAGGCATGGAATTATTCGGTAATATAAGATTTATTGTTATGTCGTCATTAAACTACTTCATATTTAGTTTTTGAGTGAACATAGAATGGTTTGGACAAACAGTTAAACCTCCTATAACGATTTTAATGAAAAAATAATTATTTAGCCAATTTTTTAACTTTTTATGGTTTTTATTGTAAATGAAGATATAAATACTCTTAAAAATTAATGCGCACACTACTAGCAACATAATTGTTCCATCAACAACGTTTCTTCAAGATACAAAATTAAATCATGACGAAAACTACACGCACGGTGAATAGAACGGTATGAGGCGACCTTAACATGACATTTTCAAACATAATTTTTGAGTATTTCTTTTGTTATGCATCACTAGTTTTAGATTTTTCCCTGAATTATTATATAATTGCACGCTACGAAGTGGTATTCTAGTACGCTTCAAACAATTTGGAAAAATTAAATAATATTTTGAAGTGCATTTTTTTCTTAAATGCACGGCTAATGATAGCTTGACGGTAACACAATCATTCACGAGCGATTTTTAACTTGGTACTGTAACACAGGGTAACTTTGATTGGATTGACTCTTCCCATGTTATATTGAAATGGACTTTTTTTTTGCAATTTAGCTTAGCTTAGTTTAGTTTAGGCTGACTACACATATCAATGGTTGCTATTCCGTGATTGACCGAAGTCAGTGAAGATGCACAAAAAATCAACTAGAAGTTCGGCTGGGATTGGCTATAATCTCCTTCAGTGTGCATAATTCAGTGCCTCTATTCATACAGGGTCAATAACGGCGCCGGCCACGTTTTGCAGTCAGTTGGGATTAGGGGAAGGAATGTTAGGGTGTAACCTTTGCCATTTGAAGACCGTGTTTGCCTCTGCATCTCCACAAAGGTCACTGGGAAGGATGTTTGTTCGTTGGCTCACAGGATTCACTTTGATAAGCGATTAGACATGATGATCGTTTTTGCAATTTACACCGACTAAGGGCCTTGAAAATAGGAACTAAGAAAGCTGTTGCCTGAAAAATAGATCAAATAGATACCTACCATAAACCAAGAAGAGACAGAAAAAAGACCAAAGAGGTACCGTAAAACGGGGTAACTTTGATAATGCGAGTAATCATGATAGTTCGAGACCCACAACATATTAAACGAAATAACGAAGTTTCTGTTAATCAGTTAAGCAAGACGAATGCAAAAGTAAAGAGCATTAGTATGACACTTCATGTGAATGCTATTTTCAATGGAATCAATTGCATTTGAGCATTTCTATGCAAATGTTTAAAAAATACGAGATTTTAGCATTTTTGGAACGCTTACGAACAATCTGTTCTACGATCACTATTTGATGAAGTCATAATGAGTTCATCACTTATCCTTGACAGCCTAGTTATAGTAGCACATGAATTCGGTGTCAAATCTCTTAGCGAAACCCATTTTTACAAACTGGGACAATTTTTGTAATCTAAGTCAGAAATTTCCATATAACGTTAAACGCCTAGAAGTATGCAACACCCTATAAATGTTCAGAAATTCATTCAATGTTGTTCGATTCATACTCCATTATCAAACTTAGCCCAAAACAGAAAACCGACTTTCGATTATATGAAAAATAATATATCCATTCAAAATAAATCTTTTGGCAATCTATCAAGTGTAATCGATAGTTAGGATGTCAGTACTTGTTTTAAAAATATAAATTGTAATTCTTTGAAACAGCATACATAAATATTGAAGTTTTCGTCGAAAAAACTATCAAAGTTACCCCGTTTTAAAACGAACGAGAAGATACTAATTATTATTTCAGAGTCAAGCCACAAATTTCTCTAAGATCTAACATGTTTTTATTCCTTGTAACCTTACGGCTACTAATTACTGCCCTATTACTGTAATGTGTTTTTGTTTTCATGATGCTCTGTAGGAATTTCATTAGTCCACAAAGTAATCTTCAGGAGTTCATTTATTGATTTTTTTTCCCATGGCATTATTTCAATAATTTTTCTTAGGAATTCCTCCAAGAATTTTACTTTGTTACCTCATGAGCTCCACTTGGATTTCTCTGAGGAATAAAAATGATCTTGGAAATCATCAGGAATTTCTCCAAAAAAAATATTTTAGAAACCACCAGAGAACCATCAGGATTTCACTCAAAAATTCTATCAGATTTTTTCAGTGGGGTCCTACGCCCCCCCAGGTTTTATCCAGCGATTCTTCTGTCGTTTCTCTAGGATTTCCTTCAAGAATTCACCTTAGAAGATCTTTTGAAATGCAACCAATAAATTCTCTAGTAATGCCTCCAGGACTTTCATAGATTTCCTATAAACTTGTCTTTTAGGATTTCTTAGAGATTTGACTTATAAATTTCTCTGTGGATACTTTCAGAAATTAATCCAAAGATGTCTGTAAGATTCTTCCAATAATTTTCTTAAGGAAGTCTTCAACGATTTTTTTTCCGGGGGTATTTTCATGAATTTCTTCAGGAATTGTCAAGAAAATTTTGAAATTACAACAGATTTTTTTTAATCTGTGCAATATTTCTTTTTTTCTAATGAAAATCCTCAAGTAACCTCTGATGAGGATTGTGTAGGTTCTAAAGTCATCCTTTATGAACAAAGGTTTCTCAATAAAATATTAGATAAAATATTAGATTAGTTTATTTTGACCAACGGCGAAAATTCTTCGATTTTTTTTACAAAACTTTGGAATAAACTACTTGGTTACTTGGGTAACCAGTAAGCACGATAATGCGGCACGGTAACAGCATTATATGCGCATATAGGGTAATCATTTGATGCATGTCAGTTTTATATACGCATATAATGCTATTATAATGCCAGAAAAGGCGAAATAGCGTGCCATTATAGTGCCAAGATATAACCGTGCTTCTCTGCACCACTAATGCTGATATAAGACCACGTGAGAAACGTCAGTTATTTTCGCCAGGTTTTTAGGGCGAATATTTTGTGCATTCGCGTACGCAGCCAGGGAGCTTTCGCGTATGCGGCCAAGCAACTGGTACACGAGGTAAATAAATGAATGAATGAAAACGGAAACCTCTAATAGTATGCAAAAAATGTAATAAAATGATTCAGATAGTACTTCTCCGTATCAGACATATTCGTTTTGGTAGTTTTCATCCTTTTGAGGACTTGCAATTGCCACATTTTGATCCTCGTTTTATGATGATGAAATTCCTCATTGTGCGTCTCGAACCTGCGACACCCGTATTGTTGAGTTGTTGTCCTGCTCCTTTGCTCCTACGGCCACATAAGATGAATAGTATTGGAAAGAAAAGTGACCAATTTAAACCATCACTTTTCCCCGTCATAAACCCGGCAATTGTAGTAGTGAGAAGATTTATGTTTGACTCCCTCTTACCACTATATGCAAACACAAAGCACGTGGTACATCTGTCAAAACACTGGATGGCATTTAAACATGCCCTGTATTCGAATATAAAGCCAATATAGTGCTTATTTAATGCCTGTATGCATCAGGCTTTTTTTTTTCTTTTGAGCAATGGGGGGATAATCTGCTCAACAGACTCCGGACCGAGGTCCAGGAGTGTGGGGTTGGGGACCATTTACTACATACAAGCAGTAAACAGGACTACACCCCCGACCCACTAAACCATTTCCATTGCCGCCAAACCCTTCGTCTCTCCGGGACCACCAAGAAGGCATTGCTTCGGAGAGGGGCTATTGCACATCGCATCCTCCAGGTTAGCTGCGTAGCCATGCAGCAACGAACATCGATGACACGCTTAGGGGGGTCCACCAAGGTAGCATGTTGGCGCATTGCCAGCTTCCCGGGTGGTCCTCACCTCCCGTTTTCCGCTGAAAGCAGGCAGGGTCGACCACTAAGCCCGCGCCCAGCTACACCGCAGGTATCAAGAACTGATACTGCGGGCTTCGCAATTTGACCTACTGAAGGCTCAGGCCCTATCAGCTAGCACCAGCTGGGATTACTGACGAAGGGGCCTCCACCTGCCCCGAACAACCAGAGGCTCGTATCCACCCAGTAGGCCGGCGCCACGACAGCAGCGCTACCAGGATGTTCTCCCCGCGGCCACTTAATCGCTGTAAGGGTCGATTCCGACCGTAGGGCACCGGTATGACCTACGTAGCCGACTGCGAACCCTTGGACCACCTGTTGATTAGCGTCTGCACTAGTAACTCCTCGAGTCCACACGCCACCTCCTTTGGAGTTCCGAGACGATGTGGGTGATAGCCGATGAAACTGCATTCCAGCCAAACTCGTCTGCACACATCCTCTGGACCAAATTGCCCGGAGTCGTGTCCCGACCGCATGTGGCAAACATGCGGTCACGCATTGTGCGGAAACGCGGGCACACGAACAAAACGTGTTCCACCGTTTCCTCTAAACCTGCACCAACTGGACATTCGGGAGAACCCGCATGACCGAAACGGTGTAGATACTGTCTAAAGCATCCATGGCCCGAAAGGACCTGTGTTAGGTGGAATGTTAGTTCCCCATGGCGCCTATTGACCCAGATATCTAACCTCGGAATCAAACTGTGAGTCCACACTCCCTTGGTGGAACTGTTCCACGCACGCTGCCATTTGACCATGGAGGCCAGTCTGGCAGTCCTGCGTAAGCCTCTTGTGCCGCGCCTTTCGAAACACTCTATGTCTTCCATGATAAGGATACCAATAGGCATCATACCGGTGATGACACAGAGTGCATCGTGTGACACGGTACGGTACGCGCTCGCAACCCTCAGGCACATTAGCCTATAAGTACTCTACACGCAAACAAATTTTGTTGTATAATCTACCGAATCCATGGTATAATTAAGAACTGCACCAACGATTTTCAACCGACTACAAAAATCTGTTAGGTTTACTATAATCTGGTGAAAATTACTGAGCAGTGCAGTAAATTTGACTATGTTCATAGTAGCATCCACTACAAAGCATTGTAGTTCAATCCGTGACACCCACCGTACAACACAGTGTGGTCAAAAGTATGATGCTAAACTTCTCAAATCAAGAATGTCTCTAGTCAAAAATACTACAACTCTGGTTAAATCAACAGAATAAATTTTCTTGTGTAGTGATGTTGACTATGTTTTGGTAGAGTTAACAGATTAATGTAGTCGGTTGAAAATCGTTGGTGCAGTTCTTAATTTTACCATGGATTCAGTAGTTTATACAATAAAATTCATTTCAGTGTAGCTTGCTACGGTAGCTATCGGTACTCAAAGCCGTGCCCCAAGCCGGGCCACCATACCTCAGTATGGACGGAGCGACGCTGGCCAGAAGCTTACGCTTACTGGAGTACACCGCAGAACTATTGGACATCATCCGGGACAGTGCCACAATAGCTGTGGAGGCTCTCTTGCAGGCATAATCGACATGGCTACCGAAGGTAAGCTTGTCGTCGATCATCACCCACAAGTGTTTGACGGAGCGCTTCGAAGTGATTGTGCAGTCGCCTACACTGATCACCGCTTGCTGCACCGACTTTCGGTTGTTGACAACAACAGCCTCAGTTTTGTGGTGAGCCAATTTCAGTTTCCTGGAGCTCATCCACTCCTCCACAATTGCGATCGAGTGGGCTGCAGTCAATTCCACTTCTTCGATCGATTCACCGTAGACCTCCAGCGTAATATCGTCGGCAAAGCCAACGATGACCACACCCGCCGGGAATTTTAATCTCAACACTTCGTCGTACATGACATTCCATAACACCGGACCCAGGATGGAACCTTGCGGGACTCCTGAGGTTATGTGAAAGCACTTCCGACCCACCTCTGTGTCATAGACTAATACCCGATTCTGGAAGTAACTTCCGAGAATCTTGTACAGGTACTCGGGTATCCCCAGACGCAGGAGCGCATCAGCAATAGCCGCCCAACTGGCACTATTAAATGCATTCCTTACATCCAGAGTCACTACTGCGCAGTAGCGAATACCCCTCCTCTTACGCTGGAGTGCTATCTCAGCGGTTTTCTTAACCGTCAGAATAGCGTCTACGGTGGACCTCCCTTTCCGGAAGCCGAACTGGTTGCTTGAGAGACCATTTACACCCTCGGTGTACCTCGACAGTCTGTTGAGGATGATCTTCTCGAGCACTTTCCCCACCGTGTCAATCAAGCATATTGGCCTATACGCCGACGGGTCACCGGGTGGTTTCCCCGCCTTTGGCAATAGTACCAGGCTCTGCCTCTTCCACGCATCTGGAAATACTCCCTCGTCGAAGCATATCTGCATAGCAGATCTGAACATACCGGGAGCCTCCAAGATTGCGACTTTGAGGGCAAGGTTTGGAACTCCGTCTGGACCTGGTGCCTTCCCCATGCTTAGGGATTTTGCAATCCCTACAAGTTCCTCATCGGTTACTCTATCCTCATCGCCAGCCCCAATCCCCGGCTGTCCTACAAAAGGAGGCCATGGGCTAGGGTTGTGGCGCGGAAAGAGCCCCTCGATGATCCCCTCCAGCATCTGTGGAGATTGCTCCGTGGTCCTCTTGTCTTCGCCATAACGATCCTGTGATGCCTCCCCACGGGTTCGCGTTGGCACTACACCTAAAGCAGATCACCGGTTGCTCATGTATGTTCAGTGAACATACTGACCAACCAACCTTGATCTTACCTACCTTAGCGGACTTATTTGCGTCCGCCACAGGTAGGTGTACTAAGGCCACCTGAGTACCTGCCGGACCTTTCCGTAGCGGCGGCGGTGGGCACCTGAACTTCGCACTGTTGCCGCAGTGCCGTGACGAGCTCTTCTGCGTTGGTGATCTCGTCAAGGTTCATCACCTTCAGAGTCACTGACTGCGTCAGAGCCCTCACTTCGACACCTTCGCCAAGGACCTCTTCCGCCAAACTTTTGTAGGCGGCGCCCTTGTGCTCCTTGTCGCGCTTAAGCTCGAGGATCATTTCACCTGTACGAGTGCGTCTGACACTGCGTACGTCGGCTCCTAGATCCGCAAGCTTCGCGTCACTGCGCATCGCCTTCAGGACTTCCGAGTACTTGGACTCTTCCGTCTTGATGATGATCGCATCACCCTTTTCGCGCTTGGCACCTACCCTCCTACCTTTCTTAGGCCTGGTATCCCTGCGCTCCTGATTCTCCTGTTTCTTCTTCTTCTTCTTTCTCACTACTGTTGTCCAGGGGGCGTCCCCCCCCCCTGCTCCGCCCTGACCTGTGGTGATGGAGGACCTCTCAAAGGTCACCGGGTAGCTCCTCCCCTGACGGCTGCCTCGCGCGCTTCTGCGATTGCTTGTTGTAAGCATTCGCTTCCACACTTTTGGGGCTACCTGCGAAGACGAAGGGTTCCGTCTGGGTAGACTTCGGCACCTTCAATTCCACGGGTTCTGCCGCAGCCACAGTCACCATGGGTTCAGCATGGTTCTGCTTGGCCGCCAGCATTGACTTACAAAGTCTGAGCAGGGCCTGCTTGAGGTCCTTGCTGATGTTAGACTTCGAGGACGCAAAGTCAATTATGGAGTCGAGCTGCTGTGCAGCCACTTCCATCGCAGAGAGCCCTTCTCTACTTTTATTGATGGCCCTCATCAACCACGCTCCATCCATAACTTCACCCGATGCGTTAGCCGGGGATGAAATATGGTTTCCAGCACTGGCACTACGTGCACTGCTGCCTCCTCCTGCTTCCACTCTCCTCAACGGAGACCTAGCTAACCCACTTCTTGCGAAGAGGTTCGCTTCCCTACTATTGCTACTACCTGCACTACTACTATTATTTTGATTAGATATTGTACTCATTATTGAATCCCACGAGTAGCACGGGAAAAGAGGTCCACCACGCCAGAGCCCTGCATTAACGCGGTAAGGGACAAAGTACTGTGAGGGGTGCCCAGGTACCCCACAGGCTCCGTTACTGGCCGAACATCTTTTCCACCCCTTCGACCATTCATTCCTCAGCACGGTTTTTCGCTTGACACCTTGAATTGGGGTTACCCCGTTTGGTGGACTCTTACCACCGGAACAGGTCATCCGTAGTTCTTATCTATAGGCTGTTACAAGGTGTGTAAGCATTTGTGGTGCTATTATAATGCATGTACGCATCTATGATGCTGATTAAAGGCTTATTATTAGTGCTTATGGTTACTTGGGTAGGGTTCCCAAGTCCTCTTCGACTGCGTACAACATTAGTATCTGAGTAACAGCCTAGTCAACTTCAATGAGTATATTTTAGATGAATAAACTGTTATTCAGCTGAAAATGATGCTGGGGAACCAGCACATTCGTGGCCTTCCAAGAAGTCCCGAAGGCCTATCCCCACTGTCTCCCTCTTCACAAGCACGAAGGCCTCCTCCTCTGCCCTACGATCGATTTCAATAAGATCGGTCTATCTGAACACCGACCAGTTATTGATACACATTGGAACAAGTAATTAAATTATGTAACCATGAATAAGATTCCCATTAAAATTATAATAAATCGATATAACAAAAATTCTCATCGGAATTCAGTAGATATTTACCAACATTTAAAAGGTTTATACTAAGGACTGTTCATTTTATAAAGTGGACACTTTGGACATGCAATATCTTTTTAATTTATCAATGAAATCGAAATCGGTTTTCTGTACATCGTTCGACTAATATTGTACAATGCTGTGGTAATAAAAAAAATTACCAAAATAATATGATTTCACACTAATAAGGCACAACGTTTAGAACGGTTGATTTTTGGAGGTCATCAAAATCAAGGATTATTAAAAATCGGCAGGAAAATTCGACAATTTATATTTTTTATTTTCAAAAAATGGTTGTACTTAGAAAGCATCATCAATTAGAAGCTTGCTAAAAAATATCAAGTTATTTTTGGAGAAGCAATTTTGCAGATATCATAAAATCATTTTTTATCATTTTTTTAAAGAAAAATATCTTAAATTTAAATGGAACTGATATGAGTAGAATTTTAAGGTTTAAAGTACGTCCAGACGGAAGTAATAATATAGTATTTATAATAAAAATAAATTACGCCTTCATAGAGTTGCTGATTAGGTCCCCACGTCATATTTTAAGCACAATAGAAAAACAAATAATTTATTTTCAGAAGACCACTCAAAGCACAATGACAATCATCAAGATTGGGAACACTGCTTGAATTAAATCAAATTTATTTTGCATGTATTATTTTCAGAATGTGTTATTCTGAGACTACCTATCAAAATATTTTGAGAAAAACGCTTACAGTTTGCTCTAGATCGATAAACATGCGTATATAATTTTAAAAGTATGGGATTTTTCAATAAAACGACCATAAAGAGTAAATTTGGTACCCAAGAATGCGGTTAAAACTCAAGATTTTGCTTTTTTTATACTTATATAGTTTCTTTAGTAATCTGAACCAGTTTTGAACACGCTTATTACTTTACTTTTTTGCTAGTAGTAAAAAGATAAGGAATAGATCACTAAAGTGACTCAGCGTCAGGAACTGATGGAATATTATTGATGTTTTTAAAAGCTCTACCTTAAGTTGAATAGTAAAGGATATCAACATACAATTTGTTCATTAAATTTAGGATTTTTTTCATGCGAAAAATAATGCTTAAACTTAACAAACAGTTTTTCTTAGGAGTTTTTGCAAAAACTATTTAGTTCTTCAACCGAAAGCATTTTGTAAGTTTCTGTATTTTCATAACATTGTACAATAATAGTTGAACGATACACAGAAAACCGTTTACGATTTCATCAATAAATAAAAAAGATATAGCATAAACAAGGTGTCCACTTTATAAAATGAACAGTCCTTAGATTTAAATTTTTCCTCTGAAATCGCAACGGAAATGAAAATCACAGGAATCTCAATGATTTTTATAAGAATTCCAAAAATTAACATCAAAATACCATAGATGCAGGAATCCCTACGAAATCTCAAAGATTCTCACAGATACACCGTCTCGAAGATACCCACCAAATTCTAAAAGTGAAATAACCGGAATCTCATAGATTCCCTCCCGAGTACCAAAGCTTTTTACCAGATTTCTAATATTTCCACAAGAATCCCAGAGTAGCCTTATAGCCTTTTTAACCTCTCCTATGGCCGATGGTTCCGCAGCTTAATCGTCATCATCTCTGTAGGGTAAACAGGTGTAATACGCCCCCCTTAAGGAAAAAAAACTGCTCTATCGCAGTAGCAAAAGCATTTATTTAGTTGGTCATGTTCTGCATGCAACTTTCTCTTGCTAGGTAGCTTCTAAACAGTGTACAAGTCGTTTCTTGGAAACGGTCCAAATCTTGACGTTTCAAAACAAACCGAGCAATATGCCCCTCCCGTAGAAAAAGTTCCACAGCATTGTATAAATGTTGCCAAGGAGAATTCCACCACTTGCTCAGCTTAAAAGGGTGCATTAGCTGTCTTCTTCTGGTAAAAGATTTTGTAATAAGTATACAATAGTAAAGGATGGGCTTCATTTACAACGATGCTTGCTTATCTGACGCAAAATTTTACGCCAAAAAGCTGATTTTCGATATTTTTGGAAATTCTATTAGTTGTTCATACTTCTCAAAGATCTAATATGCGCAACATCATTTTTTCGCGGATATTTAAGATATCTTATCATATTTACGTGTTAAAGAAGCTTCAATCCCTTGAAATTGAAGTGGGCGTATTGCCCGGTTGGGGCGCATTATCCCGATTTACCGTACACCGTATTTCTCACTACATTTCCATTTTCACTATTCAACAACGGCTGAAAGTGCTCCTTTTACCTGGATAACTCCGCCGTTATATCGGCCAGCAAATTACCCTCTCGATCATTGCAAAAGACGTGCACCATTATGGAATTGTGTCGCACGGTAAACGGTTGCATAAAATCTTTGCATATCGTTCCGGTACATGTACATCTTGTGCTTCAGCTATCAGACACCTTTTGTGCTGCCTTCTTTCTCTGCAGTGAATTCGCTTTTCTTAAGCTCTCTACGCTGCAATGTACAGAGCTCTGTTCAGTATGGTATTTCTTGAACTCGTGATTATAGATAACCGTGCTCGAATTCAAGACATGACCTGCGCCACTGAAACAAGCGTTGAAGTAATGAGAACCATGAACGAGTTTTTAAATTTACTATCTCGACTACGATTGAGCTATCATGACCGCTTTTTATTTGCGTTTTGTTTCCTCTCCATTCAACCGTATCGATAGCCGTGCGGTAAGCGTTTGCGCTTCACAATCGCCAGATCCTCGGTTCGATTCTGGCCTGCTACAATTTTTTTTAACCATGATATAGTAATTTTTACTATCCATTTTGATACGAATCTCTTTGGTCCAGGTATTCATGCTAGGTCCCAGAAGGGGATCTGCCAAAGCCCCAAGCTACTGGTCTAGAGCCGACGGCAACATCCGGGGTGGGCGCTCAAGGCCTCTTTTGTATAACCTGGATCTCAGGGTCGTTTTAGGAGGGTTCCGGGAGAATTTCCGAACTGAGTGGTGAAAAGGCGGACAATACAACAATGGAATGACAACGGAAAACAAGATTTTTTCTAAATAACCTTAAATTTAATTAGCTGTGGTTCAGACGGGCCATACATCAATTTTAAACAGACTTTTTACAATTAACAACTTTTTTTCAGAGACTTGATAGAGGGGGGGGGGGGGGTTACTATGGATTGAGCTCACCGGTACGTTGCGGCCGTTACTGCTTCAGATGTTCTTGTAGGCGATCGTTTCTGGAGTTCTTATGGGTCTTCTTCTTAATGGTTTTCAACTTCTTCGTGCTTCTTCTTCCACAGCTACAGCATCACACATAATAGACAAAAAGGGGGGGGGGGGTTGACGGTATAGGCCTTTGTAGCGTTTGGCCTTTGTTCCAAAGGGTCCGGGAAATGGTACACTGCGCACATTTTGGGTTTGTGGTCTTCGAGCGAGTAACACCTTTTCTTTGACCGACACCAACAGTCTTGGCGTAATACCACGAAATACAAAATGTCCGTCGGTCACCACAAAATCTTCTTACTGACGTCACAATTATGTTCATTAGCACCACGTACTCGCTCGGCATTGATTGCACGTAATGGCCAATGGTGCCTAACTCGACCAGCACTGACTTTGCGATGACTTATCATCTTTCAGGTGCACTTTGCTGATCGTCCGTGGTGCGGCACAACACTGACCCGTACATTTTAACTTTC
The DNA here is from genome assembly GCF_002204515.2 of Aedes aegypti. Classification (NCBI taxonomy): domain Eukaryota; kingdom Metazoa; phylum Arthropoda; class Insecta; order Diptera; family Culicidae; genus Aedes; species Aedes aegypti. The sequence continues at coordinate 222,090,649 of NC_035107.1, read as the reverse complement.
AACGTTTTTTACGGTATTATCGCTGTTGGGTTTTAAATTCTATTTAGTACGTAAGTTTTAATCACTGTATTCTAATAACTCGCGGAACTAAACCGGCTTGTATGGTAGCGGACAAAACCGGACCGTCACTTCCATCATTTCTCCTGACCAAACTTAAAAGAGAGTTTGTCAAAATCTTCCCATCCCCTTTATAGTAGTCGTAAAAAGGGGGGGGTCCTTCCACTACCCACTACCCTTATCCAACTCCCATGTCCTTGATGACAGATATCAAGAACTCGTCTTCCTTTCTAATGATGAGTGGGTCTTGGTAGCGATGAGTTCCTTACACTCTAAACAAGTTTTAGTTATCAAGGTGTCTTACAAAACTTTTAAAAATAAGATTCCGATTGGGCTACATGCGAAGCCTTAACATTTCCTAACCTTACACTTGTTTTCCTTTTTTTGTAAATAACGCATTATGAAATTTATGTAATATGAAAAATAAATAAACAATCTGAATAATAATGTAAATAAAAAATCTGGGTAATACATAAATTTGTAAATACAAAAATGAATGAATAAATAAATAAAAATAAATAAATAAATGAATAAATAAATAAATAAATAAATGAATAAATAAATAAATAAATGAATAAATAAATAAATAAATAAATAAATAAATAAATAAATAAATAAATAAATAAATAAATAAAGAACAAATCTGCAATCGGAATCAACAACAAAATAGATAAATAAAGACACCTTAAGCTACTAAGCGTAAAATAAACATCACTCAAACACTGAACCGTGGAGACAAACGTTTGTCGTACACTTAGACATTTAAATAAATAATTTAGACGATACAACATAAAAAAAATATAACAAATCAATTAATCTGAACCATCAGCTTGCCTTTCCACCACACAAATTCATTGTTACCCAAACGATTGGTAACAATTTGGTGCCATGGTAAAATATTCGAAATAAACTGCGAATTTAGTCTGCACAAATCAAGTGGCGTTGTGTATTTGATTTAACCCTCTGATAAAGTATTTTCAACCACTACGCTGTTCTCACTGTACGCCAATAAACCACACTCAAAAAAAAATGTGATAAAAAAAAGATCAACTTATGGAACATACACTTCGTAGTTGCTACTCCGTGATCAATCAGGATAGTGATATTGCACAGAGAACCACTCAGATGAAGCTTGGGTTTTAGCTTTTTTTTACCATCTTCAATGTACAATCACACTACCCTGGACATTTCTAGATTGATAACGGCGCCGGCCACGTCCTTATGTCCATTGGGGAGAGGAAGGAATGTTAATTAGATAGCCGTTGTTACTAGAAAACCGGAGAATCTCCTGCATTTCCAACAGCTACCTTGGAAGTAGGAGTGTTCTTTTTTGTTAGTGATGGATGAGGTATTCGACCGTATGGATACCACTGTGGTAAGCGGTTAAGTCGATAAATTCAATTCTAGCGATAGATAGAACTGATGATGTTTGCGTCATAATGACGAGAGAAAGACAGCTATTAGGAATAATGTTACAAATATGTGAAAGGGACGGGCCTGGGATTGAACCCACGGCCTCCTGCTTGCAAAGCAGAAGCGATAGCCATTAGACCACTAACCCCGTCTCACACTCAAAAAAAAAAATAAATGTGCGGTAAAAACTAGCAGCGCTTAAGTCAATCCCCTAAGTTAACTGGCGTACCGACAATTTTCAGCAGACAAGAAATGCGCTTGATTTTACCATGTCTGTTGTCGAAATCAGATTGATGAATATCCCGAATAAAAAATACAATACAAAAACAATATAACGTATTGTAACAGTACCATTCAATATATTGGAAATACAATACAGTATATGTAAAATGACAATACAATTATAGTACAATATATTGTTTTGAACAGTTCACTGTATAGTATATGAGATTTTTGCAATATAATGTATGGGTGGTTAAGTATCGTAACAATACAAATATAGATATTTTCTCATACAAACATTTTGAAAATACAATACGATATAATGTTCATGTATTGTCTTGATTAGCAATTCGTGTATTGTTGTACAATTTAAAAACAATTCAACGAACTGTATCATGGTTGCATTCGTCGTTACAGCTAATGTCAAGTGACTTCTAAAAAACTACTTATTTTCACTTTTTGAATATTTTTCACCCAACATTTCTTGCTTTCTGAACTTGTTTTGTTTATTTCTTTCAGCAAAGCTACATAGAAAAAAGCAACAGTTGTTTTACGCGAAAATAGGAATTTGACCAAAATTGTAAGGTATAAAACCAATTAAAAAAAATTGGGGTGGGTAATGGCTATTACATTACCGCGGGGTTGACGTAGAACTACGATGATTAATAATTTGATTTGTCAAGTGTATGAATTTGTAAGTGTACTAGTTTTGTGTTGTTATTGATCGGATGAAGTTTTCAGAAGTTAACTCTTTTTGTACTTATTTTGGTAGTCCTGAAAAGAACCATTTGTCGTTCTGTGGTTCCGAGAACCAGTGTTTGGTGTTCCAGGAATAATGCCAGATGATTGAATTTGTTTGTTTGGTCGTTGCTTCCTTGTGTTGCTTGGTTGGGTGATCGGTTTCTGGCCGGTTTCGCCAAACTCCTCCAGTAGATTAGATGTTTGATAGCTCGGGTGCTTCGATCGTGAGAATCGATAGAATCGGTCCAGTGCTTTGGTCTGTAGCAATATCCATTGCATAAGCTATAGGCTCTGTACTTTGATACTCATCAATATGCAGGCTTGGCCGCTATGATCCAGTATTTCACGCAGTTCGTCTCAAAGCGTCACTAATCGATGATTGCCTAAGCGCTGCAGCTCATTCCTCAAGTCAACCCTCTTGGTAGAATTGCTGCCTTTGGCGTGATTGAACTTAAAAAGTAAGAGGTTGTTTCCGAGATACGACCGCCAAATCGACGTTGGATAACATTAGCATCTTCTATTTCCTGGCTTGAGACCGTCACGAACTTATGAAAGATTTCTGAGAGAACAGCACCAATTTTCGACCCAACACTAACTTTCGACCGATTTTCGATACGGTTTTGGCCTACTTTGTATGAAAATCCGAAAATTGGCACAGAATTCTTGTAGGTCGAAAATAAGTGCTCTTCTAATCAATTTTCACACTATTTGTTGCATGCCATTGTTGACCTATTATGAACATTTTGTGTTATTATTTGGTTGGTTCGATTAACTCTTCAACCGGTCGATGGAAGAAGAAGCATGAGCGATAACTTTTGCTCAACAAACAAATATTCCGCTTGAGGGTCCACGCATGATCCACTAAGATTGATTGCTTAAGTGGGTTCCGAAGCCTTTCGATACTCGTCGTATCCGTGGCGAACGTGCTGAAATTGCATTGAAGCACAATTTCAAACAACTGCCCTTTTCAGGGCCACAATTGATTCAATAATTTATTTAGTTATCAATTATAGCTTCGGATGATTAGTTTTCAACGGAGATAAATGGCAAACAATGTTTAACATAGGTTCCCGTCGTTCGGGTCGGGCGGCGGTAGCAGTCTTTTCTGTGTGCGTATTTCCATTCGTTCGACAATGTCTTACCAAATCGAAACGTCAACAAAGCTGTTGCTTATTAGTTTTAGCTCTGTGTTCGACGAGTTGATACTGATCGCTCTAGTATCATTTAGGTAGCGACGGCGACAACGGCATTATGCGATCATCTCTAAATGCGAAACAAACCGGGAGGAATTCTTCATTCAAGTGCCGTTCGCAATTTATCCGACTCATGCACACACTGTCGAGGATCGCCCCGCGCGCGCACAATGGGAAATTTATTTCCCATTTATGGTTGCGTGCAAATGACTGACCAAAATCTGAATCAATCACATTCAATCATCAGTAATGTCGCTCTTCACGGTGGAAAATTCTCACAACTCTTTTAAAATGAAATTGTCGTCCTGAAAAGGACGGTTGGTGGTAGTCACCGTCGATCAAACTGGGTTTTCATTCTATTGATAGACAGAAACACACCAAAAGATCACCGAAAACGATTAAATTAAAATGCGGTCGGTAATTTTGTGCTCTCTTGTCCATCCTTGTATTCGATGGTTTGCTCACTCCTCCGACGGTAATTATCAAGGTTTCTGGACGCATTCTCCACGAATTCGATGGGCTAGCTGGATGCCAAGGGCCATGATGAGCGATTACACGGAACCCGCAGCTTTTAGCTTGGGAATAAACAGCAGCAGCAGCGACGAACGTGTAAATTTTATTCCGATATGAGTCCTTCTTCGGTTGCTGGTCAACGATTGACTGATGCGCGCGTGAAGTCGAGTTTGGTTGGCTTCGACTGAACACGAGATAATAAAGAGAAGTAAGAAGAAGACCGAAAGGGGCGTTTCCCTTTGAATGACGAAAGTGGCTAAGATATCGCGCAATGATGTCTGTGTCAGGAATACACAAGAAAAATGTGCTTTTCTATAAAAAATAAGACATGCTTCGATATTTCCCAATTTTTCAATAGTTTAGTCATGATAATCAATAGTTTTATTGTTGGAGTAGATTAGAAAGATTTCCAATCGATTGGTGCAAGAATCTTGAAAATCTATCCGGGCGTTAGTAAGTTATTAACAGTCAAAATCTAACAACTTTTCGTGGCGCGAGCGATTTTTCGTTTTTCGAAATTGTACCCCAGTATGTTGCCGTAAGACGTTATCCAACGTCAAAAAATTGGAAGAGTTTGTCAAAAATAGCCCTTGCAGTGAAGTAACCCGCGACAAACCAACATATATATACCAATTGCTGATCCTGGCTTTTGTCATAGTCGTACACGACCTCGGGGAAAGTTCCACCTTGCGACTTATGAACAGTAAAAGCACAGGTGCTAACCATCGGGAACTGAATGCGTTTGCATTTGATTATGCCGCACAGCTTGAAAGTAAAATAAAAATTCTCTATACAGGAGTGAAATTGGAGTTTCAAAACCAAGAGCCTTACGTTGGCATGAAATATTTTGAACTCTTATAACTGTTTTCTGAGAGTTTTTAGACTGTTTTAGAAGAGAACGTTGATTTCAAGCAAATCTATAAATGGTGGCTAGAGAAAATTTGACGTCATTTGCTTTCCATTCTCCGCTTGGATCGCATCTCAGCAGGCAACAGATCGTCTTGCTCTGACCGGGCGTGCTTCTCAGGCACAGACTTCGATAGCGAAGGACTTCCCCGTTTGTCTTGTCTTGCTTCGCTCAAATTAAACTGTCGAGCGAGCGAGAGAAGATGCCGTCCGAAGCCAAAGTCATCACCGCTGCCGCCGCCAAGAAGAAGAAGAAGAAAAGGAAGCAGTCCACAGGAAAATTTGCGGTCGAACTGTGAACACGGTCGGGCAAGTCATTCTGGCTTTGTGCTTCACCGCTTGTTTGCGTTCACCCAGCCATCGTCATCGCCGCCATCATCAGATTTCAACTTAAGCTCGGTGATCCACTACCTGTTACTGTTGTGCGTCATCCACGCCACGAATCTTTCGGTTCGTCGTATAAGCAAATAACTTGCTCAAATTTATACATTTGAGTTGAGGATTCCCCGTTTGACCATGGCAATCAACTGATAACATCCCGCAGTGTTATTTATCTGTAAGAGCATCAAAGCTAACAAAGCCATCGGCCCTTTTCAGGGCCATCAAATTGGTGGAAAAGAGTTAAAAGAGAAATATTTCCGACTTTATATATGACTTCTTATATTCCTAAATCAATTTCACAGCTTCATACAAAATTTCATTTGTCATGAATAATTTATGACTAAACATTTTGAGACTGTAATCGCGGACGCTGCTGCAGTGCCGTCGGGGTGAGTGCTCAACATTCCACAACAATTGTAAAATAGAGTGGCATTTCCAACAGCGTCTTTGATGTTCCATATTTTGTGGGAACACTTTGATTAGCAAAATTATCACATGTAACAAAATTGCGACATTTTAAGAATGCATTCGAATAGACATTCTCATTGAACAATTGTAATAATTATGGCACCCATGGATCAGAAATTTACCGTCATAATAAAGAAAACTATTGAATATCATGCGTGATTTTAATTTATTGTAAGCTATTAAAATAATGTTGATATTTTTACTGTCCATACGAACGCGCATGTGAATTTTCCAAGATATGTAAATCCCTAACCAAGACATCAACTTCATGTACCTTATCCTAGATTGGTCAATCAGAAGAAGGCGAAGAATACGAAAGGGAGTAGCAACGTCTGCAATTCAAATTATGTAAAACATACTATCTTTGACAGATTCGGTTCATTTAAGGAACGAATGACCTTCGGATTAAAATCCCTCTGTAACAACAACAGGATTCGGTTCATTTCATTTACACTTTCGATCTAGTAAGAACTTCTCGTGATAATATAGCTAGTAATATTTCTTAATGTGCTTACCAAAAACTTGCTATAATCTCTTAATTCATCTCGTAGCATCATACAATATCTGATTTATCACGAATAATCGACAATACGACAATTTGAGGATGTTCCAAGAACGCTGCTGCAGTGCCGTCGGGATGCAATAACAGCATAATGCTCATCTTGTACATCCCTTGCCAAGAAATCAATTTCATATAGCCTATTTCTCAGATTAACGCAATAGACAACATGTAGAAAAATCAATTCAGATCAAAAGTTGCTCATTACAATTGGTCAAGAAACAATTTATTGATTTTAATGTCGCAATTTTAATACATTTTCCAATTTCCGTACTCGAGAATTTTGGAAGCGGGGGCCGTGATGCTCGGGATGGATTGTCCTCCATGACTGGTCCTGGCTGGAAATATTCGTGGGGAGAAACTCGACCCTTTGCTGCAGGAATTTCATTAACAACTCTTTGGTAAAGCAGAAATTTTCCGAGGAAAATTCTGATAAAAGTGAACTTTTTCAAAACAACTCTTATTGATTGGAATATTTATCAACAACTCTTTGTTAAGTAAAATCATCCTTAATAACTCTTTGCTTCATCGCCAAACCAAACCATTTCATTGAATTCATCATGTACAAGAATATGAATGGTAAGGAGAGGCAGATGGTGTATATTTCGCTGGCGTTACTTTCCAACAGGTCGCCGGTTCGCGCTGACTACTAATCCGTCCACTGAATGATTTTCAGTTGTTGCTTTCGCTTCGTTGATCTCAGGTTCCGTTCGCTACTCGCACACTGCTGTGGCTTTCACGCGCTCTTCTTTGCTGCTCCGCTGCTTGATCCGTTCGTTATGCCGTTCGATTTGTGAATGAGCTGGGAGCAGAACAACCAGTGGTTTTATTTGCTCGAGCTCCGTTCACCGATGGCGAGTGGTGGGGTTCTCGCTTGGTTGTTTCGTCACTCCGTTCGCTACTCGCACGCGATTGGTTATTGCTTTCGCGCTATTTTCGTTGATGGTGTAATTCTTCGCTGAGAAAAAAAAGGCAACTCTATTGATTTTTCATGCAAAATGACCGACTTTGATAAACTATATCTCAGTTATTTATGGACCGATTTGAATGAAATTTTCACAGAATATCAGACATAACTTAAATTTTAACATATGTTTTTGAGTGATTTTTCCAATCACACGTTGAAAAGCAGTTACGGTTTGACTAAAGTGAATATTTTGACGATTTTTTATGATTGACATAACTAAACATATTGAAGGAATAGCTTCATGGTATCTTCAGAAAAGTTGTAGATTTTGACGAGATGAATAAGTTTGCTGAAGACAGTTTTTGTGTAAGGCTATCAGATTTTAAGATAAAAAGTTTTGAATTTTTCGTCGAAAATTACAGTTTAGTCAAACCGTTATTACTCATAAACTTGTGATTGGGAAAATTATTCATAAATATATGTTAAAATTCAAGTTACATCTGATGTTCTGTGAAAGTTTCATTCGAAAATATTTCCATAATAACTGAGATCTAACTTACCAAAGTTGGTCATTTTGTATGGAAAATCGAAAAAGTTGCAAATGCATGCGAATAAGTTGGGGCCTTCCTTAGCCGAGTGGTTAGTGTCCGCGGCTACAAAGCAAAGCCATGCTGAAGGTGTCTTGGTTCGATTCCCGGTCGGTCCAGGATCTTTTCGGAATGGAAATTTTCTTGACTTCCCTTGGCATAGAGTATAATCGTACCTGTCACACGATATACGAATGCAAAAATGGAAACTTTGGCAAAGAAAGCTCTCAGTTAATAACTGTGGAAGTGTCATAAGAACACTAAGCTGAGAAGCAGGCTCTGTTCCAGTGGTGACGTTATGCCAAGAAGAAAAAGATGTGAATAAGTTCTCTGTTTATTCAACAAACCAGCTGAATAATTCATGGGTGCACAACAGAAACAGGGTAGCGGATCACAGGGATTTAGTTGAAATCTGAAAACGTAGCTCAATCTTGAAATCTTGAGCGATTTCACAAATCAGATTCTGGATTAACAGCTCAGCAAGCTTCTAGCAGCGAGGTACTTCTCGCTAAGCAAGTTCGGAGGAGCTCTTACCAGCTCGAAAGCGGAAATGGAATGAAACTGAATCCAACGAAGGCAGCATGTTTTATAACCTTGGAATAGCAGATGATGCTCCTCCCTTTTGTGCTCTTCGCTTTCTGAACGACCAATCTGGGAAATGGGTATGTGCCAATAATGTGTTGGGCTTGGAATTACTTGAAAATTGCGGAGAATACTATTACGTGAGAAATTGGTCGAACATGAATTGTTGGAATGATTGGCATTCCCTAAATATTCAATACGAGCTGTTGATAATTAATAGTTTTCTTTATTATGACGGTAAATTTCTGATCCATGGGTGCCAAAATTATTACAATTGTTCAATGAGAATGTCTTTTCAAAAGCATTCTAAATATGTCGCAATTTTGTCACATGGGATAATTTTCCTAATCAAAGTGTTCCCATAAAATATGGAACATAAAAGGCGCTGTTGGAAAAGCCACTCTATTTTGCAATCGTTGTGAAATGTTGAGCACTCACCCCGACGGCACTGCAGCAGCGTCCGCGAGTACAATCTCAAATGGTTGAGTCATAAATTATTCATGACAAATGAAATTTTGTATGAAGCTGTGAAATTGATTTAGGAATATTAGAAGTTATAAATAAAATCGGAAATATTTCTCTTTTAACTCTTTTCCACAAATTTGATGGCTCTGAAAAGAACCGATGGCTTTGTAAGCTTCGATGTTGTTACGGATAACTAACACTGCTCGGACCAGCAAAACTCAGGGGGCTTCTGGTATTTGCTCCTAACGGGATTGCTTCTTGAGCACCAATGATGATTTCATCACGAGTCGAAATTTTGAAGCGCGGGTCAACAGCTCCTCGGCCGATGAAATTTGCGGCGGCGATGACGATGGCTGGGTGAACGCAAACAAGCGGTGAACCACAAAGCGAGAATGACTCGCCCGACCGTGTTCACAGTTCGACCGCAAATTCACCTGTGGACTGCTTCCTCTTCTTCTTCTAGGCGACGGCAGCGGTGGTGGCTTAGCTTCGGACGGCATCTTCCTCGCTCGCTCAACAGTTTGATTTGAGCGAAGCAAGACAAACGGGGGCGTCCTTCGCTATCGATGTTTGTGCCTGAGAAGCACGCCCGGTCAGAGCAAGCCGATCTGTCGCCTGCTGAGATGCGAGCCAATCGGAGAGTGAAACGCAAATGACGTCAAATTTTCTCTAGCCACCCCTATTTATAGATTTGTTTGAAATCAACGTTCTATTTTAAAACAGTTATTAAACTATTTGGGCAGGTATGTGGGATTCAGTAAGTAAACGAAATGAAGCTTTGATGTCTTATCTTTCGATTGAGGTGCTAATCAAGCAATTTCGTTAAGCCAGCGAAAAGTTATAAACGTTTAAAATATTTCATGCCAGCGTAACGCTCTCGGTTTTGAAATTCCAATTTCACTCCTGTATAGAGAAGAAAGACGTACTTCTACGTCAACAATACAATGTTCTGTTACAATATATTATATTGTTTTTGAATTGTATATCCAAACAAGAATAATATTGCTTCGACATTCAATTACAATACGCTGTATTGTATCCAATACGTTATATTGTACATTAATGGTTTATTCCATTCACTGAATGATACGTTTTTATCCGGGATGGTTTCTGTGAAATATACCAGTAATGTGGTGGGAGGTACTATAAACTGTAGAAGAACGATGATTACCTCCGGCTAAGTATACGGTGCATCCAAGCACCCCCCGTGAGTATGATTACTAGCGCATTGTTGTACCCCCAGGTACGTTTGACATTTATGCTCATTCCTAAAAGCACATTTCCCGCGTAGAGTTGATATTCATTTTAACTCTAATTAAACCGTTCAAAGTTAGCTCGCGTGTTTTATTTCCCGTGACAAATCCGAATCTGCGGCTTCGCTGATCTGCTGTGTTTTCCACCTGCTCGTATCGTCGTCAGGTTATGGTGTCCCAGGAAGCAGTAGGATTTGAGAAATTGCGGAAGAAATAGGCCGATCGGAAGTGACGGAGTATCGCGAAAGTTCGACGGCGTTTGTGTGTGTTGGTGCGCTGCTGCTGCTGAGTGCGGAGCCACCGGTGGCTTTGGTGAAAAAGCTTTTGTTCTCGACAAGCGTCGCGAGTGCGGAATAGCGGTAGTGTTTTTGCCAAGATGGCTGATTCTCGTTTTGCCTTTGCCAAGTTGAATGGCACAAACTGGTCAACCTGGAAGGTGCGCATCGAGATGCTGTTACAACGGGAAGATTTGTGGACTGTTGTGAGTGAACCCGTCCCTGATGAAGAGGGACAGGACGATGAGTGGAAGACCGCCGATCGAAAGGCGAAGGCCACTTTGGTGTTGCTGATTGAAGATAACCAGCTGCCGCTCATCAAACATAGTGCTAGTGCTCATGACGTGTTCCGCGCGCTGAAATCGTACCACCAAAAGACGACGCGTTCGGTGCGAGTTTCATTATTGAAAAAGTTGTGTGCGGTTAACCTCCCCGAGCGCGGTAATTTGGAGGAACATTTGCGTGAGGTGGATGAACTGTTCGATTAGACGATCGATTAGACGCGGCCGGCACGGAGCTGGACAAAGACACCAAAGTGTGCATGCTCCTGCGAAGTTTGCCTCCTTCGTTTGATGGCATTGTGGCGGCTCTGGATAGCCGTGAAGATGATGATATCTCGCTCGATATCGTCAAATCCAAACTAATGGATGAATATCATCGTCGTTTGGAGCGCGAGTGTGGTAGTTCCAGTTCGAAATCGGAGAAAGCAATGCGGTCGGTCGACAACAAAACGAAAGAGTTTCGCGTGTGCCACTTCTGTAAGCGCCCGGGTCATATTCGGCGTGATTGCCGGAAGTTTAAGGCGCAGAAGGCAGAAGGTAGTGGCAGCTCCCAAAGCGAAAGCCGCACAGAGCGACGGAAGAAATGTGGCGTTTACCGGTTCGGAAAGTGTTCGGTCGTCATCATGGGTCATTGACAGTGGGGCCAGCGCCCATATGACCAACAGTCGCGAGTTTTTCGATACGCTGAGTGAGTTTTCTGGCGGGTGGATCACGCTCGCTGATGGACAGAAGACGAAGATCCTCGGAGAAGGCAGTGGAGTGATTAGTGGTGTGGACGGTGCCGGTCAGCCGGTGAAGATTGACATGAAGAGTGTGAAGTTCGTTCCAGGGCTTTCGACAAGCCTGATATCAGTGGCCAAATTGGCAGAAAAGAACCTTGCGGTGAGTTTCGATGGCGAAGGCTGTCGGATTGCTGATGCAGGAGGAGACGTGGTGGCAACAGGCTATCGCTACGGAGGTTTGTACTACCTTCGAACGCTGGAAGTTTCCAACAAGGCCGTCGCTGGTGAGCATCGTGAGAATTGCCAGCACCAGTGGCACCGGCGATTCGGCCATCGAGACTGGGCAGCGACTGAACGACTCTTCAAGGAAAACCTAGCAACAGGTGTTCAGGTAGGTGACTGTGGCATGCGTCTTATTTGTGAATGTTGCCTCGAGGGGAAATACGCTAGGCAGCCATTTCCCCCGGTGACGGAGCGTAAATCCAAGCGGATCCTCGACATCGTGCATACTGACTTGTGCGGGCCGATGAAAACCACGACCCCTAGTGGAAATCGGTACGTTCTGCACTTGATCGACGATTATAGCCGCTTCACGGTGACATATTTGTTGAAGCACAAGTCGGATGCAGCGGAGCACATTAAGGATTACGTTCGATGGACGCAGAATATTTTCGGCCGGAAGCCTGGAGCCATTCGTTCCGACGGAGGGGGCGAATTTTGCAACAACGACCTGAAGACCTTCTATCGCGCCGAAGGGATCATGCCGCAGTTCACGACGCCGTACACTCCCCAGCAGAACGGTGTGACCGAACGCAAGTATCGGTCCATTACGGAGATGGCTACATGTATGCTAATCGATTCTGGCACGGATAAGCGTTACTGGGGAGAGGCGGTGTTAACCGCTACCTATCTCCAAAACCGTTTGCCTTCAAGAAGTGTCCCGAAGACCCCCTATGAGCTATGGTGGGGCCGTAAGCCGGATCTGGCTCACCTTCGCATCTTTGGTGCAGAGGCCTTCGTCCATGTTCCAGATCAGAAGCGCGGAAAGCTAGAAAGCAAATCGAGGAAGCTACGTTTTGTGGGCTACTCGATGGATCACAAAGCATACCGTTTTGTGGATTGCGAGACTGACCTGATCACCGTCAGCCGCGACGCGCGCTTTGTGGAACTGCGGAACGGTAGTTCGTCGGTAGATATGCCGCTGAAGCCGGAAGCCAACGAGAAGCAGAGAGCAACCGTTGAGGAGGAGAGAGATCCACTGAAGCTTGAAGATGAGGAGAAGCCTGGCCCGGATCCAGAGGCAGATGACGACGAAGAAGAAGAGCCTACTCAGGTGCAACCAGTTCGTCGCTCGCAGCGTCAAACGCATGGTAAGACACCGCGGAACCTAGAAGAGTACGTTCTTGATTTCGCTGTTGAGAACGTAGCGTGTGCTTCGGAGGAACCAGTCAACGTTCGAGAAGCGCTGGAGACCAAGGAATGGCGAGATGCGATGGAGGACGAGCTTGAATCCCATAAGCGAAACCAGACATGGGAACTTGTCCCATTGCCGAAAGGAAGGAAAGTCGTAGGTTCGCGGTGGGTATACAAGCTGAAGCGTGACGAGGCAGGGAACATTGCGAAACATAAGGCAAGAGTCGTCGCCCAAGGATTCTCTCAGAAATTCGGGGAGGATTTTGAAGATGTGTTCGCGCCAGTGACCCGACACGCAACGTTTCGCACACTGCTATCGATTGCATCCAAGCGGAAGATGGCGGTAAGGCACCTCGACATTAAGACAGTATATCTTTACGGTATCTTGGAAGAAGAGGTGTATATGCGCCAGCCTCCTGGGTATGCAGTTCCAGGAAAAGAAAACTACGTCTGCAAACTCAAAAAGAGCATCTACGGATTACGCCAATCCGCACGATGCTGGCACAAGCGTCTTCATGATGTGTTGGTCAAGTTACAGTTCAAGCAATCATCGGCCGATCCTTGCCAGTACGTGCGAGGCTGTGGAAGTATGAAGGTGTTTCTGCTCGTGTATGTCGACGACATACTACTGGCGTCGGCGATCTCCAAGGAACTGGATGCTGTGACGGACGGATTGAAGGCGGAGTTTGAAGTGACATGCTTGGGGGATGTACGCCATTTCCTCGGCATGGAGGTTCGTCGTGAAGAGAACGTGTATACGATTCGTTTGCAGAACTACATAAGTCAGCTGCTCGAAGACAACGGTATGAGTGAAGCAAAACCGGCAAAGGCGCCGATGGACCCGAACTACGTGAAGAGCGAAGATAATAGTGCGTTGTTGAAGGACATCTCCAAGTACAGAAGTGTCGTTGGAAGTCTCTTGTACCTTTCGGTCGTGGCTCGGCCGGACATTGCCAACAGTGCGGCCGTCCTTGGAAGAAAGTTTGCTGCACCCACGGAGCAAAATTGGGTGGCGGCGAAAAGAGTGATGCGTTACCTTAAGGGGACGAACGGCTATTGTCTACGTTTGGGTGGTGAAGATCAAGCATTGCAAGGCTTTTCGGACGCCGACTGGGCCGGCGACATGGCAAGTCGCAGGTCTACCTCAGGATTCGCTTTCATGTTTTGCGGCGGAACGATCTCGTGGGCAAGTCGTGGGCAAGCAAGCGTAACCCTTTCGTCTATGGAGGCGGAATATGTTGCCATCAGCGAGGCCTGTCAGGAAGCGATTTGGCTGAGGCAACTATTGGTGGATTTCGGTGAGCGTCAGGAGCAAGCTACTACGATTCGTGAAGACAACCAAGGTTGTATCGCGTTCGTGAAAACGGAGCGTGTCAACCGCCGGTCTAAGCATATAGACACAAGACAGAAATTCGTGCAGGAGCTGTGTTCGACGGGGCAGATCGCACTCGAGTATTGCCCGACAGATCGAATGGCAGCCGACATACTGACCAAGCCGCTGGGACCGCTGAAGCACGACCGCTTCCGCATTATGTTAGGCTTGGAGTAACGGAGTTCCGGAGAGTTCGGAGGCTGCTCATCGAGGAGGAGTGTAGAAGAACGATGATTACCTCCGGCTAAGTATACGGTGCATCCAAGCACCCCCCGTGAGTATGATTACTAGCGCATTGTTGTACCCCCAGGTACGTTTGACATTTATGCTCATTCCTAAAAGCACATTTCCCGCGTAGAGTTGATATTCATTTTAACTCTAATTAAACCGTTCAAAGTTAGCTCGCGTGTTTTATTTCCCGTGACAAATCCGAATCTGCGGCTTCGCTGATCTGCTTTGTTTTCCACCTGCTCGTATCGTCGTCATAAACATAGTAATTTGCTCTAAAATTCCATGGTAGTTTTAAGAATGGGTTCAGTCAGCTAAAATAGTAGTATTTTTTCTCGTGCATGGCTGCTTGCCTCCAGTTTCTCGATCGTCCCACACTTTCAAATTCTTTCCACTTGGTCCAACCACCTAGCTCGTTGCGTCCTCTTAGTCTTATATCGGCCGGATTCGAAATTAACGTTTCAGTCGACTCTCCACATCTCGATGTTCTACATCTCGATGTCTCTCTATCTCGATGAGATTTTCGTTTTCAATTTACTCTCCGTATGTCGATATGCCCATTATCAAAGGTTACTAGACTAGATTTTAGAGATTCAAAACAATTTGCGAAGACGAAATGATATCTGTTTGTTTTTGATTTTCCTGGCAACGGAGTGATTTTCAATCTAGTATTCGTTAAACATTTGTTCTATGTTTCGATCTCTTCCTATCTAGATGGTCCTTTCGATATCGAGATGTGGAGAGGCGACTGTATTTTTGAGGGATTGTTGTCCAGCATTCTCACAATGTGCCCATTGTAACCTTCTAGCTTTGGCGACTTTCTGGAGACTGAGTTCACCGTGGAGTTGCGCAAGCTCGTAATTCATTCTTCTCCTCTATTCGGTGTTCTCACATACTCCGCCAAAGATCGTCTTAAGCACACGTCATTCAAAAACTCCTAGCGCTTGCAGGTCTCCTTCGAGCAATGTCCACGTCTCATGCCCGTAGAGGACTACCGTTCTTATTAGCAACTTGTACATGGTACACTTACTACGGAGGTGAAATTTACCAGACCGCAAATTCTTGTGGAGTCCGTAGTAAGCACGCCGGCAACAATACGTTGCTCTGACCAGTCCATAATTTTCCACAGCTCTTCGCGGTCGATGGTATCATAGGCCGCATTGAAATCGATGAATAGGTGGTGTGTGGGAACTTGGTATTTGCGACATTAGTGTTAGATTTGATCCGTTGTCGATCTCCCGTCCACGAAACCGGCTTGATAACTTCCCACAGATCTGCTTGCCAGCGGCGATGGACGGCGGTAGATTACCTTGGAATGTACTTTATAGACTGTTTGAAAATTTATGATTGCTCGATAATTCTCACATTCTAACTTGTCACGAAAATTTGTTTAAATTCATGAATCTACAAACGATCCCCTTCAATTTCTTCTTCCAGAGCTGGCCGAAGATCCGGTGAGTGTGCAGGAAATCCGCGACGTATGGCGTGAACTTGTCCAGCATCGGGTAGCCTTGATCTGTTTCCGCGAGGGATCCGACGAGATTGCTGGCATCAACATGACGTACGTCTCCGACAAGGACGACAAGAAGGACTACACCGTAAGTTGCGTATTGCAATTCAAATGCCTCATATATCAATGTAATTCGTTTACTACAAATAGTGCAATGGAGATCGCTGGCGGGACGTGCTCGACGCGGTGATGTACTTCTCCGACCGAAGCAACGTGTTCGAACGGTACCAAGTGGACCAATACCTGGCAGCGATGGGACTATCCGTAGTGCCCAAGTACCGTGGTCGAGGACTGGCCACGGAGATCCTCCGGGCGCGGATTCCACTGTGCAAGGCCGTCGGGTTGAAGGTCACTTCGACGGTATTCACGGCCATTGGGTCGCAAATTCCGGCCGGTAAGGTCGGCTTCGAGGATAACTACGTCATGTCGTACGAAGAACTGGTCAAGGTCGACCCGAGGTTCGAATTTCCTGGCATTCCCGGTAAGTATTGTAAGAGTATGAGCTTGAAAGTCGAATAAAGTGGGTCGATTGTTGTAAAGAGGAAAGGAGTTCTTCGATGATTTGAGATGACTAAACCAGATGGATTGATGCTTGCTCAGATTCTGTTTACCAACCCCTATCTTCTCTGTAATTTATTCAAGATTCATTAAAGAGAATGAAGCAAAATGTATAAAACTTTGCGAAATTGTATGAAAATAAAGTTTTTAACTTCAATATGCAGAAGAGGAAACACCGAATCAGTCGTGGAAGATGGCTTTAATAGCAAGCCCCTCCAACTTTATCTCTCTCAACAAATGTTTACACGCCATCCAACAAAGCTGTTGTTGTACTCCTTATCAGTTTGTTAGCAGCCGATGCATTGTTCATTTTTTGAGCATCGAAAGAAATAAAACACTTACTTAGTTTCAATCCAAAAGTTCTCTCGACGAGATGCCTTGGAAACGCCCATCTTCGGTTCCGTATCCGAAGGTTTGGTATCGATTCTACTCGCGAGATGTTGCAGGATCTGGACCCAGTGATCATCTAGTGGAGTATCGTGTGGAAGATTTAGCTGATGATCGTTTCGAGGATGCAATCCGACACTATACCGAGAACTTTGCTGCCGATGAACCACTTGCTGCGAATAGAGGTTTGTAAGAATATTGAACTATACTTCAACTTAAGAAGTTGTGAAGCCTTCTTCAACCGTGCGCAAATGTCAATCACGATTTGCTTGTTCGGTAATTTTTTATACTGGGCACGAATTGTAAATCATACGAAATATCGAACTTTCAGCTTATTGATTGAAAACTTCTGAGGTTCAGTAATATTTTTTTACTTTTAACTGAACTACTGAAAATACAAATTGAAACTTCGGCGTCCCATGAACTGGCGATGCAGATAGGTGGCACGTCAAACTTCACAGGTCAAAAATGCCTGATTTTACGCAGTGTTGAAGGCATGGCGATCTAGCAAATGTGCGCTCTTTATATTCCACTATTATTTTCCCGTAACCTTTGATCTATTTCTTTAACGAATCCACCAGAAGTTTTACCTGTGATTTCATCAAAAGTTTAATAACGAATTCCTCCAGGAATTGTACTAGGAAATCCTACAAGGATTCTATCAGGAATTTCATCACGAATTCATCCATGTCATGCTGCAGGAATTTCTTTAGGAAGTCTACCAAAATTTCTTCATGGATTTTATCGGTAATTCCTGCTTGATTCATCCAGCAATTTAATCAAGATTTTGTCCAGTGATTCAACTAGGAATTCCTGCAAGAATTCCTTTAGAAATTCCTTTCGAAGACCTCCCTTCCTTTAAAAGTTCTCCCAAGGATTCCATCAGGAGTACCGGCAATTCGTGGTAAATTGGTCACTAGGCGAATTTGATCAGTTCGGTATCAAAAAAACATTTCCTCCTAAAAATGCTGAAAGTTTCGTTGGCTCCACAGACATTCCATATTTTCTAGTTTATAGATGTCTAATGATGATTATGAAGTACCGCCGTGCGGGGTGACATTAGGCCTAGGAGGTGACTTTGACCGCCTCTTTCAATGCATCTCATGGCTAGTAGGAACGTCAAAAAACTAATATATGACTATCTATTGGCTATTTATAACGTTATTCTTGAAACATGGCACATTGTTTTTATTTTTATGGCATTAGCTTGCTGTAAAAATATTGGCCCAAAGTTACCCGGTATTTCATTTTTACAAGGTCAGTTTTGCATAGATATATTCACACTTTTTGAAGGTGTAAGCAATGCAGTTAGAAATTAGCAAACAAAATTAGCTCAAAAGGGATTTGTTTCTTCAGCAACATCCTTCATGAAGGTTTAAAGAATGAGTTTTCATATGGCATGATAAGTTTCTATTCACATTACAGTACTAGCGTGTTTGGAACATTTCTCAAAGTTTTTCCATAGTGATTTCCATATAAACCTACATTGTCTTTGGGCCACCTTTAAATCACCACCTAGAAAGCTGAAAATTTCACAGAACACAATTAAGTTGGTTAGGATGGTAAAGAGTATATGGGAGATTTTCAAACATTTTTAAAACTTGAATCGCCCTAAATGCCTACAAGTCAACTTTGAGTGTTTAAAATGTTGTGTCAGCTTAAGTATACTGAACTCATTTTTGGTATCATACAGCGTGGCAGGTATAGTTTTATTGCTCATAAAAACGTTAATTCTCAAATAATGTGCTTATTTAAAGGAAAATTTGGCGTAAAAGGCAGATTTTCAAAGATTATTTTTGCCAATGAAATGATCAAATACTCGAGTTGTAAAAAATTTGACATCATTTTCAGATTCAGGGGACCAAATTAAGAAGATAGGGAAATTTTTCACTCATAACCCTGTTTTTGTTATCAATTTCGCCCCAGTGCACAGTGGTCCAGGAATCAGTTTTACGCGGAAAGATTGCATTTTGAACTTTAGAACGAAACATTAGACAAAACCGGTCTTCTACAAAGTTGTTTGTATTAGTGAGGTCTTTGTTGCTGTTATTGAAAATTAGGGTGGACTACATTTTCATAGAAATTGTGTAACTAAACTTTCTTATTTGTAGAAATTATATTATATATGCTTTAGCAAAGTTGTAGACCATTCAATTTCAAGCAACTTTGACAAAAAAAGTTTTTTTGACCGATTTAGAGCTATTTTTCTACGGTGACATAGGGTGGCCCGAACAAAACTGGTTTTCTGGCTCTAGATTTTCAATTCAAATTTCTCATCAAAGTAGTCTATGAAACACTTTTAGAACTTTGAAAAATGCGTAATTTGGTGAGTGAAGAAAACTCGCTATCTCCTTCCGTTTGGGAGTTATTGTTGTTTTTCTCTCAAAAAAATGCCTACTTTGATTGTGAATATCTCTGATTGGGGCAAACAAAAAAAAAATATCTTTGACAACATAAAATGTTATATTGTATCAAAAAAATTACAGATGTGTATTTTTTAACTCTAACAAAATGCCCTGAAAAAAAAGGATTTAAAAGCAGAAAACTTTAATAACTTTTGAACTAAAATAGGTATCATCAATATTTTTGCATAAAAATTTGCGTTTTGTTAAGTTCTTAAAGTCGTCCATAGACCGCTTTGACGAGAATTCTGAAATAAGAAAGATAGGGCTTAAAAAACTATTTTGAAGATTTTCATAGTATGTATTTCTTTGTTATTTTGCATTTTGAGCATGATAATCAAATTTTAGACAAAAATGATCTTCTACAAAATTGTTTCTTAAAATGTAAGCTTCCATACTGTGTCATTTAAAACTAGGGTGGTCCACAATATCACACAAATCATATAAACAACTTTTTTATTTGCTAAAATACTGGTATATACTCTTAGGCAAAGTGGTAGAACTTGAAATTTTGACCAACTTTGCCAAAAAAAGTTTTTCTGTAGCTAAAAATTTGTCAAATCTAGAGCATTTTTTTCCTAATCATCGCAGGGGTGGTCCAACAAAACAAGTTTTTCAACTCTAATTTTTTTTTAATATTAGTTTCTTGACAAAGTCGTCTATGAACGACTTTTAGAACTTAACAAAACGCAAATTTTCATTCAAAAAGATTGTTGATATCTATTTTAGTTCAAAATTTATTAAGGTTTTTGTGATAAAATATATTCATTTGCTAAGACATTTTATTAGAGTTACAAAAATAACACATCTGTAATTTTTTTGATATATTATACAATTTTTATTTTGTCTTTCGAATGCCGTCAAAAGTTATTTTTATGTTACAATCAGAGATATTCTCAATCAAAGTAGGCATGTTTTTGAGAGAAAAACAACAATAACTCCCAAACGGAAGGAGATAGCGAATTTCTCTACTCACCAAATTACGCATTTTTTCAAAGCTCTAAAAGTGTTTCATAGACTACTTTGATGGAAAATTGAATTGAAAACTCTAGAGCCAGAAAACCAGTTTTTGTTCGGACCACCCTATGTCACCGTAGAAAAATAGCTCTAAATCGGTCAAAAAAAACTTTTTGTCAAAGTTGCTTTGAAATTGAATGGTCTACAACTTTGCTGAAGCATATATAATATAATTTCTACAAATAAGAAAGTTAGTTACACAATTTCTATGAAAATGTGGTCCACCCTAATTTTCAATAACAAGAAACAATGGACCTCACTAATACAAACAACTTTGTAGAAGAACATTTTGTCTAATGTTTCATTCTAAAAGCTCAAAATGCATCTTTCCGCGTAAAACTGATTCCTGGACCATAGTGCCAGTGTGTCATTTTGTTTTTTTAATATTATAACTATTTTAATGATTTGTTAAATTACTATTGCATTGAAAAGTCGATTACATTAACTGATAAAGATCAATAGGTGCTGATTTTGTCGAAATTTATTTGACCATATTTGAATTCCGAAGGATTAAAACAACAAAAAGCTATAAAATAGTGATCAATTGGCCCCCGGATTACGGGGTCCTAGAGTCCCAAGTCTAGGGATTCAGAAGTGGGGTTGGACATTTCGCATAAGGACGTTTGGCATAATCAAAATTATATGCCTTCTTCAAAATTCTATCTTGTTCTTATATGAAACTGCTTTATGCGAAACGTCCATTATGCCAAACGTCCGTATGCGAAACGTCCTTATGCAAAACGTCTTTATGCGAAATGGGTCGACCCCCATCAGGAGTAATTCTAGGGATTTAAACACGAGTTTGTCCAGGATTTCCATCAGGAGTGTTTCTAAAGATTCTATCATGAATTCCACGATGGATTCATTCAAGAGTTTCTATCAGGAGTCCCTCTAGGGATTCCATCGGAAGTTTTCTCTAGGGATTGCATTGAAAGTTCCTTCAGGGATTCCATCTGAAATTTCTATGGATTCCATCAAGAGTTTTTTCTGGAGATTTCATCAGAAGTTCTCCTAGGGATTCCATCAGGAGTTCCTTTCAAGGATTCCACTTGGAACTCCTCTAGGGATTCCATCAGGAAGTACCTGTAGCAATCCCATCAGAAGTTCCTCCAGGGAATCCATGAGAGTTCTTCTAGGGATTTCATCACGAATTCCTCCAATGATTCCATCAGGAGATCCTTAAGAATATCATAAACGAGAGATTTCGACTGATATGGGAGAATTGAAGGCTACTAATTACGGCGCTGAGGTCTTGGGTAATCAAAACGTCTGTTTTACATTTTCTTCCGACGTTTCGACTCTAATCCGAGTCTACTTTACACTGCCAGCTGGCAGTGTAACGTAGTGGCTCTATTAAGACAAACATTAAAAAACATAGGCTACAGTTCACTTAATAGAATTATCCGATGTATTTCCCCAATCTTGACGCCGACAGTTTTATGTTAGACCATATGAAATACGACTAAACAGAATTCTCCCCTGAAGAAGACTCAGATTAGAGTCGAAACGTGGGGCAAAATTTTTAAACAGTCATTCTGATTACCCAAGAATGCAGCGCCAAAACTAGTAGATCCACTTCAAGAATATCTTTAGGAATTTCTCCGAGGATTCCATCAGGAGTTCCTCTAGGGATTCTATCAGGAGTACTGTTGGGAAAATTTTCGGACCTTCTAGTAGAATCGCACGGTTGATGTCCTTGTGCCGAGTTCTTTAAGCTAAGGAGAATTTTATTAGTAATTGAGAGAGGTTAGGTTTAACTAGTTACTTACAAACTGGGTCTCCTTAGTTCTTCTATCCCAACAATATGCTTCCAGTGGTACTCTAGTGGTATAAAACCCTATAGAACAACATATGTAACTATCTTGGCATTAAGGGTAGAATAACTATTAACTTACAACCGATATAATAATCACCAGCAAACGTTAAATTCACTTTATAACAGACTGGTTCTGACTGTGCTAACCAATGCGGAAAACAATTCATTTGTATTTCAGGACTGGATTCAATAATTAATTAATCTACTACAACTTACAAGTGCAGCAAACCGGGTATTTTAGTCAATAAAATGCAGAACGATCCAAATACTTTTGTAAGCTTACTATTAACTTCGAGAAATAAATTTAGTTTCAATACAATATTCCTTCACCTATGACTTGCGAAAAAACATCTTATCTTCCTCATTCCCTGGCATTGACGTATGTCACGCATATAGACTTAAGGCCCAAACGCAATGATAGCGGAACGGCAACGGAATGCGGAACCGGTTCGCCATCATGAACTATAATCAGCTTGTCGACTCAGTGTTGATCCAATTTCATTCGTTGTTAGCTCAGTCGAGATGTTTTGATTTCATGCTGGCGAACCGGTTCCGCATTCCGTTGCCGTTCCGCTATCATTGCGTTTGAGCCTTTACGCATGACTCGAGACATTTCTGTGGTGTCAGTTGGTGCGCACACTGCGTGATCGAGGGTATCACGGTCAGATATTGTATTCAAATCCGCAGTGCTGCTAGCGTTGGCAACATCCCCCGACCCGTAACGCTCCTGTAACTCCGCTTCTGGTTTTGCGTTACCATTACCTTGCACCTGGAGCACTGCCAACTTGGTCGCCGGGCGACGGAACAATCCTCCAGCTGTCTGAACCATCGCTTGACGAATGCGACCGTCACTTCCTGGAATGACCGCTACCACCCGGCCTTTTGCCCATCCGTTGCGTTGACCTTCATCCCACGATCAGCACAAGGTCGTTCACCCTGAGTTTCTCGGCTTCGTTGAACCATTTGCTTCTGATGGCGATCGTCGGAAGATACTCTTTGATCCACCGCCGCCAGAATTGATCCAGGAGCTGCCTTGTCATGTTCCAATTCGTTACGAGTGACCTTCATTGTCTCCACCAACATCGTAGGAGGTTGAGCGATGCCATTTGAGCTCAACAAGATGAAGTGGTTTGGCGTCAGGGCCTCCTGGTTGACGTTTTCCAGAGGAATGGAGGTTAATGGTCTGGAGTTAACTATAGCTTCAGCTTCCGAAATGACAGTCAGCAAGGTTTCATCGTCCGGATGCCGATCGCTACATAATGAACCGAGTGCCACCTTGACGGATCTCACGAGTCGCTCCCAAGAGCCACCGAAGTGTGGTGCCGATGGAGGATTGAAGACCCATTTTGTATTGGTGTTCGGTGGAAGCTTTCCGCCAGTTTTTGCTCGATCGCTGATAACTGCTCTCGTAGTTCCCGACTAGCCCCCTGAAAATTTGTGCCGTTATCTGAGTGGATTTCGATGGGCGATCCACGCCGCGCTACAAACCGACGTACTGCCATCTTGCACGATTCCGTTGAGAGGGAATGAGCAACCTCCAGGTGCACGGCTCTCACTGTTAAGGCACGTAAACAAGGCCACCCAGCGTTTAACGCAGCTGCGTCCAATCCGGACCAGGGACAGGTCCAAAGTAATCGAGCCCCACGTAAGAGAACGGCCGCACCATGGCCGCTAGACGAGACTCTGGTAGGGGCGCCATCCTTGGTATCACCGGAACAGCTTTGTCGACCTTGCAAGTCTGGCATTCCTTCGCAACTTGCCTTATTACGGTACGCAGATTGGAGATGTGAAATCGTTGACGAACTTCGTTTAGTACCGTCGCATGATTAGCGTGAAGATATCGTCGATGATACCAGTCAACAATCAGCTTAGTGAGGTGATGATGGCGAGCAGGATAATTGGAAACTTGAAGTCGTACGTGACATATGGAACTGCGCCAATACGACTATCCACCCCGCATCACGCCATGCTCATCAAGAAGGGCGACAACTTGTAAACGGTACTTGTCCTTTCAATGTGTTTCTTCGGGTTCCCTTCCTTTTGTCTCAGCACGGTTACTTCATCCGGATATGCAGACGCCTGCACGGAGCACCATAGGCTGTTCTCTGCACTCTGCAGTTCTTCTTGGCACAGATATCCCGTCACTAACTCCTGCTTTTTGCTTCTGCGGTAAACAGTTCATGATGTAACGATGGACGTAAGCCACTGCTCTTAACAAACGTTCCCACTTGGAAAACTTGCTGATCTGGTAGACATCTTCGACAAGGTGTTCCTGGTGCACCATGCAGGGCCGCAATTCTTCATCCGTCTCCCAAGACTGCGTCGACCTTTGCTCCGGCCATTCTGTTTCAGGCCTGTGAAGAAAGTCAGGTCCACGGAACCAACGAGATGTTACGTCTACGCTGGGACCTTTTCCCCACTTGGTGGCGTCGTCGGCCGGATTATGTTGCGTGGGAACGTATCTCCATTCAGTGATTTCCGTTTTACTTAAAATTTCTCCCACGCGGAACGCCACGAACTGTCGGTAGCGACGATGTTGTGATTGGACCCATGCCAAAGTGGTTTTTGAGTCTGTCCACAATACACGGCGAGCTATCGAGAGCGTATGGTACTCCTTCACCGCTTTAGCTAGCCTCGCTCCCAGCAAAGCGGCCCATCAACTCAAGACGTGGAACCGATAAAGATTTCAATGGTGCTACTTTCGCCTTGGCCATCACCAGCGTAACGTGCACCCTTCCCATTATCGTGGCTCGAAAGTAGGCTGCGCAAGCAAACGCTTCCTCGCTGGCATCCGTGAAAACATGAAGCTCAACAGAACCGACCTCTGCTGCAGTGAAACCAGGAAAGTAAGATCTGTGAAGCCTCATCTGACCGACCTCCTCGAACAGTTTATCCACCGGAACCAGCGCAAACGGATGGGTTCCGTGACCTCGTCTCCCAATTGGTTTGATTGCGCCAGGTGTCCTGGATGATCATCCGTCCCTGGATCGTGATGTGTGACAGGATTCCCTGCGAGTCGAATAAGCTCATGACACAACGCAGGATGTTTCGCTTCGTTTGAGCAATATCGTGCATCTGCTGGTTGCTGTAAAAGGCAATGATGTCTTCTTTTGGCAACCACAAGAGGCCCAAGACTCGTTCGGCTCCGCTTTCTGAATCGATGCTGATAGCCTTTGGTTGTCCTGATCTGGGTTCCCCGACCCGTTTTAGAAGAGCGTCCGAATTAGAATGCCAGTTCCGGATGCAGAAGCCTCCACGAGCATGGACTTCCGTCCACTTCCAGCGCGACCTTGATCGCCTCCTCTTCAGTGTCGAAAACTGTCGAGGTAATCATCGACATAGTGTTTCTCCTTAATTGCTTCTTGCTGCCTCCGGGAACTCTTCTTCGTTTTCCTCTGCGTTACGATTTTTAATGTACTGAGCCTGGCAAGGAGAGCATGTGGCTCCAAAAGTACCAACATCCATCACGAAAGCCCTGACCGGTTGCGAAGGATGCTCTCTGTACAGGAACCGTTGGCTGTGCGCATCTTCCTGGCGTATTCTGAATTGGTGAAACATCTGTTTCAGGTCCCCGCACACAGCTACCGGCCGTTCTCGAAATTTGCATAGCACCGAAGCAAGAGGGGTCAGTAGGTCTGGTCCTTTCAGGAGTTTAGAGTTGAAAGAAACTCCCCCTACTTTCGCCGCCGCGTCCCAAACAAGCCTAATTTTACCCGGCTTCTTCGGATTCCTAATGGCACCCAATGGCAAATACCAAACCTTCTTAGGGTCTGTAGATTCTATTTCTTCCTTCGTCACCTCGTGGATATAGTCACTCTCCAGATACTCGCGGATCTGCTCCTGGACGCTAGTCTGCAGCACAGGATCTTTCGCCATCCTTCGCTCAAAACATTGTAGACGCCGCATAGCCATGGGAAAACTGTTCGGAAATTCCACATGGTCATGGCGCCATAGCAGGCCGGTCTCGAATCTGTTTGAAAACGCGTTTCGTTGTCGCTTCTAGGATCCGACGGGCACGCTTATCCTCCTCTGATTCCGGTCCTCTGTCAGCCGAAACACCGACGTTTTCAACCGTGAAATGTTGCTTGACGAGATCATGAAGGTGTTGATCCTGGCTTTCGCGTCGACAATCACATACGTGCAGCGTGAAATTCTTCGTCCTCACTCCTTCAGCAGTATAACCGTAAACCGACCAGCCAAGCCGTGTCTTGCTGGCCAGAGGGTCGCCTAGTTGACCCTCGCGCAGGCTCAACGTTGCAGTCAGGCTGGCATTGTTTGAACCGATTAGGATACCGGGCGATGCGGCCTCATAACTGGTGACCGGAAGACCGCGAAGGTGAGAATACTGCCGTGCTAAATCTCCGTACTTCAGCGTCTGTTTCGGTAGGTTGAGGCTAGAAACCGTCCTTGCGTCCTTTAGGGTGAACCGTTCGGTTTTGTCTTTTCCAGATATCTCCAGACGAATTCGTTGCGACTTCGGTTCCTGTCGAGTCACGTTGCTGGTCCACGTTAGACAAAGGGTAGAGGTTCACCATCGTCGATACCCAAGCGTTCCGCGATCGATTTCTCGACCAGAGTCATGTCCGATCCGTCGTCCAAGAACGCAAACGTCTCCACTGATTTTCCCTTCCACGTTAGCGTAACAGGAAGAATTCTAAATAGTGTAGCTTTCTTGGTAGCATGGTGCGCGTTTAGCCCTTCTTCGGAAGAATCATCCTGCCTTGTGGAGTTCTGACCTTCCTCGGTCGGTGGTCCATGCTTCTGCGCGCTGGAGTGCAACAGTTCATGGTGTCGCTGTTGACAGCCTTGTACGCCGCAAACCGCCTGTACCTTGCAAGGACGCCGACCGTGTTTACCCAGACACGTACGACAAAGGTGATGATCTTGGATGGTTTTCCACCGGCTGTCTACATTCCCACCTTTTAAACGTCGCACAATCTTTTACCTTGTGGTTACGCCCGCTACACGCCAAGCACAGCACTTCCTTGATCTCTAACTTCTTCGGCACATCTTCTGGGTTACTCTGCTTCGTGATTGGCTCACTGGCAGCGTGAGTGTTAAGGAAGCTTTTGTCCCTATTACGCTCTCCTCGTCCCGACCGCGACTGCTGCGAATCCGTAGTGACTGTAACGTCCGAAGCTGCTGCTACTAGCATGGACATGAATCCAGCGAAGGTACGTAGATCGGCCGTAGCAAAACTGTTGTTTGTACAACGCCCAGTTTAAGCGTTGCTGAGCGGGAATCTTGTCCACCAACTCTCGCAGTAAGACTGGGTTTAGAAAGATGTGCCATTTGCCCAGTTGCTTCAATATGGTCGTACAGGTTTTGAACCGCCATGCCGAAGGTAATCAGCGTTTCCAACCTATCCGCCTTAGGTGCCGGAGTTTCGCGAACTTTGTCCAATAATGTCTGAATGATCAGTTCCGGTCTGCCGTACAGCATGTACAGGGTGGACATCACTTGAGAGACGCACGCTGGAAGAAGTAAACGGCTTTTCACTGCATCGAAGGCTTTTCCTTGCAGCGCTCGTTGAAGTCGAGCCAAATTTTCCACATTTGAGTACCCGCATGCGGCCGTCGAATTGGTGTAAGCGGTGAAGAACAGCGGCCAATCTTCAGGATCCCCCCGAAACGGTGGGAGATCTCTGGGCATAACTTGTCTTGCCAACAACTGCTGCTGCGTTGGAACCACTGGGTACTGTAGCGGGAGTGATTGAGGCAAATTCACTGGATAATACCCGCCCATGGGAGATTGTGATATGGTAGGATTCGGATGTATTTTGGGTACACTTGCGTTAAATGTTAACCCCCCGAAGCCTGGTGCCTGCGGAATCGACGCTGTTGGGACCGTCGGGCAGGCCGTTACCACGTTAGTCGGACTTGCATTCGATAAACCCATGAGAGGTGCCTGAGTGCTAATGGCAACGCACTGATTTGTCTGGAGTGATCCAACCCAGGTTGCGTGTACCCATACAAAGGAATAGATGGCATAGTACTATACTGACCTTCAGACAAAAAACCTATGGGAACCCTCGACACACCGCTAGGCACTCCAAGCAGCAGTGATGATAGAGACGGATCGCATACGTACTGGTTGGCAGGACCTGTAGTCGTCGGTGTGGAACTGTTGAGTACGGGTGTAACGGATGCTGTCACTTGTGGCCCCGCGCGTCGCTGGTGTGACTGACAGATGTTCCATCTCGCCGATCATCCTTTCCAGCCAGCCTCCGACATTGTGTACCCGCCGACCGCGGAGGACTGCTCATTGAAGCTGTTTGCCGCCCCGCTGATGACACTTTGCAAGGCGTTATTCGTGAGCTGTCCCAGTAGTGCTTTCTTTCTCTCCAGTTCCTTTCTATGGCTGTCTTCCAATTTCTGCTCCAGGAATGCTCGATGGTCCTGAACCCATTGCAGGGCTTGCTCGCGCCTGTTCCGTTAGCAGAGATTGGCCATAGTTAGTCGTAGTAACTGTAGTCGTCGTTGCAGGTACCCATCCGGACGGCCCAGCGACGGCGGGCGACACCAGTCCAGGAGGTACAGTCGAAGATACAGTTGATAATCCCGCCGATGTGGCCAGCGCAAGCCCAGCAGTTGTGCCGAGCGACACCACGGAGGAAGTTGGAGCAACGGCCGGCAGTGATTCGGTGGTCCTAGGTGATGGGGACGTTGATTACAGTAGCTGGGAATACTGGATCGCTTCCGTATAGCTCCCCGATCCTAGTGGACGATGGCAAAGCCGCACATCGTGCACACATCCAGCTTTCGTTGGCCACCGCTGATGTTACTCCTACGCACTGGGTAGTGATACCATTCCTGGCACACCGCACAAAAGACCATATCGTCCACGTTATTCGACCTCCGGCAGAGCTTGCAGTCGAACCGATCCGTTTCGGGCATCTTTACTCTTGATGTTCGAAGCAGTTTCTTAAAGATTTGTTGGGAAAATTTTCGGACCTTCTAGTAGAATCGCACGGTTGATGTCCTTGTGCCGAGTTCTTTAAGCTAAGGGTAATTTTTATTAGTAATTGAGAGAGGTTAGGTTTAACTAGTTACTTACAAACTGGTCTCCTTAGTTCTTCTATCCCAACAATATGCTTCCAGTGGTACTCTAGTGGTATAAAACCCTATAGAACAACATATGTAACTATCTTGGCATTAAGGGTAGAATAACTATTAACTTACAAACCGATATAATAATCACCAGCAAACGTTAAATTCACTTTATAACAGACTGGTTCTGACTGTGCTAACCAATGCGAAAACAATTCATTTGTATTTCAGGACTGGATTCAATAATTAATAATCTACTACAACTTACAGTGCAGCAAACCGGGTATTTAGTCCAATAAAATGCAGAACGATCCAAATACTTTTGTAAGCTTACTATTAACTTCGAGAAATAAATTTAGTTTCAATACAATATTCCTTCACCTATGACTTGCGAAAAAACATCTTATCTTCCTCATTCCCTGGCATTGACGTATGTCACGCATATAGACTTACGCATGACTCGAGACATTTCTGTGGTGTCAGTTGGTGCGCACACTGCGTGATCGAGGGGTATCACGGTCAGATATTGTATTCAAATCCGCAGTGCTGCTAGCGTTGGCAACAAGTACCTTTCCATCAGAGTTTTTTTTTTTGGAATTTCATCAGGAGCTCCACCAGGGATTCCATTGAGAGTTCCTACAGGGACTTCATCAGGAGTTCTTCTAGAGATTCCACCTGGAATTCCTACAGGGGTTGTTTCAGAAGTTTCTCTACGAATTCCATCAGGTGTTCTTTTGGAGATTCTCCCAGAGATCATATCAGGAATTCCTCAAGGAAATGCATCAGGATTTCTTTTAGGGATTGCATAAGGAGTTTCTCCTGGGATTGCATCGAGAAATTCTTTAGAAATTTTATCAGTAATTTCTTTAGAAATTCAACAGGCGTTCCTACAGAAATTTCATAAGGAGTTCTTCTAGAGAATACATCAGAAGTTTCTTCAGAAATTTCACCTGGAATTCCTTCAGGGATTGCATAAAAAGTTTCTCTAGGGATTACATCAGAAGTTCATCTAGGGATTCTATCAGGAGTTCCATCAGGAATCTTATTATGAATTCCTATTGGGATTCCATCAGAAGTTTCTTCACAGATTTTACTTGGAATTCCTATAAGAAGTTCCTTGGAGAAAGTCTTTTAGAAATTTCTCCAAGTATTTCATCAAGACTTCCTCAAGAGATCCCAACAGCATTTCTTGTACTTTTCGGACTTCCATCAGAGTTCTTCTGTGGATTCTATCATGAGCTCCTCCAGGGATCCTATCAAGTTTAAAAAAGAAAAAAAGGACCTTTGAAGGAAGCACCACACTAGACAACAGACTAACATGCAACGCCACAATATTCCTAAATAATGAAAGCGGTGGTTAAAAGGCTCTACAGATGAGGAAAAAAACGCCAGTTGGCACAGTCGAAATTTGTTCCTGACGAAACATTTTCCGGACTGAAGCGGGAATCGAACCCACACTCCTTAACTCGATGTGGCTATAGGCTTGGTAACACTAACCGCACGGCCACGAAGTCCTCGAAGAGTTCCTTCAAAGATTCCTCCTGGATTGCCTCCAAAGATTCTATCAGGAATTCCTCCAGAGATTATATCAGTGGTTCCTCAATGAATAGGGTCCTAAGGCCCTGTCTCAATTTTAGCACCAAACGCTTAAGTTTAGGGCAGAAACACATGTTTACTCAATTTTTAAATGTTTTTCATTGTGTTAGAGATTCTTTAGGTTGGGAACCACTATTGTCCCCAACCGGGCTTTGTCCTGGGCCTCAGGGTCGTTTTGATGGCTCCAAGAGGAAATTGGGGGGTGGTTGGAAAAACTTCCCTTTAAAAACTCAAAACGTAGTCCTACGTCGAAATCCTTTTTCAAGGTGGACCAAATACAAAAGAAAAGGAGGCAAAAATAGGGCTCAGCTCGAAAATTAAAAAAAAGGTAGAAATTTCTTAAAGCATAATTTAGATTTCTATAATTTCCGCATTTCTTTTATAAAGGAAATAAGGTTTGGGAGTTTGGAATAAAGATATAACACACCTTTAGCGTCTCGACGCAGCGGTTGCTCTTCTTCGGTCGGCTTGCTTCGGCGCCTACCAGCGCGGACGGAACCTTGTCCATGAACCCGTCAACTTCTCTCCACTCCAGGAACAGGTGGCATGTCCGTCGGGGCGTATCGGAGCCATGTGAGGAATATGTTTGGGGACCTTCTCTGGGCTGGGGTGGTCGTCTGTCCTGCAGCGATGGGAGGGAGTGATTCACTGGACCGGGGTGAAAACCAGTCGGCCGGATCGGCGTCTTCAATTCCCAGATCGATTTGTGGAAGATCCGGAGCCACGATCGGGTCTGGCCAGCAGGATCACACTAGCACACCAGCGTCTTCACCAGATACTCCACTTCTTCAGATCAGCACCACTCAGAGGACTTCGACACTGAACACTTTACCGGGCCGCACTACAGAAAAACGTGGCGCACTTACGGCTTTCCCGTGTAGTTTTCTAATGGCGGTTCACTGTGTAAAAATATAAAGCGAAAAGAAACGGAGTGAATTCGCGAACACTTCTGGTGCTGATGGTGGTTCACCTAATAGAGAGCGATCCCACGGTGGTAAACAGTTTTATTACGCCGTCGGCGTCGATCGGCTACCAGCGTCGTGGCGATGACAGTTGTGGGCCGCTGTGACTAGTTGTGGTAGCCCGTAACGGTGGTGTTGGTAGTGGGCGTTATGATGGAGGTTGGGGTGTTCAAGAGAAATGCATTCGATGTTTTTTTTTTCAATTCAGTTTTGGATTACGGTTGAGTTCAGTTTTGTTTTTCGCTTATTAATAAATTCAAATTCCTATTTCCTAATTAAAACTACCTTAATATTTTCAAGAGAAGAACAGAGTACTATTTACAAGATGAAATATTTACAAAAAACAAATGTAACCTTTTTGGGAGGTTACAATTGGTTTATGATTTATGATTGGTTTGGTTTTATGATTTTTGAGATTTTGTCACACCCTTTGGTTTAAACTCAAATGTTGGGTATATTTTGTTTTCCGTGTCCCTTCCAAAATGTCAGATAGGAACAACCCCAGTGTTAAAACTATATGCCCTGTGGCATTTTTGTCGAAAAAGTGAATGTCAAACAAGATCACAAGTGTCAAGGTTAATATTTGGAACCATTTTTAAAATTGAAGTTTAAAAATGTTATAGCCGTTATTTGAGCTCGAAAACTTGCTAAAGTAGTTGCAATAACATGCTCTTTCGTATTATTAAATATAAACAAGAATTCATTAAACATTTTAGGACCCAATTCCATCAGCATTTCTTCTTGGGATTTTATAAGGAGTTCCACCAGGCATACTGTCAGGAATCCATCCAGGGAATTCCAGGGATTACATCAGGAGTTCTTTTAGGGATTTCATCAGGAGCTCCTCCAGGGATTGCATTAGCAGTTCTCTAAGACATTCCATTAGGATTTCCTCCAGGAATTCTATCAAAAGATTATCTAGGGATTCCATCAGGAGTTTCCCTAAGTCTTTCAACAGGAGTTCTTCTGAGAATTTCATCAGGAGTTCCTTCAGAGATTCCACCTGAACTTCCTACAAGAGTTCTTTCAGAAGTTTCTCCTGGGGTTCCATGAGGAGTTTCTTCGGAGATTCCTTTAAAGATTATATCATGATTTCCTCTAGGAATTCTATCAGGATGTGAGGGTTTGATCGCCTTATCAGGAGTAGATCCTTCGGGGAATCTTTCGGGGAATTTCATCAGGATTGATGGAATCCCTCCAGTCCTCTAGTGGAATTAAATGGTATAGTACTAAATTAGGTTTTTCATCTACTTATAGGTATTCCACTAAACAGCTCGAAGATTTATTATCATCAAGGCGTTATTACATTGATGAATGTTTGCCCTTTACTGGCATATACCATGTCCGAAACATAGTTTTGGGAACTTGTAATCAGAAGACACAGTGTGTTTGTTTGACAAATTGAGACATGAATTTGCGAAAAAATACGCGTTCTAGTAGGACTCGAACTCACGACTCCGTGTACGCTAGACCGGCGGTCTAGAATCTTAAGGTGTTTTGTAGCTTAGTTGGTTAAAGCGCCGGTCTAGCGTACTCGGAGTCGTGAGTTCGAGTCTCACTAGAACGCGTATTTTTTCACAAATTCATGTCTCAATTTGTTAAACAAACACACTATGTCTTCTGATTACAAGTTCCCAAAACTATGTTTCGGACATGGTATATGCCAGTAAAGGGCAAACATTCATCAATGTAATAACGCCTTGATGATAATAAATCTTCGAGCTGTTTAGTGGAATACCTATAAGTAGATGAAAAACCTAATTTAGTACTATACCATTTAATTCCACTAGAGGACTGGAGGGATTCCATCAATCCTGATGAAATTCCCCGAAAGATTTAGGGGATCTACTCCTGATAAGGCGATCAAACCCCAAGAAGACATCCTGATAGAATTCCTAGAGGAACTTCAGGGAGAATCATGATATAATATTTAAAGGAATCTCCGAAGAAACTCCCAAGTTTCCCAACTCCGAAGTTCCCAAAACCAAGGCGTTATTAACCAAACTTAGTAAATATATTTCTTATTGCACAGGTGGTTGGTTTGGGCTCGTGACGCTTCTGTCTTTGTGAGAATTTCAAAAGGAATTTCTAGAGAAAACCATGTAGGAATCCCTGAAGGAATGTTTGAATTAATCGCTGAATGATTTTCTGGAGGAATTCCCCGGAAAATATTTGATAGGAGCAATTCCTGGTGGAATTTTTGATGATTTCCTGTAGTTATTTCTTAGGGGCCTTCCTTAGCCAAGCTACAAAGCAAAGTCATGCTGAAGGTGTCTGGGTTCAATTCCCGTTCGGTCCAGATTTTTTTCGTAATGGAAATTTCCTGGGCTTCCCTGGGCATAAAGTATCATCGTATTCGCCACAAGCTATATGAATGCGAAAATTTGCAAGTTTGGTAAAGAAAATTAATAACTGTAGAAGTGCTCATAGAACACTAAGCTGAGAAGCAGGCTTTGTTCTATTGAGGAAGTAATATCAAGAAGAATAAGAAGAAGTATGGTTAATTCCTGGGCCTCGTGGCCGTGTGGTTAGTGTTATCAAGCACTTAGCCGCATCGAGTAAAGGAGTGTAAGTTCGATTCCCGCTTCAGTCCGGAAAAATTTTCGTGAGGAATGCTAGTCCGTTGTCTAGTGTAGTGCTTCCTTCAAAGAATAAATCGTCCACTGGAAGCATTGACGTGCAGGTTTTTTAAAAAAAAAGGTATGTGCAAAGGCTAGATTCGTACCCAACACTCTTAGCATGGTCGTGCTGAATAGCTGCGTGTGCACCGCTACGGCTATCTGGGCCTAGAACATCATGAACGTTAATTTTCACCTATACCTTTTCAAGATTTTGAATATCTTCATCATTAATCAGGATTTTTCCTTTATTTTTAATTTTCACTTTAGCAATGAAATAAATAAATCAAAATTTTTGTTATAACAATGTATTCTTTGAATTGTTGTGAAAAACTGGTCATAAGAAGAGTTTGCTGTGTTCGACAAATATACTGCTAAGCAAATTTTCAGGAATTATCAACGATCCGGATGCTCTGACGGATCAACACGACTTCTGGCGATGGTGCTTCGATCAGAAGATGACCCTCGTGTGCTACAAGGAAGGATCGGATGAGATCATCGGTACCAATTTGCTGCTAGTGAAATCAATTAACGACGCTAAGAAAACTATTACGGTGAGCTTCAAATCAGACTTTCTTCAGGAATCGACCGCAATCTTAAAGCATCACCGTTAAAGGTTCGTAGTCAGTCTACCCGAGATATCATAGAAATCCACGAATACATGATGACCGTGCGATTCAACGTCTTCGAACGCCTTCACGTGGATCGATATCTTACGGCTGTTGGGTTGGCCATCAATCGTCGCTACCGAGGGCTTGGAATTGCAACGGGAATGCTGCGCGCCAGGATTCCGATGTGCCAAGAATTCCAGATACCTGTGACCGTTACCGACTTTACCGCTCAAGGGTCGCAACGTGCTGCCGAAAAGGCCGGTTTCCAGGTCGAAGGGGAAGTTACGTATGATGAGCTTGCCAAGGTAAGGCCTAACTTTGCTTATCGTGGAATAAAAGACAAAAGTCTTAAGATGATGAGTCTATGGGTGAATCTCCAATAAATCAATCTCTTCCAAACGGATGCAGTATTCTTGTTTCCGAAAACCTGCCCTTCATCAGCGAATACAACCTCGCACAGGAAATTAGGTTTAGGATTGCTATCAGCGATTGACTGGAGAGGTATCGGCATCGCTGTGACACTTGAATCCAAATCAGCAGACCCGTTATCAGCAATGACAAACGAAAAAACAATAATTCATTCACCAAGGGACGGGAACTTGACCGCACACCATTCGATTTCGGTTCTCGACCGATGATAAGGCCAACGAACGGTAGATTTGTTCAGTTTTGAATTAGAACTGATTGCAGATGGTTTGGAAGCGTCCAGCAGAGGTTCCCTATCCCAAGGTTTGGCACAGGTTCCAAGCCAAGGGTTTACAGGAGGATGGCCAGTTGGAGTGGTATACGGTGCAGGATCTTCCGGAGGATCGTTTCGAGGATGCCATCCGGCACATGAGCGAGCACTTTGCGCGCGATGAGCAACTGAACAAAGCTAAGGGACTTGATCAGGATGTGATTGGCATGGAAGAGGTGGTACAACTGTGGAAAATCATGCTTCCTGAACGATTGTCTTTGGTTTGCTTCCGAGAGGGGTCGGATGCAATCGTGGGAGTCAACATACTAGGAGTGGCTTCCAAATACGATAAGGACGAACTCAAGGTGAGAAATTAGCTTACTGACCAAGAAGAAATGTTCAAGATATATTCATCTGTTTGATTTCAGCTCAAAAGCGATATCTTCCGAACAATCATCGCTACGATTGAGTACATCTCCCACCAGGCCAACGTGTTCGAACGTTACGGAGTGGATCAGTACCTGAACGCGATGGGCCTGTCGGTGGACCCAGTCTATCGGGGGCGTGGCATTGCAACCGAACTGCTTCGAGCAAGAGTTCCCCTTTGTAAGGGAATGGGTTTGAAGTTGACCTCGACATGTTTCACGGGGCCCGGATCACAGGCTGCTGCCCGGAAGGCTGGGTTCGAAGAAAATTTCAACATCACCTACGCAGAACTGGCAAAAGTTGATCCTCGCTTTGTGTACCCTGGACTTGATGAGAAGAGCTGTAAATATATGAGTTTGAAGATTGATTAACACACGAAAGGGGTCGTCCATGAATCACGTTAAATAATTTTGCTCAGGTTTAGAACAACTACCATAAGGTTTATCGTGGTCTTCATCTAAGCTTCTATCCCAAAGGCCAACCAGTTTGCGACATGCCCTCTCCATCGTACTCTTTGAGCTTGGCCACCTTTAATGTAAGGATTCACATTAAATTTTCGCTTGTGGTCCATCCTCCGACGCCATACACCGTTCACCTGTACACAGCCAGCTATGTTTCGAAGAACTCGGCGCTCGAAGACTACAAGTCCTTTTTCAGCATGGTTCAGGTCTCATGTCCATGAAAGACCACCTGTCGTATTGGCGGTGGTACATACATTTCGCATCAAGACGTTTCAGATATTGCGCGTTGCAAGAAAAAATTTGATTCCTGGTAAATTCAGAACGATTTATCTCAAAAATTTCCATCAAAATCATCGTAGTAGCCCCTGATTTTGCATTTTTTATGGGGCTCTGCACAAAAATCAGTCGCTCTCTTTCGCTCTTTCATGAAATTAGTAAACAACAAGGCCAGTAAACGTCAAAATCCCATGCAAAATAAAAACAATGCAGATGCCCATGTGCTGCTCCTTTGGACTTTGAGCAGTTCCAGTCAAATGCACCGAAATGAATGCTACAAATACCGTTTTAATTCATATTACGGACAGCTTTAAATTCCGGACACTCAACTTTGTATGGGAAAAGTTTCACATAAAATGTTTCAATTTTTGCCGTTCAAAAGGGTTGTGCTACTTTTCCCCGAATGTCGTTTCCCCAAAGTGATGATGTCCTATTTTTTCACTATGGAATTTGACAGCTTAAGCTGTGCCTCCTTATCGGGAGCATAATTTATACTCCAGAGTCAAATTTCACTCACACACCTATGAATTATGGTTTTTTCGTTTGTCATTGGTGATAACGGGTCTGCTGATTTGGATTCAAGTGTCACAGCGATGCCGATACCTCTCCAGTCAATCGCTGATAGCGATCCTAAACCTAACTTCCTGTGTATATATATATATATATATATATATGTAGGTTTAGGATCGCTATCAGCGATTGACTAGAGAGGTATATATATATATATATATATATATATATATATATATATATATATATATATATATATATATATATATATATATATATATATATATATAAATATAATTGAAAGTGGAGCTGATAGGGTTGAGAATCGCTTTATGGGATATTTGAAATGTTACAGGGACGTGATCAGAATCAAAATCAGCATGAGTAACTAATTGGCTACAAAGATGACTAGAGTCAGTTAAGACCAAATCAATCGTAGATGGATTTCTAGAAGAGGAAAATCATGTAGGGCTATCAGGGTATTGAATTGAGAAATATCCTGAAGAGCACTCATCAAATAAATGTTTGCCGTTGGAATTACTTTGAGCATTATTCCATGGCCGATGTTTCGCATTAAAGTCACCAATGGCAAAAAATTTTGCGAGTCAATTTTCGCAAGTCAGTTTGGAGCAAATTAACTTGATGTGCATTAGAAAGGCAAACAGGCAGCTATGAAAGTATATTTACCAAACTGTGTTTCAACAGAAACACCTAAAGTTTCCAATGACGAAAACAGTTGATGTTTTATACGCCTATGAATGATGATTGCAACTCCTCCACATGCCCCATCAAGTCGATCATTACGATAAACAAAAAAAGTTAGGATCTTTTTTAAGTTTGGATCCAGGTTTTAAATATGTTTCAGTACACGCAAATAAATTTTGTTGTATGATCTACCGAATCCATGGTCACTGAGCAGTGCAGTAAACTTGACTATGTCCATAGTAGCATCCACTACAAAGCATTGTATTTCAATCCGTGACACCCACCGAACAACAAAGTGTGGTCAAAAGTATGATGCTAAACTTCTCAAATCAAGAATGTTTCTAGTCAAAAATACTACAACTCTGGTTAAATCAACAGAACAAATTTTCTTGTGTAGTGATGTTGACTATGTTTTGGTAGAGTTAACAGATTAATGTAGTCGGTTGAAAATCGTTGGTGCAGTTCTAAATTTTGCCATGAATTCAGTAGTTTCTACAATAAAATTCATTTCAGTGTAATAACTGCTATATGCACGTTATTAACTGTAAGAAAATTAAACAGCTCGTCCTCTTTACCATTCAAAGAACGAGCATTCCAATTTAAAATATTTAAATTATTATTTGTTGGATCCATTAGAAAAACGTAATCAAATAACAATTTAATTAGTAAATTTTTCAGTTAGAAAATTAAAATCAGAGGCAGACATATCACTTGAATTGGGTACATTTGATGATTTCCTATTAGAATTTTCGTTAGACGAAGAGGCGGAGTAGATGTTACCTGTGGCGGTAGGGTTTTTCCATATGATTTGAAACAAGTAGAATGGGTAGGGGCAATGGGGCAATATGAACATACGGGGCAATATGAGCCCCCGCTTCGTCATGAAAAGCTTATAATTTTAGCAGTTTTTAATTAAGCCTATAAGACAATTATATATATAATTCTGGTAAATTTTACCAATCCATTGAGACTTGTGATCATTATGAACAGTTCGTGAGCAAAACTAGATTTGTTCGTAAACAAAATTATTGAAAAACAATACATTATTTTCAAGATGGAGAGGCGGGGCAAAACGAACCACCTAGATTTAAGCAAAACAAACGATATTTTGAACATAAAAATGCATTGCCTAAATATACCAGATTATTTTTTTACTGCATAGTCATCTCTATGCACCATTATAAGTGGAACACTTTGTTAGAAAATACGTTGACCAAGTATCGCAATATAGTACTAGTATAACATGGTCTGTTTACTATGTATTATGTATCTTTAAAAAATAAGCCGCTAGAATCAACAATTTCAAACAAAGCTAATACAATTTCCTTTCCAATAATGTACTCTTCACCACTAACTCTTCTCTACCCTTTTTAATAGAAATCATTCGATTGAATGAGGTGGCTCATAATGCCTCATATGGTTAGTGACCACGTAGAAAAACATGATTTTCCAAAAAGTTCCTGAAATAATTTGCAAGTTGATGTTAACATTAATTATCTACGTAACATGGAAGATAACATTTTATAGTACAAGTCACTTGCATTTAAACCATAATTTTTGCTGTTTTTCTATGCATTCCATGACGTTTTCCTTAGGCGGTCCATATTGCCCCGATCACCCCTACTCATAGTACGAATAGTGGAGGAGTTCAAATTACCTGCTACGATATCGGCAAAGAATTTTCCGTGGGTAGATACATTCGATATTAAAAGATTCGAAGGGCGACCCGACGGATTGAAATTAATTTGTGAATGAGCATGATTATGATCTTTCTGATGGGTATGATTCTTGATCAAGCGATCGTTAACTGAAAAATGTGCATTGTTCGATAGGCAAATTCCGGAAACGACCGTTATCGTAACGGATATTATTTTTCATCTGCCTGGCACGAGCCTCGACGACTTGCCTACGCGAAGGGCAAGCTCAAAAATTGGGACTTATGATTGCCCATGCAATTGGCGCATATGAACTAATCGATGATTGTATAATATTTTGCGGTAATCCACTTCGCGGTGTACCATTTGGCAACATGCCACTTCGCGGTCAGTACCATTTTGCGGTGTACCATTTCGCGGTATGTACCGAGATGTTTCATCTATCTTGACATTGCAATTTGAAGGATTGCCTGTGTTCAAAAGAAGGGTAAATCACCAATGAAAATGTTACTAGTAATAATGTCAACCATTTTCAGTGCAACTCGTAGGGAAAACCATACCGCGAAATGGTTTACCGCGAAATGTCGGACAACCCTAATCGATATCTTCCTTCACTGGACAGACGTCCTTGGCGTGAGAAGAACCTCCGCAAATCATGCATTTAACGTCCATGCGACAATTTTTTGTACCATGACCCCACTTTTGGTAACTACGCTGCCCATAAACGCATAATTGTCCCATGTGAATAGGAAATCCAGCAAACATGGGACTGACATGCGTTTATGGGCAGTACGGCACTGAGTGGGGTTCTGGTTATTTCCTCCAGGTTTCTGGAAATGTTCTCATGTCACATAAGTCGTTCAGTTTTGTTGTCATAAGTAAAAAATTTGTGCTTCTTCTCTTCAAGATGTTTGAAAAGAAGTTCGCGATCTTTAAGAGTTTCCGGCAAAACGCGACAGTCTCCTTACTTTGCGATTTGGAAGGAGACCTTTGTAACAAATGTCTTTGTTACATTAAGTTTAGTTATAAATTAGTTATTGATTGTTTGATCAATTTAGTAATACTTCTTTTAATTCATTTATCAATTTTAGCGTGTTATGTAGCCGCTTTGTAGAAGGCAACATTATTTGTGATGTATTAAGCCAACTGTTGTCAAGTAGCCTCACTACGGGTTTAGTACCAAAACGATAAATGTCTGAGATAGGTGGGTTGCCTACTCACAGGCGAAAACATGCTCGACTCAATATGGAATAAGCTTAGGAGTGCTAGACTTTTGCCATTCAGCCCGAAACCGGAAACCCTTTTCCTAGCCAATCCAAATTCATCTAAAAATTGAAAAGAAAAACCGGAAACCATCTTTGGACCAATCAGAAAACAGGGCGGTATACAATATACAGTTGTGGGCAGATCTCATTTTGGTGGAAACCGTGGTGAAGAAAAGTTGTTAATTCTAAACCTAAAAGCTATTACAAAAGTGATTGATTCAAAACCTAAAGTTGATATTAGCCTGAAATACGGTGAATTATTGTACTAGTCTAGTTTGTTTTCGGAAGTGGTTTTAACGTTAAAAAGAGTGTGAAGCAAAATCGGTCGTACTTAAAGGAGGCTAAACCCATTCAACGTGGGT
The DNA here is from genome assembly GCF_002204515.2 of Aedes aegypti. Taxonomy (NCBI): domain Eukaryota; kingdom Metazoa; phylum Arthropoda; class Insecta; order Diptera; family Culicidae; genus Aedes; species Aedes aegypti. The sequence goes on along the minus strand of NC_035107.1, from coordinate 222,049,249 downwards.
GTTTGTCTGGAGCCCATTGTACGTGCCCGTTCCACGCTCGGTCGTCGCTAGGGGGGCAAGCAGCCGTCCACCACCCTCCGAGACGCCAATATACCCGAAGAATCTGCTGTGCGGCCTCTCTAGAATACGACGATTCTCGAACCTCTCCGAAGAACAACAAGTGCGTCGACGCCACGTGAAGCCAACCGTCGTTGGAACCCAAGCCAGCTGGCCAGCAAGTAAGCCCGTTCTTGTGCACTCTTTGACTCGAGCTCTGAAAAGAATTTTTGAAAAATTGTACATAAATGTAAATAAATTAGTAGATAGCTATCTTAGTTACTAGTTTTGCTCTTACACTCTTTCGTTGAAAATTAAATACTTTAACTTGAATTTGTGCTTACTTTTTTTTTATTAATTACTTTGGGAAACGTTTTAGAATTAAGTTTTGAATTTGATCTCTCATTGATTTTTTAGAATTATTTCTTTCGTAGTAACTCCTTTAGGTCTAAGTAATTAACCATCCGCCTCCATCAGTGCTCGAATGGTGTGATATGGGTTCGAGTAGTTTATTCGATAGTTCGGTTTTTCATTTGGTAGTTTTCTGATTGGTTTTTATGGTTGAATTTTGGTATTGAATTGGAAGTGAGTTTACGGTGATTGGGAATAACTACCTGCCCTCAAAAAAGAGTCTTGGCCGGACATTAACAGTACTAGTGATCCTTCAGTTGAAGGTGGCGCTTAAATCACTAGCGATAGGTAACCAAACACGTGGCTTACGACTATTTTCGATCGATAAGTCGACTCATAGGTTACACCTTGATTCCCCTAATGGAGTTCAAGATCTCCTGCCTAAATCCCCCAAATTCGGAACAACTGACCACGACAGGCGTCACTCTTAGCTTCCTCACTTGAATCAAAGAGCCTGGGCTAGATTATTATTATTATTTATCTTTATTAGAGCGCAGTTTGTTATGATAACTTGACGACAAAAGGTTAATCGTTGTAGCTATGATCGCAGGATAAAGAACAACCGCGATGCATCATTTATTTTGTCATGATCACTAGATTTCCGTCCTTGTTAGAGTGGCTTTTCGCCCTTAGCGAGTTCGCCACTTGATAATATAATGGGCTAGAGACTGTTTCGATTTGGTGTTCGGAAAATTGGTCTAGAGCATCGAACTGATTGCTCATTTCGATGCAATTATCAACATTATTCATTTCACCCTTGGAAGAAAGATCGCATTCCGGAAAAACGTCCTTTCTTCCATTCTTGCCACGTTTTGTGACAGCAAAACCCACTTTTTTGGAAGGAAGTTGTGAATTCAGAGATTCGCCCTTCCTTTTGTTTGTAGTTGCAATCATGTTTAGTGAATAAACGAAAGAAGACGTGACCTCCTAAGAGGTTTTTTTTTCCCCAAGACGGTGTCCAAGAAGGATTACCACCATTAACTTTCGCCAACGGGTCCAACGAAACATCGAAGGCACGGGTCCAAACAAGGATCGTAAAGGGATCAATATTAGAAAAAATAATACTGAAAAGTACTGCTTTATTGCTTTAGGTAGTTTTAAACTTCCAAGAGCAGAGAGAATTCGTGTACGCACAACACTATTCGTGTACGATTAATTCAATCATTCTTGAAACACTCCCATTCACATGACTTGCCTTTATGGACCGGTAGGTCTAATCCAGACAACTAAAAAAAAACGAAAGAGGTATTTTCACAATATTGCTATCACTAAGTGAAAGTCAAAGCAGCTTCCGGTTTGTTCATACTTTATTTTTGTTACTCAGAGAAATTCGCGATTACCACGGTTTCCCATTACACAGTTAAACGAAATAGTTGCGTCGTTATATGGTCGTTCAAACTTCCACACTTAAAATTAACACTCTAATTTATCATCTATCGATTTTCTGCCATCTTGCTTACTTATCCGTTTTCTTTTTTTGTTTATTAATCGTCTGATATTGGTTATTGAAAATGTTAAAAATATACTTTGAATTAGGATATATCTTCTATACCCAGGTTCGTAGGATTCTGCCCTGCTTAGGATCAATTGATCCTAACGAACGGCATATCTTGTCATCAGCTTACACGTCCTTCGCTTAAAACCTACAGAGTAAGGAGGATTTCCATCCCGTGTGAATTTTTGCACAGTTATTAGGTTGATTTGGAAGAAGTCCCCCAATTTTACAATTACGCGAAGCAGGAAAGGATCATGTAGATTTCCCATCCTAATCTAGGAAATGCGGTTTCAAATACTTGAGCATACCGAATGTGCGGAACCGTTTGACGCCGATGACTTTCTGCAGCTCGGAGTCGCAGATGGCGTACTGCTTGTTCTTCGGGTCATACAGATTGCGCTCCTTGATGATGGTCCAAACCTTCTTGACCACTTCGTGCCTCGGCAGAGCATCAGCTCCGCAAATAGCTGCCAATTCCGGCGATAGGTTGTAGGGACGAGTGAAGCCCGTTCCCTTGCCCTTCTTGGCTCCGGGGGCCTTCTTGGCCTTGGCCGGCTTCGATCGCTTCCAGTCTTCGTCCGAATCGGAATCCGAACCCTTCTTCTTGCGACCAGCCTTCTTGGCTCCGGCTTTGGGACCCTTGTTCGGCTTGTAGTCATCGTCCGATCCGCCATCGGATCCTTCGGATTCTTCCTCGCTGTCCGATCCGCGCTTCTTCTTTTTGGCCGGGCCTCGCTTGGCCGGAGCACCCCGCTTGCCCTTCTTCTTCTTATCGTCTTCGGAATCTTCCTCATCCTCTTCCTCCTCCTCGTCTTCGCTTTCCTGCTTCTTCTTCTTCGATTGCTTCTTTTTGGGGGCTTCCTCTTCCTCCTCCTCGTCCTCTTCCTCTTCCTCACCGGATTCGTCCTGTGCGTTAACGTACTCCATGACGAGGTCGTCCACTTCCTTCTTGCGGGCGGACAGATCACACTTCAGGTTGGCCTCCAGCTGGAGACGAACCTTTTTGGCGGCTGTTTCCTCCAGGTTGGCATCCTTCAGGATGGCTGGAATGGTAAGGAAGGTAGGACTGCTATAGACATTCAAAATTAAATATAAAAAATTAAAATAGGGGGTAAAATAGGGAGCATTTCATTTGGCCTAAGATCATTTGGTTCAATGGACATTTGGCATAACTAGAATTATATCCCTTATTTCAAAAAATACCTTTTATCGATGAAAAATTGTGAGCATTAGCATGAGCATTCATGACCGTACAATTTGTAGTTGCTACTCCGTGATTGACAAGAATCATCGAAATTGTACAGGGAATCAACAGATGTAGCTTGGGAGTAGCATACCATCTTCAATGTACATTTTCGAGCACTATGAAATTAGTAATGTCACTAACGGTGCCGGCCACGTCCTTACGGTCATCGGGGAAGGGAAGGAATGTTAGTGTGACATCCATTGTTACTAAAGACCGAGTATACCTCTGCATCTTCATGGTTGCCACGGGAAGGAGTTTTGTTAGTGGGAGGGTTTCAAAGCTACATGATCAGGATTCACCTTGATAAGTGATGCGATTCATGTAACCTCTGTTTAAAAAGTTATCTATCAATGCGTCAACATCTTAACTATTTAACTATTCAAAGGTTTGAATCTCGAAATTTTATAAAACATGAATAAGCGCTTATGTCAACGCTTAAAGTGACGAACTATTCATAGTTTGATCAACAAATTCATAAAAAAAATACATGTTATGATACAAATGTGTTATTACAAGCATGAAACGAGCTCACCAATTGGTAATCCATCATCGACTGAACAGTTACAATCGCAGCGTCAACACGTATAAGCAGGAATATAAAATAACTCCGATGGCGCGCGAATGAAGTGCTAACTGAAAAAAAAACACTCCGAGCGCGCGAAAAATGAATCAGACTTCTTTGGTCTTCGCAAAGCACTGGGCAAGCGAACAAAGCCAGCCAAAAAACACTCCGAGCGCGCGAAAATGAATCGGACTGCTTGGGTCTTCGCAAAGCACTCACCTTTTATCGATGAAAAATTGTTATGAAAAATGACCTTTTTGTCAAATGGCGTTGGGTCAGATGACCTTACGCCAAATGACTTAATGTAAAATGACGCAGACTGGTAAAATTTGACACAACTGTTATCTGTATAATACGAGCATATCTGGTGGTCATATCTGGGTATCAGAAGGCCGGCTCAGGCCTTCCTTCGTCGAGTGGTTAGAGTCCGCGGCAACAAAGCAAAACTATGCTGAAGGTGTCTGGGTTCGATTCCCGGTCGATCCAGGATCTTTTTGTAATGGAAATTTCCTTGACTTCCCTGGCATAGAGTATCATCGTACCTGTCACACGATATACGAATACGAAAATGCCAACAGTGAGGACGTAATGCCAAGAAGAAGAAGGCCGGCTCCAGAGGCACGTTCCCCGCCATTTGGGAGATTTGTGTAAAAAAGAACCAAAGTGGTCATACTGTTTTGCATCGACTTGTCGGACGTTTCGAAAGCCGGACACCTTGATATTATTAATGATTTATATAATGTGATAACTAGAAGCCCCAGGATCAAATATCAGTATTACCTTAAATGTCAAAGGGACGAATGACCTTCGGGTTAAAGTCCCTCTCAAACAACAACTTAAATTTCAATCAGCCATATTTCAGCAACGGCCCAACCTATTTTCAAAATTCTTTCACGTATCTCATGTCCATATTCCATATTTTAGTACTTTGAAAAAATGTTCCTAAGCTGCCCATATTCGCATAACAGTCCCATGTCGACTTATGGCCGATTTGCGTTTTTTGCATAAATCAACTCAAAATCGTCCTAAAAATAAGCTATCAACTGTTCAAAAACGTCTCGTAAAATGGACTGTTCGCACTTCCGCACTTAACAGCTACTGCGATAATTTAGTGGAGGAAGAATTATGCAATATACCAAGCTGAAAAATTGGCTATGTTCCAAGAGGAACGTTTATGTAGAAACTAATACTTTTTTTTACTAACGAGGCTTTTTGCCCTCAGCTGGTTTATCTAGACAAAAAATAAAAGAAGGATCGAAGAAATTTGAACGGCTGAAAACGAAAAAAACAACATAAATTTAGGATTAATTCTCTAATCAAATTTAAGAAAAATAAAATCAGCTTCGACATGAGGTAACGAAAATAAAAACGAATTATATTACAGTCGACTCTCACATCTCGATATCGAAGGAACCATCGAGATAGGAGAGATCGAGACATAGAACAAATCTCGATTACTTTTTCAAATCGACGTAAGTAACTTTCATACGGTTTTGAGAAAGTTAATTAGGAAAAGTCACAACCTCTCTTCTAAAAAAAACTGTTTTAAAATGAATCCCTTTTTTTACATTTTTTTTTACCGTGTACATCGCTTAAATTTTACATGCAATCAGCTCGCACTAGGTAGTTCCTATCATTTCCCACAAAAATTGTATGATAAAATGATAAACCGTTTCAATCAGTTCTTTACGACGTTTTTGTACCAGTGTAAAATCGACTCAAGTAGTGTTCTGTTTTTATTCGTGGTTAAGTCATTTTGTCTTCCATACAACGGAGCGGCGAAAGTAGCGGTTAGGTTGTGAAAGTGAAGAATCTTACTTTCGTCGTTTTGTAAATCCGTAAATTAAACGTTCTAAAAGTGAAAAATCGAGTTGGTTTAGAGCGGAACTTGTAGAATTACGTCTGCGAAACACGTAGGATTGATCAAGTAAGTTTGTTAACTTTTCTGACTTGAGTCTGTTTGAATGAGTCTTCGAGAATTGTTTAATAACAGGGTGTCCACCCAATTTCGATTTTGAAATTCCCGCTTTTTTCCCGGTATATTTTGCAAAATTTTCCCGTTTTTTATTCATTTTTTCCAGCGACTTTAATTGACTTTTCCTAAATTGTTTTTATGAAAAGCACTGCAACATTTTTTTAAATTAGTTTAAATTTTTTTAATTGTTTTTCCATAGTAATTTGACTTAGATTGTTCTAATCTATAAAGAATGTTATTCTGAAAACTATGGCATATTATAGTATTCATCTGAATCGATTTGCCTCGCGTTCGTCAGAAATCAATGGAGCTCTGGAGCTCTATATCATAGGAAAGAGATTGTTAATTGTGCTAAAAAAAACAGATCCTACACGACATGAAATTGAATTGAATTTAATTTGAATGCTATAACCATATTTATCTACAATATAACATTTAAAACAAGCTTCGAATTTTTATGTTCAAGTTTCAAGATCTAGAGAACCTGAAAACCGTTCGCTTTGAAAATTTGACGGATTGATTGCATTATGGTGAGCATAAAACGATCAAAATTTCAGCTCAGAGCTCTGTTCGGTTCTCTAGACTCGTTCTCTTAAAATTTCAAGGTTTGGCTTTGGTTTATAATCATCTTAAGTGCATCTTAGTGCTGAATTTTAGATAATTTGGCCGACAAAAGCCCCAGGTGCCTAAGTAAATCATCAAGATGCCCAAGTAGTTCTTTACCGTCATTGAAATTGTTTTAATTCTTAATCCTTTGAATTTTCTTCATAAAAATAAAGAGTTCTCTAAAGCAAATGAGTTCAAGGTATGGATGAAACAAGGCCACACATATAGAAGCACTTACTTAGGGCTCACTCAAGTTGTGGTATTCAGCAATTACAGAAGAGTGCTAAACCAATCTGCAATAAGTAATTAAACTTCGATTCAAAAAGTCGATTACAAAAATTTAGAGAAAAGTTGAAAAAACATTAGCCCTGACAAAGCAAGACCAAAAATTAAAAAAAAAATTGAAACATTGCTAAGAAAAGAGTGAAATTTTTTTTAACAAATATGTAGAAATTAAATCATTAATGTTTGAAAGATATTTGTTCAAAATTACGGATGCCTCATGGCAATATCATTAAACATAACTACTTTCTATAACTTATTTTGGAGGTTGGTTTGTAGATTACAGCTTGAAGATGAATGAACAAAACGATTTTCCCGGTGATCTTCTCAAATTCCCGGTTTTTCCAGTCTTTTTCCCGGTGGATCCAAATTCCTGTCTTTTTCCCGCTTTTCCCGGTTCGGTGGCCACCCTGTAATAAACACTAGATTGAAAATCACTCCGTTACCAGAATAATTTCGTCTACGCAAATTGTTTTGAATCCCTAAAATCTAGTCTAGTAACCTTTGATAATGGGCATATCGATATACGAAGAGAAAATCGGGAACGAAAATCACATCGAGATATGGAGAGTGAAAATGTATGCGGAATGAAGGGACCGCAAAAATCATCGACATAGGGAGAGATATCGAGATACAAGTCGGACTCGATTATACGGAGTAGGGTTTCGTTCTACTCCGTTGCAAGCGCTATTATCCGTCGTATCAAACTTAAAATGGTCCACTACGGCGGATATTCCAACTTACCTGCAACATAGATTCATTTTTCAAGTGTAATTTTGTGAAAACTGTTATGGTTTGTACACTTGTAGATCAAAAATGCAATAAAACTACTGTATTTCGTTAAATAACTTCAGTTCAATTATCCACTTTGCACTTTTTCACCGAAATCGCATGGACGAACACGATTTGAGAGAAATGCTTAACGATCGACACCAGTCATACCACTTTATGATAAGGTACCCCGGGGCAAGTGAGAATACGGGGTAAGTGGGACCTTCCATCATAGCTCGTTTAGGAAAAGTTTTTCAATGGGGCATTCTTCTAGAAAGTTGAAGATACAATGATAAGGAATGTATTTAGTACAAACAATATTGTTATTTTTATTACCATGTGCTCCTTGTATCAGTTGTCAGCTTAGCGCCATTTTCAACTTGCATGATGAATTGTGACACGTTTCAGGTTCTGCATTGGCTCGCAAAAATAATTGTGTCATAAATCGAATTACCAAGTAAGTTACAACATTAAGTATTATAACAAGCTGCTTACGATCAACAGGTATTTTGTTTTCATTTCATATGAAAATTTCTATGGTCTAATTTACTTCAAAATATCTTAATACCCGGGGTAAGTGGGACCTATCAAAACAAGCACCAGAATAAAAACTTTTTCTACACGTTTCAAACATTTTATTAGAAAGTAGCATTAAAACATTCAAATGATTGATTTTCATCCAAAAATAATCAATCTTAATTACGTTATTGCTGAAAAGGGAGAAAAAATGACAAATTTTTCTGAATATTTTTTTTATTTTTATTTTTGAAACAAGAATTCGAAATTGAGCGACGATAGAAAAAAAATTTAAATACATCATGGGAACGATTACTTTTCTATTTTTATTGAACTTTATTTGCTTTTTCTACCAAATACAATAGTTGCGGAAAACAATCCCATTCCATTCCATCTATGATTAAGTGGTTTTCCGTCATGCATAACAATAATAACAGAACATATTCAAAAACTCGTCAACTATTAAACGTTTACTTGCTGCATTTTGATTGATAACTTATAAATGATATATTTTGAACATGTTTTATACCTCTTTACGCTTTTTGTGAGAAATTTTCAGTTAAAATTAAATGCGATGTGACATATTATTAAAAGTAGGGTCTCTTCCTAAAACGTTATGTATTTTATGGTTGATGCCTTCTGTACATCAAATATGTACTCAAAATAAAATATCTATGATTTATCAATCCTATTATTGCAACGATTGACTAACTGATGTGGTTTTACGCACAAAACTGGATGTGTCCCACTTGCCCCGTTTAGCGAGGCAACTGCGTCTAATGGCTCATTGTACATCTTTCTTCTAAGGTTTTCACAATTTCGAAATTATTCGACCGAATTCATGCACACACCAGCAAACATGGTGCTAAAATGTGAACGTGTTGTTGAATTTGCAAAATATTGACATTTGAAAATTATTCTGAACAATTTGTTTGAACTATCGTTTTTTTATGTCCCACTTGCCCCGGGGAACCTTACAAGTTTTTTTCTGCCCTCCTATATGACTTACTTCGCCAGGCACTTATTTTCACTATGGAAAACCTTCGTACTTCTTCACTGAAAGATTTCATTCCAATCACACCGTAATAAATCAACGTAGGTGGCGAATTCAGGAACCGAAATTAAAATCGTGGCGAATACTGGTGCAAGTGGTCCAGTATTCGCCACCACCATTTTAAATACAAAAAACAAAGTTTCTGATTAGTTTTTATATTTTCCCTGCTGAGCATGGATTGAAAGCTTTCGTTTGATGTATTGACAGTAACCAAAGGTCTTTTGATTTATAAGGGACGAATGGCCTTCGGGTTAAAGTCCCTCTAAAACAACAACAACAACAACAACTTTATCACAGTGAGCCGTAAGTTGTTAGACGAATCTGGAAACTGATTGCGACAGAATTGAAAACGATACGACGGATTGAGAATACGCCAAGATGCATTTTCTTTACATTATTTCCAAAAAGAGATCAAGATTTATCAAAATCTTATTGTACAATGCTAAAGCCGTTTTGAGAAAGAATTGTTTGGCATCGGTTTGTATCAGCATCAGTCACTGCAATACTGGGAAAATTGCAGTTCTCACTGACCAATGCTTAATACGATGGATACTAGCACATCACCCTATCGATTTTTTTCCACTCCAAATGAGCCTCTGCACGTGCTATAAATTCTTTTGTTCTCTTGACTTTTACTGTGCGCCGTGTGTTGGTGCTGTCTCGCTCTCTCTCACGGGCAACTTGAAAACAGGGCGCACAGTAAAAGTCAAACGTTTTATAGCATGCATAGGCTCATAATCGAATCATTAAAAGAAAAATTAAAATCTGCTATAAAAGAGCATAAATATTTTCGTTTATCGTTGTTTTATTTACATGATGCAGTGGAGTAACCAAAAATTATTTCTAGAAGCATTTAGGGGTCTTGAGAAGAAAAGTTTTGACCAACATACACAAAAAACCCTTTTTCAAACACTCTTTCCCTACCTACGTTCAAAACAGATAAACCATTCATATTGTATATCTTTGTATATGGATCATTAAAATAACCTAAACGGCCGCTATGGAAAGACATAGATAGCGCCACCGTAGCCTTGTGTGTTTGACAGAACAGTAATGCTGTCACAATGTTAAATCTCATATACTAAATTATCTCAAATTTATGCATAAAAACTGAAAAAACATATCCCGGAATCCGGATAATCGAGTCCGATCTGTATAGAACAACGAGATGTGAAGAGTCGACTGTATATCCAGGTGTTACTGAATAAAATGATGAGCAAATTTTAAGCACAGACAAACAGACGTCACACTCTCATCATTGTCCATCGACCACCTTTTGAACGTTCGATTCAAAAATATGGTAGGTGGCCAATCCGCCACCCGCAGCGCTCGCATCGTTTTTGTTCGCGTTTGACGTTTACACACTACCGCCATCTGTTGGCCTGTCGGCCAAACAAACTAATTTTAGAATTGGGCGTACATGCTCTCGTGACTATGATTTTGATCAAGATTTGTTCACGTCTGTTTGTCTGTGTTTTAAGCTTTGAGAATTTATTCAAATGATTTTCCCGGTAGTCATCTGGGACTGGGATTCCCAATTTTTCCCGATTGATTCAAATTCCCGTTTCCATGACCATCCTGACGAATGCAAAACCAGTAGAAGCATTATAAACTAAGTATGCTAATGTAGGGTTACCATATTTGTTCTCACCGGAAAGAGTACATTTTTTCAACTCTGTAAAAGAGTACTAAAGAGTACGCTTAGCCTAAAATCTTAAAATGTTTAAAATGCACTTTTTACTAACGTGTTACTTAATTTTTCTGTTTCGATGAAAGTTGGTTTTTTGTCATTTCTCGCATTAATTTTATTGACGAAAAAAATTTATTTTCAAAAAAAAATTGGGAATATTCACTAATTACGCCTTTTTACCTAACTGAAGCAAACAGTTTTTATATTCACATTCACAGCCAAACACATTCACAGTTGAGTTCCTCTTATCTTTTTATTATGGATTTCACGAAATTCAATCTTATTTTCATTCTATAATCCTATAATATGCTTGCTTACTATACTGGGCATTGATTCTGAGTAAATCGATTTTACAGTCAATTTTTTATAGTTTAACGAAATTTTTCAGATCTCCTGTTTTCATGGGAATTATTTGACATGTTCGGCAATCGTCAGTAATAACTAGAAAAGAGTAGTGATCATTTATATGAGAGATAAGCGGAAGTAAAATGGAATAATTTGGCAACTGATCTGCAGTGCTGAGTTTGCTCGGCGTCGAGAATAACATTGTAATACGGACATGGCTTCCTCATTGCTAAAAATTGTATTTTATTTCGTTATAGATCTTTGAGCTACATTTCCAAACTAATAAATAGCAAAATAAATCAACAACTAAATATCTCATTGACAAACATTCAATAAAGAGAAATACTTCATACTTTTTGCTCTGTGCAAAACAACTTTCACCGAAATAATTTCAAGCGGATTAAATTACTCCTCAAGAAAAGTTCAAAACAAATATAACGCATGTTCATTTGGCTCACGTTTTGACAGCTCCCGCAGCTCGATTGACTCGCACTTTGACAGAAATGTCAGCTTTCACGTATCTCTCTTATAAAGGATCACTAGAAAAGAGTACATTCGAGCCCATTAAGCAAAAAGAATAGTACACAAATTTCAAAGGCCAAAAAGAGTACATGTACTCTAAAAAGAGTACGTCTGGTAACCTTATGCTAATGTCGCTGCTGTTCGTGTGACCAACATCTAGTTTGCTGCGATGTGACAGCTATCAATGTTTCTATTGCAAATGTTGGAGAAAAATCAGTGGGAAAGCAATACCTACAGTCAACTCTCCATAATTCGATATCGAGCTACAGAACCATAGTAAAGCTTGGTTTTCATAGATACCTCGATGGTCTCTCCAAACGTAATTTTTATGTTTTATATCTCGATTCATTGAATATCGAGTTATGGAGAATTTACTGTACCAAAAATTCGATTAATGTATAAATTTTTTTACATTTACAGGAGAAAACTTGAAAGGGGAGCCCAATCATTTCAGATTTCAAAGAAAGGCTATGCATGTATGTAGATAGGTAAAAATTCTCCATTTTTGATCTCTAACAATCGACCGGCATCCATTCGACCCCGACATTACCATGGAGATTCCAGCTATCTATTTCTGGAGGGTGGCTTGGATCATCCACAGGAAAATAAACCAAAATCACAAGAATTATTCTTAGGCAAAATTGTAATTTTACATTTTGAAACCAATTTTCCAGCAGTAATTTTTCCCAATCTCCTACACACAAACACATCCCAAACGAATGCGCTTTTACAGCGGCATCAACCCCAAAAAGAATCTCCATTTTTCATGGGCCACACCAAACCACCACATTTTGTCGATTTCACCGCGAAACCATAATCGATTTATTAGAATTAATAGGCAGAATTACTTACCGGCAATTTCCTTGCGTAGTTCGTCCTTGCTTGGTTCTGACATTTTTTTTCGGTCTATCCGGTGACTACTTTTCCGAGGGGAGATAAATTTGCACAGTGAAGAACCGTTCCTGTTCCTCGGCTAGACTTGTGTGAGGAGAGAACCGCACTTTCTTTATGTTGATTTCGCGATGCAAAGTTTGGGTTAGGTTCAGGGTTGCCATTATGCCAGATTAATCTGGCACTGCAAGACTTTAAATCGAGGAAAAGACAAAAAGACAAACTACTCGTTTTGCAAGACTTTTTCAAATTTACAGACCGACGGGTAGCCATACTTACTTCAATTACGCAGATTTAGAATTTTTCTTGTGATTGGTAAATTCGCTTTTTAGAATAATAGTTTGTGAGAGCCTATAGTGTAGAAGTGAAGGAAATCGGTGCAATTCGTGATCAAACGTCAACATCCCACCGCAAAATCGCTAGTGTTTGGAGGTGATTTTAACCTCCAAATTGCCAAATAACCTCCAAAACATCACCTCCAAGTTAGTTCTAATAACCTCCGTTATATGAAATATGGTGGCGCGTCGATCGTCGCAAGTTTATCGTTAAACAGTCAATCGTTTTTGAGTATTGAGTATTCATGGGTTTGGTTCCACCCTGACCGTAAAGAGATCTTGAAACCTTCGAAAAACATCATTTTGTAATTTATAGTTTTCTCGAAGATAACTCAACCAATCTAAATGATTTTTTTAAGAGAATCTCCTTTAAACCTGACATTGTTTTGCCCATGTACTTTTTTTATAAATTAAGTAAAAACAAAATGGTGGCCAAAAGAGTTTTATACGGGGAATATTTTTAAAACCAAGTAACCAATGATTCAATGGGGCTCTGCACTGTTTTGATTTTGTATGGGATTTTGACGTTTAATGGCCTTGTTGTTTACTAATTTCATGGAAGAGTGAAAGAGAGAGATTGATTTTTGTGCAGAGCCCCATATCGATACCGATTTCAAAAACATAAGAGTTGTTTAGAACTGCTAAACTATTGAAAAACAAAAAAGTCATCGTGAATAAAATATTGTTTTGTGGTAGATAAATGATGATGGTAGTAGAGAGGTTACCCTAGTGACTTTGATTATTATGCAATGGTATTATAGCATTTAGACTCTTCTGTTCATTGGAAAACTGATGGTAGTAGTTTAAACTGTGTCCAGATCAACTCTACTAGAGTGCAATTCTCATTTATAAATTTGATATAGAGTTTTGAAAACAGACATGGTGAAACTTTCTCAGGGATTCATTGTTTTGACTTTAAAATTGTACAATCATAAGAATCTATGTGCCAGAATGTAAATAAACATAAAGGACTTATTTGATAAATACCATAGCTGAAATACTAGAATGTTTTCCAATACAGACTTAAACATTTAGAAAAGGCCATGTTTTAGTGCTGATGTGAATTTTTTTTTTTTCTATCTTTATTAACGAGATTTTTAGCCCTGGGCTAGTTCATCTCGGGACCAACGGCTTTACTTCCCTTCCGAAGGAAGTCGTCACTGAAATTTTTAGTGACTATCTCGGGGATGGGATTCGATCCCAGGTCCTCGGCGTGAGAGGCGTGTGTTCTAACCACTACACCAGGTCCGTCCCCTAAATGTGAATTTATATTTTTTTTTTTTTTTTGTTACCGTTGAAATTGAAATCTAGTAGTATATTTGCACAATGGTATCTGCCAGACTTTGCAAGACTTTTTATTTTGAACTCGCCAGACATTTTCAAAATTCTAGTGGCAACCCTGGTTAGGTTGCCTTTTGGTTCCTCTCCCGACTCGGTTTGGAATCACAACGACGAATGCGCTTTCAATGTATTTGAGGTAAACACGTACTTTGCTGAGAGAGATTGAGAAAGCCAAAGCGCATAACTATCGTAGGGTGGCCTAAAATTATCAAACTACAAAAATCGTAAGCAACAATCCCCAAAATTTCCGCATAGCGAGATGGATCAACTAGGTCCGAGCTCTATAAAGAAAGCAAAGGAAAAAAAATCCCGCATAACCTGTGATCTCGCCCTACAGCACAAACGAATCTTCTCTTCATCGTAGCATTGTTGAATAACGTGTAAATCCATTCCATGCTTGGTAACAACCTGGGAGGGAGAAACCAATACAAAATTTATGTACGTCATAGTGAGCCGGGATTCCGCTGTCACGAACTGTCACTGTGAGCCCAGATCTCAAACATTGGACTAACATGGAAAAAGCGCGTAACTGATTAAAATACATTTTCGCATTTCATCAAAAGTGACAAAAATTGAAAGAAAATCAATTCATGCACATAATGCAAGTAATGTCACGTGGGTACCTTTCAACTGATTTCATATAAAGTATTGAAAAACGCATGGTTTTACTTTTTCCAATGAAAATTAATATTTGGTGCATAGAAAACTGTGGCCCTTTTTCCATGTTTGTCAGGAAAGATCGAAAGTACACAACAAAAGAAAACTAGCGATTTTTCCCAAGCCTGCCTTGATTGTTGTTGGCAAGCTGGAGTTATCTTGCTGTTCAAACAAACTTTGTTCTATATTTCGTGTGTAGTATCGGTGCCTCCCTCCCAGGTAACAACAAGCTACACACTCGGTCACCAATGGCTATTAAGACGAGATAACAGATTATGCGAGAAAATTGGGATGGTAATGATTTATCAGATCGATCACATCCAGATAAAGCTAAGTATGCTGTTCCGCTCAAGAAAAGTAAAAAATTCTGCTCTAGAAATGGTCAAGAAATTTCCTACAGTGAGCTCCATTTGAATTGACATTTCTTTTCAACTGCGAACTGCGATCAAAGAAAAATGCTTTTCTTGAGCATTTCTTGCAAGAAATTTCCCACGCATCGAGATAGGCGATTACTTTTCTGTTGAAGTGCATACTTCGCTTAAGAATGGGCCACCCTACTTTTATAGTTTAACCGATACACTCTGTGTAGACCGAATGAAATCCGGAATTTACGACAAACCAAAATCGACTTTCTTCCGAATCTTTGCGACAAAACCTATCGTGGGACATGGTGCGTTGTATAGTGCACTAGATTGTTTGTTGAGCGCACTACTTCCGATGTTATGTTATCACGTTGATTTATCGAAAATTGATATTTCGCATCTCAAGAACTGTAGCTTCCAAACGAAGTGGCAATACTTGCTCTAACACAAGTGCACGGGTTTATGAGTTTTACTTGTGTGCTGTCGGCTCACCAACACCGAATCATGGCAATCTGATTCTGTCGCTCTCTCGATGGC
Organism: Aedes aegypti; assembly: GCF_002204515.2. Lineage (NCBI taxonomy): Eukaryota > Metazoa > Arthropoda > Insecta > Diptera > Culicidae > Aedes > Aedes aegypti. The sequence continues at coordinate 222,033,615 of NC_035107.1, read as the reverse complement.
TGCGTCTGTGTTAGTGAAATGCGGCGATCGAGTGAGAGAGAACGCCAAAAGCCGGCCGGCTTGACGTTTCAAGTCGATTGTGTGACTGTCACGTGCACTGATGAAGTGGTTAGGGAATATAGTGAAAAGTACAGAAGGGAACGTTGCTACTTCGTTTCGCGATTGCCCTAGTGATGAAAGATTTAGCCAGCAGTCGCTAGGTGGCGGGTCGAGTATCATTTCCAACAAGGAATCGTTGCTCTAGTACAGTATTCTAATAGGGTCGTGTACCCTGAATCGACAGTCCCATAAGTCGCACAAGTGGCTTTTTACGGCCGTTTTGGTATTAATCATCGCGATTTTTTTTTGTGCTATGGAAGTCATGAGCTACAGTGAAGGGACCATCGAGTTAGGGAGGTATCGAGTTACAGAACACAAAACCAGTGCAACTGCGATCCAAGGGACCATCGAGTTAGCCATGAAAACCAACTTTTTGCAATGGATTACATGCATGCCCTGATTCGCTATTCGCCACACCGTAACGCACATGCGCTAGTGTCTATGCACGAAAAATCGCTAAAAGGTAACGTGAAAAATATTTGTATGGCGAAAAGCATCTAACGAATTGTTTCTCAAAGTAAGGAACCATTTTCGAAAAAATATTTGGTAGCGATTGTGCGTGATGATGATGGCTATCACGCCTACCAAATACTTTATCGATTAAAGCTTTCATTTACGAGATATTTGCAGTTAGATGCCTTTCCCCATACAAAATGAAACGAGAAAACTTCTGCTGATCAACTGTGAACAAGAGCAAAGCAGGTAATCCATTTCTCATCGTAATAGGCTGTTTTTCATTACGCCAATCTGTCATGGAACGGCCTACTTTCCTGCACTGAAGTATAGAGCGCTGCATATGACGAGCCTAACCTCACTTATTTGACAGCTGCTGGTCCTGTTGTTTACGTTTCGGACTTAGTCGTTTTTTCCATCATTTTTTCATCTTCGCATTTCTATCACCAGCATGCTGACGGTGACGATTTTCCACGGTAGGAAGATAGAATAATACGATCCGTGGGTATCTGCAGTGGGTTTGACCTCTCCTCGCAGCAAACTTTCACGAAATTAAGAATGATTCGAAAAAAGTACTAAGTCCAAACTGTAAACAACAGGACCAGTACCTGTCAAAATTGATGCGTGACGTCACAGTGCAGTGGAGTATACAGTGCGGGAATTGTCATTAGGGGCGATCCATTAATTACGTAAGACAATTTTCGGGGTTTTTCAACCCCCCCTCCTCCCATGGTAAGATTTTTGGTATAAAAATTAAAAATAAATTGTATAACGCGTAAGAAATCTCAAACCCCCCCTCCCCCCATAAACCCTTACTTAATTAATGGACAGCCCCTTATACAACTGAAACCAGTACTGTAATGATTCATTACGCAACGCATTCACATTACGCAACTGTTTTGAGTAGCATAACACAACAATTTTTCAGAAATTCCCGCATAACTAAGAACCACACTTGTACTGTTTCCCAAATTATCTATAACAATTTACGACAGTATTCAAATAATTTCGCTTAACATCCAAAATAACAATAAGCTCACTTAATCGCAAACGGTTTTGACAGTTTGGGAAATAGTGATTGGATAAATAACAATGTGGGAAATAGGCGGTTAAGTTATGTAACCATTTTAAAACGCCGATTTTCGCGAACACAATTTTGCCTTTACAGTTCGGCAAATAGTTGACATACCATCCATTTTATGCCAATTTTACTATTAAGCAAACAGTACTGGTTTGGTTGCACAATAAGGGAATAAGAAAATATATAATGTATGTGTAATGATCTGTTTATAGTGCATAACAGTTTTTTTTACCCTATACGGTACTGTTCCATTGTAGTCATGCCATATGGGAAGAAATGATTTAATAATAAAATGAAATAATGAAAGTCAAATAATTAAATACGTCTTACTTCAATTGTCGCTTTATCATTTATTCAGGTAAGTTAACATAGTTGTACATGGAAAACAAAATGATTTTATATGTACCGTAATCCGGGGTAACATTGATCAGTTTTTGAGAAATTTCTTAAATTTTTCATTTGAAAATCCAAATGTCGCAAGTTTTGTATTTTTAAAAAAAAAGTACTGGTACCCAGTGCTCGTTTCTGTATACTATATTTTTGTTTTCAAAAGATTTAAGTATGTTTAAATAAATGTTTAAATTGATTTTGACGTAGAAGTACGTCTCTCTTCTCTATACAGGAGTGAAATTGGAATTTCAAAACCAAGAGCGTTACGTTGGCATGAAATATTTTAAACGTTTATAACTTTTCGCTGGCTTAACGAAATTTCTTGATTAGCATCTCAATCGAAAGCCAAGACATCAAAGCTTCATGGCGTTTACTTACTGAATAACACATACCTGTCCAAATAGTTTAATAACTGTTTTAAAAGAAAACGTTGATTTCAAGCAAATCTATAAATAGGGGTGGCTAGAGAAAATTTGACGTCATTTACTTTTCACTCTCCGATTGGCTCGCATCTCAGCAGGCGACAGATCGGCTTGTTCTGACCGGGCGTGTTTCTCAGGCACAGACATCGATAGCGAAGGACGCCCCCGTTTGTCTTGCTTCGCTCAAATCAAACTGTTGAGCGAGCGAGAGAAGATGCCGTCCGAAGCTAAAGCCATCACCGCTGCCGCCGCCTAGAAGAAGAAGAGGAAGCAGTCCACAGGAGAAATTGCGGTCGAACTGTGAACACGGTCGGGCAAGTCATTCTCGCTTTGTGGTTCACCGCTTGTTTGCGTTCACCCAGCCATCGTCATCGCCGCCGCAAATTTCATCGGCCGAGGAGCTGTTGACCCGCGCTTCAAAATTTCGACTCGTGATGAAATCATCATTGGTGGTCAAGAAGCAATCCCGTTAGGAGCAAATACCAGAAGCCCCCTGAGTTTTGCTGGTCCGAGCAGTGTTATTTATCCGTAACAACATCGAAGCTAACAAAGCCATCGGTTCTTTTCAGAGCCATCAAATTTGTGGAAAAGAGTTAAAAGAGAAATATTTCCGACTTTATTTATAACTTCTAGTATTCCTAAATCAATTTCACGGCCTCATACAAAATTTCATTTGTCGTGAATAATGTATGACTCAACCATTTGAGATTGTACTCGCGGACGCTGCTGCAGTGCTCAACATTTCACAACGATTGCAAAGTAGAGTGGCATTTCCAACAGCGCCTTTTATGTTCCATATTTTGTGGGAACACTTTGATTAGGAAAATTATCCCATGTGACAAAATTGCGACATATTAAGAATTCTTTTGAAAAGACATTCTCATTGAACAATTGTAATAATTTTGGCACCCATGGATCAGAAATTTACCGGCATAATAAAGAAAACTATTAATTATCAATAGCTCGTATTGAATATTTAGGGAATGCCAATCATTCCTACAATTCATGTTTGACCAATTTCTCACGTATTAGTATTCTCCGCAATTTTCAAGTAATTCCAAGCCCAACACATTATTGGCACATACCCATTTCCCAGATTGGTCGATCAGAAAGCGAAGAGCACAAAAAGGGAGGAGCATCATCTGCTATTCCAAGGTTATAAAACATGCTGCCTTCGTTGGATTCAGTTTCATTTCATTTCCGCTTTCGAGCTGGTAAGAGCTCCTCCGAACTTGCTTAGCAAGAAGTACCTCGCTGCTAGAAGCCTGCTGAGCTGTTAATCCAGAATCTGGTTTGTGAAATCGCTCAAGATTTCAAGATTGAGCTACGTTTCCAGATTTCAACTAAATCCCTGTGTACGCTACTCTGTTGCTGTTGTGTACCCATGAAATATTAAGCTTGTTTGTCGAATAAACAGAGAACTTATTCACATCTTCTTATTCTTCTTCTTCTTGGCATTAACGTCCTCACTGGGACAGAGCCTGCTTCTCAGCTTAGTTTTCTTATGACACTTCCACAGTTATTAACTGAGAGCTTTCTTTGCCAAAGTTTCCATTTTTGCATTCGTATATCGTGTGGCAGGTACGATTATACTCTATGCCCAGGGAAGTCAAGAAAATTTCCATTACGAAAAGATCCTGGACCGACCGGGAATCGAACCCAGACACCTTCAGCATGGCTTTGCTTTGTAGCCGCGGACTCTAACCACTCGGCTAAGGAAGGCCCCAACTTATTCGCATGCATTTGCAACTTTTTCGATTTTCCATACAAAATGACCAACTTTGGTAAGTTAGATCTTAGATCCATATTCATGGAAATATTTTCGAATGAAACTTTCACAGAACATCAGATTTAACTTGAATTTTAACATATATTTTTGATAATTTTTCCAATCACAAGTTTATAAGTAATAACGGTTTGACTAAACTGTAATTTTCGACGAAAAATTCCAAACTTTTTATCTTAAATTCTGATAGCCTTACACAAAAACTGTCTTCAGCAAACTTATTCATCTCGTCAAAATCTACAACTTTTCTGAAGATACCATGAAGCTATTCCTTCAATATGTTTAGTTATGTCAATCATAAAAAATCGTCAAAAAATTCACTTTAGTCAAACCGTTACTGCTTTTCAACGTGTGATTGGAAAAATCACTCAAAAACATATGTTAAAATTTAAGTTGTGTCTGATATTCTGTTAAAATTTCATTGAAATCAGTCCATAAATAACTGAGATATAGTTTATCAAAGTTGGTCATTTTGCATGAAAAATCAAAAGAGTTGCAGTTTTTATTTCTCAGCGAAGAATCACACCATCAACGAAAATAGCGCGAAAGCAATAACCAATCGCGTGCGAGTAGCGAACGGAGTGACGAAACAACCAAGCGAGAGCCCCACCACTCGCCATCGGTGAACGGAGCTCGAGCAAATAAAACCACTGGTTGTTCTGCTCCCAGCTCATTCACAAATCTAACGGCATAACGAACGGATCAAGCAGCGGAGCAGCAAAGAAGAGCGCGTGAAAGCCACAGCAGTGTGCGAGTAGCGAACGGAACCAGAGAGCGAAAGCAACAACTGAAAATCATTCAGTGAACGGATTAGTAGTCAGCGCCAACCGGCGACCTGTTGGAAAGTAACGCCAGCAAAATATACACCATCTGCCTCTCCTTACCATTCATATTCTTGTACTTGATGAATTCAATGAAATGGTTTGGTTTGGCGATGGAGCAAAGAGTTATTAAGGATGATTTTACTTAACAAAGAGTTGTTGATAAATATTCCAATCAAAAAGAGTTGTTTTGAAAAAGTTCACTTTTATCAGAAATTTCTGCTTTACCAAAGAGTTGTTAATGAAATTCCTGCAGCAAAGGGTCGAGTTTCTCCCCACGAATATTTCCAGCCAGGACCAGTCATGGAGGACAATCCATCCCGAGCATCACGGCCCCCGCTTCCAAAATTCTCGAGTACGGAAATTGGAAAATTAATACATAATGCTCATCTTGTATATCCCTTGCCAAGACATCAATTTCATATAGCCTATTTCTCAGATTAACGCAATAGACTAACATGTAGAAAAATTTCAGATCAATAGTTGCTTATTACAATTCATCCCCTTGATGCTACAACTAGATAACTTGAAATTTGAAATTTTTGACTTCAATATGTCAAAACATTTTTCTTAATTAGATCTGCAAAATATCCACAGGTCTTAAGCGTGTGATTCAAAATACACAAGTTAAAGATTATTTTTAAATCATAATCACTGCGATTAACCATCACCTTGTTAAACGGTCATACTTTCAAAGTTGCACATCTCAAAATTTTGATTTTCGAGTTATCTAGTTGTAGCATTAAGGGGACGAATTGGTCAGGAAACAGTTTATTGAACAGTATTTAAAATCTGTCGCAATTTTAATACATTTTCCAATTTAATACTCGAGAATTTAGGAAGTGTTCCCCCATTATATGATAAATCAACGATGCTGTTAGAAATACCATACAATGCTGAGTAGCATGATGTTATTACGGTCCGACGGCGCTGCAGTGGTAAATTCTCAAATTCATGTAATTATGTGGGGTAAATTATGTGAACCAAATTGTAGTATACTGCGATATTTAGATCATTATAGATAAATCAGTAAATATCATCCAATTAACCCTTTTATGAACGTATGTTGGCCCTGAAAAGGGCCGATTGAGCTTGGATGCTGTGACCACGAGTTTACCACGAGGCGAAATCTAGAAGCGCGGATCGGTCAACCTAGAAATCTTGAGCGATTTCACAGACCAGATGCTGGATTGGCAGCTTGAAGAATAACAGCTCAGCAGATTTCTAGCAGCGAGGTACTTCTCGCTGAGCAAGTTCGGAGGAGCTCTTACCAGCTCGAAAGCGGAATTAGAATGAAACTGAATCCGACGAAGGAAGCATGTTTTATAACCTCAGAATAGCAGATGATGCTCCTCCCTTTTGTGCTCTTCGCTTTCTGATCGACCAATCTGGGAAATGGGTATGTGCCAATAATGTGTTGGGCTTAGAATTACTTGAAAATTGCGGAGAATGCTAATGCGTGAGAAATTGGTCGAACATGAATTGCTGGAAGGGTTGAGATTAACTAAATATTCAATACGAGATATTGATAATCAATAGTTTTCTTTATTATGCCGGTAAATTTCTGATCCATGGGTGCCAAAATTATTACAATTGTTCAATGAGAATGTCTTTTCAAAAGCATTGTTAATATGTCGCAATTTTGTTACATGTGATAATTTTGCTAATCAAAGTGTTCCCACAATATATGAAACATCAAAGACGCTGTTGGAAATGCCACTCTATTTTACAATTGTTGTGGAATGTTGAGCACTCACCCCGATGGCACTGCGATTACAGTCTCAAAATGTTGAGTCATAAATTATTCATGACAAATGAAATTTTGTATGAAACTGTGAAATTGATTTAGGAATATAAGAAGTCATATATAAAGTCGGAAATATTTCTCTTTTAACTCTTTTCCACAAATTTGATGGCTCTGAAAAGAACCGATGGCTTTGTTAGCTTCGATGTTGTTACGGATAAATAACACTGCTCGGACCAGCAAAACTCAGGGGGCTTCTGGTATTTGCTCCTAACGGGATTGCTTCTTGACCACCAATGATGATTTCATCACGAGTCGAAATTTTGAAGCGCGGGTCAAATTTGCGGCGGCGATGACGATGGCTAGGTGAACGCAAACAAGCGGTGAACCACAAAGCGAGAATGACTTGCCCTACCGTGTTCACAGTTCGACCGCAATTTTTCCTGTGGACTGCTTCCTCTTCTTCTTGGCGGCGGCAGCGGTGATGACTTTGGCTTCGGACGGCATCTTCTCTCGCTCGCTCGACAGTCTGATTTGAGCGAAGCAAGACAGGTAGCAAGGAGGTCCTTCGCTATCGATGTCTGTGCCTGAGAAGCACGCCCGGTCAGAGCAAGACGATCTGTTGCCTGCTGAGATGCGATCCAAGCGGAGAATGGAAAGCAAATGATGTCAAATTTTCGCTAGCCACCCCTATTTATAAATTTGCTTGAAATCAACGTTCTCTTTTAAAACAGTTATTAAACTATTTGGACAGGAATGTGGGATTCAGTAAGTAAACGACATGTACGACTATGACAAAAGCCAGGATCAGCAATTGGTATATGTCGGTTTGTCGCGGGTTACTTCACTGCAAGGACTATTTTTGACAAACTCTACCAATTCTTCCCAGTTCCATCACGCCAAAGGCAGCAATTCCAAGGGTTGACTTGAGGAATGAGCTGCAGCGCTTAGGCAATCATCGATTAGTGACGCTTTGAGACGTGAAATACTGGATCATAGTGCCCTAGCCTGCATATGGATGAGTATCAATGTACAGAGCCTAAATGCTCAAGCAATGGATATTGCTACAGACCAAAGCACTGGACCTATTCAATCGATTATCACGATCGAAGCACCCGAGCTATCAAACATCTAATCTACTGGAGGAGTTTGGCGAACTACAGCTGGAGCCAGAAACCGATCACCCAACCAAGCAACACAAAGAAGCAACGACCAAACAAACAAATTCAATCATCTGGCATTATTCCTGGAACACCAAACACTGGTTCTCGAAACCACCGAACAACAAATGGTTCTTTTCAGGACTACCAAAATGAGTCCAAAAAGAGTTAACTTCTGAAAACTTCATCCGATCAATAACAACACAAAACTAGTACACTTACAAATTCATACACATGACAAATCAAATTATTAATCATCGTAGTTCTACGTCAACCCCGCGGTAATGTAATAGACATTACCCACCCCAATTTTTTTATTTAGCTGATATGGGGTAACATTGATCATCCATGTAAACAACGTACGGTTATATTGAACATGTCGTTACTTACTTAAATCATGGCCCCTGAAGCCGAATATGAAAACCAAAATGTTACAAGTCATTTACTTTTTTAGTTATTTCAAAAATAAAAACACCTCGAACAGCGAAATACGCCTAAAGGTAGGCAATTTCCTAAGGAAAATCTACAGTCCTAACAGTAATTCGTTAATGTTGCCTAATTGAATATTCTTTTGAATGTTTTGACAACGGAATCGTTTTTGGCGATGTCATTTTCAGTAAGAATCACATTTACCTTGCTCATATAGCTTGCGCAACTTATGTGAGACATGAATCTTCGGTAGTGTCATCCTTAGCGATTAAAATCGTTGCTTCAAAAAGTTGTTAAATTTACACATGAAGTAAATGCAATTTGCGTAAACATCTTTATTTTCATTAGCTCATGAATATAAGAAGGAGAAGCGCAATTCATGCTTTGGAAATATTTCATCATTAAATGATGATACGAACGTTTTACGAGATGGGTCATTCCGATCAATGTTACCCCGCTGATCAATGATACCCCGGATTACGGTAATGCATTTGTATACACATTTACGTCTAATTCTAAAATATACAAAAGACTGGATAGGTTTATATGAACTAAATAGACGCCCAATATAAACATAATCTTCGTAACATAAACTGTTAATCTTTCAATATTAATCACTAAATAAATCATGACCTTAATAGCGTCCAGCTTCGTTACCTATCCATGAATCTTCTCCAAGAGCGTCGAAGTAGAATATAAAAAACCTGTTAGTCAATCTAACATGCAAAATGAATGGACTTTGAAAATTGAAAACGGAATAATCATTTTTAAAATATAGATTGGCTTTCATGTTGGATACTGTTCTCGTTGTTTGTCTTGAACTTCGCTGCATCATGTAATAACATTTATAGTGGTAAGCTCCATCGAAGTTAATACGCCAATCGCGTATCATCCTCGATTTTACTATAGTAAAATCGAGGATGATACGCGATTGGCGTCGTAACTTCGATGGAGCTTACCACCATTAGAGTATTTTTTCATAACGTTCAACTGAATGGATTTCAACATCCACCTTTCGATTGTCATTGTAGTCAGTGATACCGGTATCGTACCTGCAACGGGAAACAAAAAAAAATCATTAATTGAGTTGATGATCGGTAGCTCTAAATATTGGCGTATTTGCCCCAAAACTCACGCGGCCTCCCTCTGAGGGAACTACGAGTCACACTTTTTACTTCCTGTTTAAAGATTTATTGCTTCGCGTTGAAAATGGGATAACGAACATGCGGAGTTCGTATTTTGACCAACTTCGCCGCGTTGCAATTCGATTCTCAATAGTGTGCATAAACGGCGGAGGGCATAAATGCGCACTATAGCGCAGTGAAATTGGACAAAAAACGAACTTAGCACGTCGGTTAAACCATTTTTCGACGCGAAGCAGTATATGATTCTTATGGGAGAATAGCGGTGTTTTCTGGTGCTCGTCGAATTAAAGGAAGGGAAGGGAAGATTATTAACATAATCTGACAATAGGGGATTTTTTTTTATTACCGTACGGGTTTGGGCCGAAGGGTCTCAGATTTTCATGAAACTTTTTCCACAGGCAGGGCTCATGGATATATGAATAAAAAAAATTGAGAAAAATTCAGGGTCGCCTATTTTTCCGGAAAACTCAGGTGGAAATTTTTTGTTTTCCCTTGACACTACTTACTTTGAAAAATCATAACTCAAGAACGAAGCATCGTAGAAACAAAGTTTTTATATGAAAATTTAAGCAAATTTTCTCAAAAATCAAAAAAAATATGAACTGGAAAAAGTTTTCCACAAAATTTTCCACTGTTGGGAAAATTCGTAAAGAAAAGCCGGTAAAACTATGCCCGAACTCGTGGAAAATTTTCAAAAAAATATTTTCGAGAAGGTAATTTTATAAGCTTTAATCACTGAAATTTTTGGAATGCACTTTTTTTTCGTTTTTGAGTTATGGCCAATTTTGTGAAAAATGTCCAGATGTGCCATATAAGACTTTTCTTTGAAAAATCATAACTCAAGAATGAAACATTGTAGAAACAAAGTTTTTATATGAAAATTTAAGCAAATTTTCTCAGAAATCCAAAAAAAATATGAACTGGAAAAAGTTTTCCACAAAATTTTCCACCGTTGGGGAAATTCATTGAGAAAAGCCGGAAAATCTATGCCCGAACTCGCGGAAATTTTTTAATAAAATATTTTTAAAAAAGAAACTTTATAAAATTCAATTCTGGTAACTTTTAGGATGTACTTTTCTTTAGTTCCTGATCTATGGTCAATTTTGTAAAAAATGCAAAGATTTGTCATACATGCCTTTTCGTTTGAAAATCATGACTCAAGACTCATCATGACTTGTCAAACCGGGTTCAAATTATCTCAAAAATATGAAATTTTTGAAATGGAATCAGTTTCCCAGGACATTTTTCACTGTTTATGAAAACAAATAATGAAAACCCAATTAACTATTCCAGCTTTCAAACAAAGTATATTTGAAAAGAGCGATCAATAAGATCCAATCCTACAATATTTTTCAATACGCTCATTTTTCGTTCCTAAAACATGATCAAATATTGCTAGGATGAGCTGTTTGAACCATATATTTACAAATTTATAAGTTCATAAACAACATTTCTTAAGAACGAAACTACATAGAAACAAAATTATCTTCAATCAGAATGTAGGCAATTTTTTCCTGTTAGGTAACTACAAAATTGACAGTTTAATAAATGGGTAGACAATATGACAAATAGGTATTCACCAATTCAAGTTTAAAGCGTTGAAATGGCTTGAGAATCATAAGTTTACCAAAAACTAACAAAGAACAGTGAGAAAGTGCAAGTGTTGTCTATCAGCTGTATATTCCTCGTTATTAGTTTTTGGAAAGTGAAAAAAGTTTTCCCGAAGCTGTTGAAATGGACAAAGTTCAATATTACGAATACAATTCTTTATGCTGTAACCCCTTCGGACTGGACGGCCACAAATCAGTAAAGACAAATCTACGATCGATCAGCCAAGGCCTCATCAGTAAGCTTCATTCGAATGGAGTTCGGTGGATTACGGAAAAGATGAAAATTTGCGTGAAGTGCTCCATTACCGGTTCGACAAGTCATGATGAGTCTTGAGTCATGATTTTTAAACGAAAAGGCATGTATGGCAAATCTTTGCATTTTTTACAAAATTGACCATAACTCAGGAACAAAAAAAAGTACATCCTAAAAGTTACTAGAATTGAAGTTTATAAAGTTTCCTTCTCAAAAATATTTTAATAAAAATTTTCCGCGAGTTCGGGCATAGATTTTCCAGCTTTTCTTTATGAATTTCCCTAACGGTGGAAAATTTTGTAGAAAACTTTTTCCAGTTCATATTTTTTTTTGGATTTCTGAGAAAATTTGCTTAAATTTTCATATAAAAACTTTGTTTCTACAATGTTTCGTTCTTGAGTTATGATTTTTCAAAGAAAAGTCTTATATGGCACATCTGGACATTTTTCACAAAATTGGCCATAACTCAAAAACGAAAAAAAATGCATTCCAAAAATTTCAGTGGTTAAAGCTTATAAAATTACCCTCTCGAAAATATTTTTTTGAAAATTTTCCACGAGTTCGGGAATAGTTTTTCCGGCTTTTCTTTACGAATTTTCCCAACGGTGGAAAATTTTGTGGAAAACTTTTTCTAGTTCTTATTTTTTTTGGATTTTTGAGAAAATTTGCTTAAATTTTCATATAAAAACTTTGTTTCTACAATGTTTTGTTCTTGAGTTATGATTTTTCAAAGAAAAGTCTTATATGGCACATCTGGACATTTTTCACAAAATTGGCCATAACTCAAAAACGAAAAAAAAGTGCATTCCAAAAATTTCAGTGATTAAAGCTTATAAAATTACCTTCTCGAAAATATTTTTTTGAAAATTTTCCACGAGTTCGGGCATAGTTTTTCCGGCTTTTCTTTACGAATTTTCCCAACGGTGGAAAATTTTGTGGAAAACTTTTTCTAGTTCTTATTTTTTTTGGATTTTTGAGAAAATTTGCTTAAATTTTCATATAAAAACTTTGTTTCTACGATGCTTCGTTCTTGAGTTATGATTTTTCAAAGTAAGTAGTGTCAAGGGAAAACAAAAAATTTCCACCTGAGTTTTCCGGAAAAATAGGCGACCCTGAATTTTTCTCAATTTTTTTTTATTCATATATCCATGAGCCCTGCCTGTGGAAAAAGTTTCATGAAAATCTGAGACCCTTCGGCCCAATTTGTACGATAATAAAAAAAAATCCCCAATACTCACCGTTGAATATTTTATTGCCCACGCGTGGAATCGTCAAACAACCTGGTTACGACCAAAATAACCCATTGACATCGGTGTTTTCATCCTTTATCGTATATTTCTGCTCCGTTTTTTCCTGGCTGGAGATATTTGAACATAACTGGGTATTCCACTGGATGCTTTGTGCTCCGTACACTCGACAGCTCTGGGTGCGATCCAATGTGATGGATTTTTTGTGACGTCACTATTTGCGCTGCATAAGAACAGCGGGAGAATGAAAGAGAGAACTAGTGGCACGCATCAATGATCTGCGCCACCTTAGTAAAATCCATCACATTGGGTGCGATCGTCTTCGTTGGTCTATATCTCAGATATGGTTTGCCAGATCCTTCATAAGAGGCACCTACCGGAGGCCACTGTTTCGCAGTCGTTGCTACCATTACTTGAACGGCAAATATGATGCACTGGAGTTGGCTCCTTCGTTGGTCGTCAACTTTTCCTTGGGTCCATCCACACGAGTCCCAGCCAATCCACGCGATTGGTTGAGAAGCTGGGTACTTTTTTCGGGAAACAGATGTTATTTGGGAACAACACATTTTTCTACAGTAGCGATGGGTGAGCGAACAAGGCCACATTTCTATTTGATGCCAATCGGCACCTCTCTGTCGATCGGATAAGAAAACAACAGCTGTCAGCAGAACACTTTCTCCACTTTGCTGAAACTGAGAAGTAGCGGTATAATGGAATGCTTTTTGCTCGAGTTGCTGAAAAAAAGAAAATCGGCAATGTACCTACGTTCTTATTTACTTTTTATTTACTGCACTGAAAAGACAAAAAATACTCACTTATAAAAACTTCTTAGGTGTCTATCACAGTTTTAATGCTCCAAAATTATATGAAACGATGGTGGCTGACTTCGAAAAAAATTAATTTGACAGAACACAACGAAAAATTTGCAACGGCAATTCGATGACTAACACCAAGGCATGCAACTGTTCAACAAACTGTTTAATATATGTAGCATATGGTAAAATGCACATGTGTTTGTGTGTAGCACAAAAATCATTCCACATAAGGTGGCGTAACAATTCTACTATTTATCACGAGTTTTAGGCCCCATATTGTTCGATAATTTATGTACAATTTGACGTATTGTCACAGTTTCAAATAGCTTACTGAAACCGTTATTAATAGTTTAAAGCTTTAGATTTTATATTGTTGAACTTAAAAGAAACCGTATGTTATACATTAACCACAACAGATAAAAGAAGTTTACTGTTTGGAGAATAAGACGAACTGTTTTTTTCTATGCGGGTTGTGAAATGCATTCCGATATAATTTCTGATAACCTCAAGTGGTCTTCTACGAAATTGCAAAAAATGTTGTACGTAACTCGTTGCAGAACTCGATTTTTACAGCACTCGTCGTAATTATCCTACTCGGCAAGCCTCGTAGGATAAACTTACGACTCGTGCTGTAAAAATCATTATTCTGCAACTTGTTCCGTAAACTACTATTTACTATGGTTCTCTAACTCGATATCGAGATGCGGAATATCGAGTAAGAGAGAGTTAGCTCGATATTGTACAGACATTATCTAAATAGGGTAAGTGATCCATTAGTTGTGGGTGTTCCTATAGTGGCGGTAGTGCCTCTTATACGGATTTCATTGAATTTGTCACAGAACCGACACTGCCAATCGACGTATTGGTTTGTTGATACACGAAGTAGTTGGAACATCATTAGAATTGCTTCAAAATAGATGAAATACCACCAAAACTGCTGGAACTTTCTTCAGGTGTACCAATAGTTGCGGTACGTTAGGGGCCTTCCTTAGCCGAGTGGTTGGAGTCCGCTGCTACAAAGCAAATCCATGCTGAATGTGTCTGGGTTCAATTCCCGGTGGGTCCAGGATCTTTTCGTAATGGAAATTTCCTTAACTTCCCTGGGCATAAAGTATCATCGTACCTGCCACACGATATACGAATGCGAAAATGGCAAAGAAAGCTCTCGGTTAATAACTGTGGAAGTGCTCATAAGAACACTAAGCGGAGAAGCCGGCTCTGTCCCAGTGAGGACGTTAATGCCAAGGAAAAAGGCTCTTTTGGTAACTAAATTTCTATTGGTCGGTTCGTTCAAGACCTAAAACCTCAATTTTAATCCATTGAGGAACTAAATTCCTAACCGTGTCGTGAGTGCAACCGCCGATCTCTCATACCAGTGCCGAAATAGTGGAGTCATCATCAAAGTGAGAAATTGAGCGGAACGAAGGCGTCCAGATCCGGCTTGAGGTGGCCCAGACACGAAGTTACCGACATCAGAACACCCATAGGTCGGATAAGCCCGTAAAACGTGGTAATCAGGTGAAATTAAATCAGCGCATCCTGTAATATCCTGTCAATTCCCATCCAAAATTAATAAATTTATTGTTTAAAATTTGAATTTCAAAGTTACAGTGTTTAAGCTTAATTATTTAATACCAGTGCAATGGATTACCTGCTTTGCTCTTGTTCACAGTTGTTCAGCAGAAGTTTTCTCGTTTGATTTTGTATGGGGAAAGGCATCTTACTTCAAATTTCTCGTAAATGAAAGCATTAATCGAAAAAATATTTTGTAGGCGTGATAGTGATTATCATTACGTACAACCGGAAGCAAATATTTTTTCGAAAAAATTTCCCTATTTTGAAAAATCAATCGTTAGATACATTTCGCCATACACATATTTTTCGCGTTACCTTTTAGCGATTTTTCGTGCATAGACACTAGCGCATGTGCGTTACTGTGCGGTGAGTAGCGAATCAGGCCTTGCATGTAACCCATTCTCTTTCTCTATCTTTCGTTGTGATTGCTTGTTTTTCTCGCGCAGTTCTTCGCCCCTGAACAATTCTCCCGGAGGGCTAAAGTGTTAATAGTCATTAAAATTTTCCTGTAAATATTTTTCTAGTGTAGCAAGTGTTAATTTGTTAGTTTTCTAGTTTCTCCCTTTCTTCTTATTATTATTCTTGAATTTAAATAAATTACCAAATAGTAAATTGAATTATTGATTAACTGAATAAGAACTGAGTGAATTAGTAACAATGCAAATCTGAAAGAAAGTTGATTAATTCGGTATATACAGTAGAGCGATTCAAAATTTTCAAATGTCTTACCATCCTTATCATGAAAATAGAGTTCTGTGAAATATGCAGCTTTTTAGGTGGTGATTTAAAAGTGGACAAATTAGGTTTGTATGGAAATGGATTACCTGCTTTTCTCTTGTCCACAGTTGATCAGCAGAAGTTTTCTCGTTTTATTTTGTATGGGGAAAGGCATCTAACTGTAAATATCTCGTAAATGAAAGCTTTAATCGAAAAAATATTTGGTAGGCGTGATAGCCATCATCATCACGCACAACCAGTACCAAATATTTTTCCGAAAATAGTTCCCAATTTTTAAAAAATAATTCGTTAGATGCATTTCGCCATACAAATAATTTTCGCGTTACCTTTTAGCGATTTTTCGTGCATAGATACTAGCGCAAGTGCGTTACTATGTGGCGAGTAGCGAATCAGGGCATGCATGTAACCCATTGCTAAGGAGAAATTTTGACAAATGTCCCAAGCATGTTAGTACTTGAATTTTAAGTACAAACTTTTCATCCCATAGGGAAAACTCATTCTTCAAACCTCAATGAGGGATGTTGCTTAAGAAAAAATTTCCTTTTGAGCTAATTTCATTTGGCAATGATGATTACCTGCTTTGTTCTTGTCCATAAAGATCACGTACAACCGGTACCAAATACTTTTTCGAAGAGAGTTCCCAATTTTGAGAAATATTTCGTCAAATGCTTTTCGCCATACAAATATTTTTTGCGTTACCTTTTAGCGATTTCTCGTACATAGACACTAGCGCATGTGCGTTACTATGAGATGAGTAGCGAATCAGGTCATGCAGGTAACCCATTTTGTAGATATTTAAGGGGCTACAATCCTTAACACCGCTAGCGCATGACGGCTCACCATAGTAGCATGTCCGAAAGAACTCGAAACTATTGAGAACCAGAGCTACAGGTCCAAAGGCCTGATAAAGGTGGATGGTTGTGATCAGGGTTGGGAAAAAATCTGAAATTCACTCTACAGTAGCCAAGCAAAGTCAATCACAGTCAGCGAAGCCAGTGAAACTGACGCCCATCACTGCTGTAGGCAAAATGCCTTGAAAATAGCAAAACACCCGTTGCTAAGGGCAACCCAAAACTACTGTAGAAAAATGTTCTATTTCCCGCTACATTTTCCGCATTTAGAGCCTTCTATGACACTCATGATTTAGAACATTTGTGCACCCAACATAGGCTACTTGATGAGATTCACGTTTTTGAACTACTGTACTGGGAGAGCCACGTGATTTTCGCGAAAATTCAAGCCTACTACTATTACCATTCCCAGCACTGTTGTGATGGCTATGACCGTGGTCATCATGTAAAAAACAAGCGGACGATGCTGTATCGTGTCAGCATCGAGGAGGCAGCCCCTCTAGCACGATGTAGGTAGCGCAACTCTGGTTAGGTGGCCTATCGAAGACTCTTCACCAACCAAGAAAGGCAAAAGTAGAGCAAACGGATTGATTTTACGGCAACAGACCTGGCAACAAATAAAGGACAACGATTGAAAAGTTGGATCTTGGAACGTGAGAACTTTGAATGAACCCGCGCGTGTTGGGCTCCTGGCTCGTGAACTGCGGAATGTCGGCGTGAACGTGGCAGCTATCCAGGAAATACGCTGCCTGAGAACCGGAGAACGTGAATTCCGAGCGGTGGACCCCATCGCCAACACTTCATTCAAATTCCACATCTACTACAGCGGTGGCGACAGAGCAGAACGTGGAGTTGGCTTCATAGTGATTGGGAAGCAGATGAAGCGAATTATTCGGTGGAAACCGGTAAGCGACCGAATCTGTGTGTTGAGAATGAAGGGCAAGTTCTTCAACTACAGCCTGATCAGCATATATGCGCCAACGAACGATAAGCCCGATGACATGAAAGATGAGTTCTTTGAGGCCTACGGAGAGTGCCTAAAACAAGACGTCAAGTTAGTCATCTGTGACGCAAATGCGCAGATCGGGAAAGAAGATTTCTTTCGACCCGTCATTGGAACGGAAAGCCTTCATTCCGTTACTAATGATAATGGCCTACGACTAGTAACCTTCGCTGCTGCTAGAGGGATGGCAATCAGCAGTACCTACTTTGCATGGAAGAATATCCGCAAACACACCTGGCGACATCCGAGTGGCGATGCCTGCTCCCAAATAGACAACGTGCTGGTTGATGGGCGACATTTCTCAGATGTCATGGATTTCAGGACCTTCCGAGGCCCTAATATCGATACGGATCATTATCTCTCTCATTATCATTATCTAAAATTCGGACACGGTTGTCCAGCGTCACGAGTACCAGAACAGACAGAACGCTGCGCTTCAATATACAACGCTTGTCGACTGATGGGGTAGCTGCACAGTACCACCAGCAACTCGACGAGCAGTTGGGAAGAATCGACGTTGCTGGAGACGTCGACAGCCTGTGGGACCTTATCCACGAAGCTGTGACAACAACGGCGCGGGAAGTGATTGGCACTGGTCAACGACGAAGATGAAACGACTGGTTCGATGAAGAGTGCCAGAGAGTGACAGACATGAAGAATGTCGCCAGAAGCCGTATGCTTGTGGCCAGTACCTGACAAAACAAAGAGCGGTTCAGGGCAGCGAGAGCCGAAGAAAAGCGAATGCACCGCAGAAAGAAAAGGCAGCACGAAGAAAGTGTGGTAGCTGACGCTCAAGAAAGCATGAACCGGAATGATATGCGGAGATTTTATGAAACGGTCAATGGTGCGCGGCACAATACCGTACCAGTGCCCGCCACCCAGGCATTACCCTGCTGAATTCGGCGTACAAAATTCTGTCGCGCATTCTGTTTAACAGACTAGGACCGCTCGAGGAGTCCTTCGTCGGCGAATACCAAGCTGGTTTTCGTGAGGGCCGTTCGACAACGGACCAGATGTTTAGCTTGCGAATGATCCTAGACAAATTCCGGGAGTATAACTTGCAGACTCACCATATTGATTTCAAGGCGGCGTACGACTCAGTGAAAAGAAATGAGCTTTGGCAGATAATGTCTGAAAATGGTTTTCCGGCGAAACTAATTAGGCTGATACGTGCTGCGCTAGATGGTTCGAAATTAAGTGTTCAGATCGTAGACGAGGTGTCAAACTCGTTCGTGACCTTGGATGGATTGAAGCAGGGAGACGCACTTTTGAATAAACTGTTCAACATTACACTCGAGGGTGCTATTAGGACGAGATTTCCCGCGAAGTGAAAAGACGTGTTGCAGCTGTGAATAGGGCCTTTTACGGACTACGTAACCAGCTTAGGTCCGGCAGCTTGCAAACGGAAACAAAATTCGCCCTGTATAAAACATTGATTCTTCCGGTGGCTCTCTACGGGTACGAAGCGTGGACGTTGAAAGAGTCAGACCGGAAAGGTCTCGGTGTTTTCGAGCGTAAAATGCTACGGACAATACTCGGTGGGAAACTCGAAAATGGTGTGTGGCGCAGACGCATGAATCACGAGTTGTATCAAGTGTACAAAGATGCGAATAAAATCAATCGTGTAAAATACGGCAGACTTTAGTGGGCTGGTCACTTAGTGCAAATGTCGGAAGAAAGAATTGCGAAAATAATATTCAGCAGGGAACCAGGTAGAGGTCGGCGGCTTCGGGGAAGACCACGAATACGCTGGCTGTACGCAGTGGAAGAGGACCTGGTGACCCTAAACGTTCGGGTCAACTGGAGAAGTTTCGCCCAAGACCGACGAAGATGGAGCTCTACAATACGCCCGGCAATGGCGTGACGCTACGCTGTAGCCATCAAGGTATCAAGGTAGGTAACAACGCCGGCCAAGTCCTTACAATCAGTTAGGAAGGGGAAGGAACGTTATTGTGTAATGATCGTTGCTTCTAGAGACCGAGACTATCTCTGCATCTCTACAATCATCACGGGTGTGATTAGAGAGGGAGGAAAAAGATCTGGGAATCATCCATGGTCGGTGATGCGAGCCATGTAGGGAATATACGACTCTTACTTAAAACTAGTCGACATACATAATATCGAACTATTCAAATGTTAGTTTTAGCAATGACGAAAACAGAGAGGTATATTAAAATTTAATTAAACACGAGCAAGTCGGCGCTTGTTGCATAGACAAATTAAGCTTTCCAACTGGAAAAAACTCACCAACTGTTCAGATAACATCTTTTCTTTGATTCCATTCCAATGGGGTATTTGATGATTTCTTTAGTTTGGCTCTTAAAATATTCCACTTTTGTATCCTCTTCTCCGTCGCAGGACAATGTTTCAAGAAAGCACGACCTTGGTACACCAGATACAACTAAAATCCTTGGCTGCCATCAGCCGAAATTTATTAAAACGCTGATTGGCAGTATAAAAGTTACAGGACAGAACATTTCTGACGCATTCGCGCGCGGCACACTACTATCCATCTGTTCATTTTGCTTAGCCGTAATGCCTATAAACATCTCATTAGTGGCTCGATTTTGTTACCACATTATGCACGACCTGACCACAATCGATCAAACGAAATCGGGACATGCTGGCTCTTTCGAGCGCAAAAAAATCCATACAAGCATTCCATCGGAAAACTAAGAATCTCGTCAATTAATTTACAATAAAATAATGATTGTGTGCAACAACCGAACCAATCGACGACTACGACGAGCCGTGTGTCGAACAAGTGAGATAGAGAGAGAACCCCGGACCGGTTAGATTATTTCTATAGAAGTCATAGAAAGAGCTTATAGTCAGCCAGCCGGCAGCAAAAACCTAACAAACACAATCGATGCAAACAGCTGAACTGCACTGGTCGCGTCGTTTGTTCGAGAGTGTACCTTGAGGTGGCCCAATTTTAAATAAAAAACTAAAATTCTTCAGTTACATCCCGCAATTTTTTCCATTTGGATCCTCCAAAGCTAGTGTGACAATTTTAGCGGAATCCGTCAACTGTATGGGGAGGGGGGTCTGAAAAATACAATACAAACGCAATATAATACAGGTTGGAACAATTGAAGTTTTCACAATACATATAACGTATAGTTAAGATTCGTAATAGTACATGTATGTATATTAGACTGATGCAAATTTTGAAGTTTTTGCTCCCCTATGCTTAAACGATGTCAATTATGATGAAAATGATCCTCCCAAAATTTGAAGTGATTCGGAAGAAATTTGGTTGTGTACACGCTATTTGAAGTTTATATGGAAATTACTATGGAAAAGGCAAACCTTTTGTGTTAAGTTCTCTAACTGCTCGTCATAATAATCTATGGAAAAGTGAACACACTTATCTCATGTGAAAACTTCCCAGCTACAACTTTGCCGAAGACCACATTTTGATGGGACCTAAGGATAATTTGTTATTAATAACTTATTATTGATAACAAAGTCTATGGACCAATGCACGAGTTCACTATCTGACGTTTTAGCGGTGCCGTGTTATTTATGTGACCATGGCAACCAGTGAATTCGGCACCGCTCAAACGTCAAATTAGTGAACTCGTGCATCGGTCCATATCATGCTGAGATGATCATGCAATTACTTTCAGAGCAACACTGTTTTTTTGACTGTAGAACATAGTAGCCTGGATTACTTTGATCTATGGACCTTTGCACGAGTTCACTAATTTGATATTTGAGCGGTGCCGTATTCACTAGCTACCATGGTAACGTAAATAACATGGCACCGCTCAAACGTCAACGACTGAACTCGTGCATTGGTTCATTCTACCCGCCAGGAGCACCACCAGGTCCGTCGCACTCGGGCTCAGATTGGGTACCACTTCTAGTACTGCATTTGGTCCCTCGGTAGTGCAAAAGGTACCCAAGTTTGACACATCGCAGTACACTTTTCACGGCATTCTAGATTACCTTATGAGTCATAAAATTTTTGAACATTTGCAAGGGACATGAAGGTCTTTAATTTGTCTTTGGCACCACTGTTGCCTGCCGAACAGTTGATGAAGCATGCTACATGCAAACCAACTTTATGATGATGAATACCTAACAATTTATCCTGACGTCCAATCAAAATGTGATCTTCGGCAAAGTTGTAGCTGGGAGGATTTCACATTAGAAGAATTTTTTCACTTTTCCATAAAATTTCATGACGAAGAGATAGAGAGCTGAACACAAAAGATTGGCGTTTTCCATAGTAATCTCCATATAAACTTCAAATGGCGTGTACACAGTCAAACTTCTTCCGAATCACTTCAAACTTTGGGAGGATGCTATTTACCATAATTATAATCGTTTAAGCATAGGGGAGCTACAATTTCAAAATTCGTATCACTCTAATGTATATTATATATATTCATATTTTCTCATACATTGGTTGGAAAAGAACAATAAGATATATTGTTTTTTATTGATTACAAAATTGATCAGATTCCTCTAAAACTTATTGCTTATGTATTGTTTTGAATGGCAACTTGTGTGTTGCTCATTATGGCCCACCCTAGTAAACCTAGGAGCCTGGCCAGGGCTGATGGTTGGCATGCATTCGAAATGCAAATTTTTAACATGCACTTGATCTTTCAACATTTATGATTTTCGTAATCGGTTGAAATACATCTCCCCGCTGCTAGTCGTCTATCGCCATTACCCGGTCGGTTGGATTGTACAATGTCATGTGCTACAGCAGAGAGCCTCCAGTTCAACAGAGTTTTGTGAGATCCGATCGGCATGATTTTGTTTGTCATCTCCGATATAGAGGGAGAAGTGCGGCGGATAGATTCAGGGGGGATGTGCTGTTCCAGATGAGGAAACGAACTGGTTGCTGCTGTTGTTTTGCTGGGTGAGGTTAGGTTTTGAACATGTCCCTTTGTTGTTGGAGGCAATCGGTAACAATTTAATTGAGCAATACCGGGGAGTTTCTAGGCTTGTTCGATTCGATTATGAATTTGTTATTTTCGATATGACTGTTAGCAAAAAAGGAATCAGCAGCGTTTCGAAGTAGATAGATTTGGCATTTGGTGTTTGGCATTATTGATACCATTGCTATGAATATATTTTAATCAGCTGCATGTGTGCACGGAGCTGCAAATCAACCCAACTTTGACTTCTTTTGACGCAATGGATCATTAAAATAACCAAAACGGCCGCTATGGAAAGTATAGATAGCGCCACCGTAGCCTTGTGTGTTTGACAGAGCAGCAATGCTGTCACAATATTAAATCCCATATACAGTGGCGCCTTTGTTTTGATGCGGTGAGCACTGACAAAAATGACTTTCAATAATCCATTCGGCTCTTCCGTGGGATAACCCAAATTTGGGTTAACTGATGTATACCTATCATTAGGTTGTTTTCATTTGACAGCGGCTAAAAAAAAACAAACAACCCAGTGCAAAAAAATCTTCCCAGCGTTAGCTTTCGAAGTCTCCGTGATGGGTTAAAACAACTTAACGTTAGATAAACTCGAAAGAATCCAAATTTGGCTTAGGCCCCAAGCACAATGTGAACGGCAACGCGGTACAACGGCAAAACGACATGCCCATCTTGATCTACACTTTACTTATCAATCCAGTGTTGACTAAATCCTTTTCAACATTGACTTGACAAGTAAAGTGTAGCTCAAGATGGGCTTGCCGTTTTGCCGCTGTACCGCGCTGCCGCTTACATTGTGCTTGGGGCTTTATTCCATTGAACTTCGACGCTGGGTCGGTGCGTCTCTCTCTGTTTTTGAAAACATTACTGTTGCGAGAGAGGCAAAACAACCCAACCGGGGGTAAAAACTAAATGCAGTTTACCCAAATTTGAGTAAAAATAACTTATTTTTTGGGTAGTCTGATTTCTACGTGTGTGAAACTCAAACGTACTCATTTATTACAGGTGACAGACGAAGGAAGATTGTGTAGCTTCATCCCTCTCACACTCTCCAACTTGTTACCTTTCTTTCTCCGATACTATCCTTATTAGCTGTTTCATTATCCTTGAGTTGTTGAATGGAATTCTAAACAGTGATGAGAAAAGTACTGGAGCAAACATTTACCGCCTCTACATTTACATCTTTCTACACGACCATCAAAATCCAAAGCAAACCACGACCGTTCAAAACCAAAAAATGTCACGGCTCTTCAAAACTGTAATCTTCTTCTTCCTAACGTTTTTCAACCCCGAATGCGAAATGACTCGAGCACAGTGGTGACACGATTTTTGCGGTTTTCGGGGGTTTGCATTTTTGCTCGATAAAGGTAGCATGAAATTGAACTTGTTTATATGTATCGCAACGGAATGATTGTGCTCTTTCTGTTAGAGCTAATAGATTTCAATTAGTTGAAAACACTAGCGAAATATTAGCGATTGAATGATTTAACACTTTTTCCAATCATTCACCTTGGAATGGCTGCCCG